>NC_137125.1:41851971-42164471 GCF_949319135.1 Squalius cephalus
CTTCCTTCTCGCCTCCATCTGCACCGAGAACCCAACTCATGTCCAGCTCAATTGTGCTACGGATGGCAGATTTCAGCATCTATCAGGTTTGTGTGGATTAACACACACACACACAACACAATTTTCTGCAATCTACATACTCGTTTATAAAAAACAAGTTGCATGCTATAGTCCAAGTCAGAAAGCAGAAACTTATTCACTGATAATCCTTTCTGCAATAGCTGTTTAACCAATGATGTCATCATTGACATCATACCAGATGCAACACGGCTTGAAGGCTTACAATGTGAGACCTTTTAAAAGTAGATTTTTCTGCTGTGTTGAAGGTGTCTACAGCAGACCAGCCACGCTCCAGTCCTCAAAGCATGATATCCTGCAATAAGAAAACCCTCTATCTCCCCCAAGAGATGCCGGCCATCCATGCCGAATTCACAGAGTACTACTTCCCGGATGGCAAAGACTATCCCAGTAAGACAGAAGTGTCCACATCCATCATTAACACTGACAAGACCAGAATATTCACTTAATATCAGTTCAACTCAAGCATTCTCTGAATTGACATGAATAAACTCTCTCCCTTCAGTCCCTTGTCCCAACCTGTACGTGCAGTTGAACGCGCTACAGCTGGTGCTTGACTCACGCAGTCTGGTTTGGCTCAATCTGTTTGCACTGGACCTTCGTCAGAGCTTAGAACAATTCATGGAGCTGTACAAACTCAATGACTCGCAGAAACCTGACGAACATGTAGATATCAGAGTGGACGGACTCATGCTGAAGGTAGAAATTAATTTACGTTTGCATACTTCTAGTGAAATGTGGGTTGCAGTGTCTTTTTCAAATTGTGGGTAGCTAAGGTACCTCATTTTGGCCCAAATTCGAGGTAACACCATAACTATCTTTCCTAAATTCCCCTGTAGGCATAAAAGAGTTTGTCAGTTCACTAGGTTTTCATTCTTTGAAGCCAATAAGTTTTGATATCAAGGTTCCTCAATTCTTGCCCTGAAGGGCCACTGCCCTGCAGAGTTTAGCTCCAGCCCTGATTAAAGACACCTAGGCAAGTTAGTCAAGGTCTTCATTGTTAATAGAAAATTACAGGTTGGTGAGTTTAATCAGCGATTCTACAGGCTCTAATTTGAGGAACCATGGTGTACATGTCTTGTACTATCTTTTTTGCATTTTAATATATAACTCTGTGTTTTAATGTTTGTAGCTGGTGATTCCTGCAGACCAGGAGAAGGCTCAGCCTGGCCAGCCTCGCTCTGTGTCAGTGCAGACCTCTGAGATGGTAGCCACTAACACACGGCACTCTTCCGGATGCACACGATCCAGTCTGGAAGCCCTTTTGCTGGCCTTCCAGGAGCAACCCTTCTTTACCTCCCTCTCTTCCTCCTTTCCTCATGCCCAAAACTCCTCCTCTGTGCTCCATCCGGTCTTCCAGCGGCATGCTCATGAGCAGGATACACGTGTTCATGATGTGTACCGGGGCCTCGCTCCACCATCTCTCTCCACCAAGGCCCTCAAAACTCCAGCAGCCACTGACTTGTGGGCCCTGCACTTCTCTCAGTTCTGGGTGGACTATGAGGGCTCACGCAGTGGGCGAGGTCGTCCGACACCTTGCGTGGACTCTTTCCCTCTGACACTTTGGGTATGCCACCCTTCCCGATTTGCACAGCACAACGAGAGGCTCAGAGCAGGTGTAGGGTTGGGTCTGTTGCCTCGCAGCGAGTCAGCAGAGATTGCCAATCGTCTGCAGAGGAAGAAACTTCTTAAGGAGTACTACACCACTGATGCATGTCCAAGCAACACGCCAAGCAATGGTCTCCACAAACCACAATCTCTAGATGGCCTATTCAGTGACTCCTCTTCGTCTCTTTCCATTGATTCCTCGTCCTCGTCCAGTGAAGTAGACGTGCAGGTGCTAGTGCACGTTCAGAAGCACCTGAGTGCTCAGGTGAGCCATGGGCAGTATATGTTCCTGCTCAGACTGCAACATGCTGTGAAATCTCTGCAGCGCACTTTACAGCAAGATCTGGAGCAGTACGGCTCCAAGCTCCAGGGTCCCACACAACCCTTCAGCGCCTGCGTGGGCGTGCTCATGAAAAGTGCAGAAGTTGCACTACTCTTAAAGCCTATTCCCCAACCGGATTTAAGCACCAGCCCCCTGGACTCTGATGTCTCCCCCTCAGAAAGCAGGACGACTCTTGAAGCCGGGAGTGAGGTGGGCGAGGGACACGAGATACCCTTGGCTGAAGGAGAGGGTACTCCAAACGTAGATCAGCTCCTTTTTGCAGGTACGCATGGCCTCAACGTATCTCCTCTCCTTCCTTCCTCATCCCCATCTCCTGCTCTGAGAAAGGCGTCTATGGATGAGAGGAGTAGCGTGACATCTGGAGGGAGGGAGAAGGAATTGAGAGAAGGTTCTCCTGATGTAGAGGGCAGCAGAACTGAAGTCAAAGGGCTACAGAGTGAAACCTCACATGGTGGAACTGCGGTAATAGATTCCATCTCCGACACTTCTTCCAGGGAGTGGAACGACAAGAGTCAGGGAGGCAGGCTGCCTCAGTCCATGTCCAGGTATTGCATTGTTTGTATATTTAGAACACAACTAATCATTCTTTCCTGATTGGTTTTTGAAAATTGATAATGGAAGTAGAACTGCATAAAAAACTACCGTCAGGATTTACTGAAGACACGTGGACAGGCGTGGACAGAGTTGTTTTTGCGGCTGAGATTATACCATATGCATTTGTAGGAGTTCAGAAGTGGGAGGAGAGTATTTAAATTAATCATGCAAGGTGATTTACTAAGGTTTGCGCTAATCAATTTACTGGTATTTGCGCCATTATTTAACGCCCCCCAAAAAAGCATGTCTTAAACCAGACACTAATTTGCACTGATCTTGGTAGATTGCGTTGGTCATTATGGAAATGATCCAGCTACGTGCACTTTAATTTGTGCATCGTCAGTACATCACGCGCAGAACTTGCCACTCCCATCACCGCTTTTTTGGTTTTGTGCTCTCGCGCTAATTTGCCCTGTTTAGTAAATCTGGCCCTTAGATTTTTACTATGAAGGTTAGATTTTTCCAGTGGTGGACAGTAATGAAGTATTTTTACTTCATTACTGTACTTAAGGACATTTTTCAAGTATCTGTACTTTATCAGAGCATTTTTATTTTGGGATAATTTTTTATTCCAAAGCATAATATCATACTTTTTACTCCACTACATTTCATAAAAACGTGGTGTTTTTTTGCTATGTTGAATTGAAAGGGTTAGTTCACCCCAAAATGAAAATTCTGTCAGTAATTACTCACCCTCATGTTGTTCCAACCCCGTAAGACTTTCGTTCATCTTTGGAAAACAATTAAGATATTTTTGATGAAATCTGAGAGCTGGCTCACTTCTTCATAGGCTTCTAGGCAATTTCATTCTGCCGGTCCAGAAAAGTTAGTAAAGACATTGTTAAAATAGTCCAAGTGACTACAGTGGCTCAACCATAAGTTTATCAAGCGACGAGAATACTTTTTGTGCGCAAAAAACGACTTTATTCAGCTATTAATTTTCTTCGGTGTGTGGGCCTCTGACGTGTGTTCACGAGAGCGCCACGACGCATGCGCGAGAACTGAGAAGATGACGCTCATTTGATGGGAAAGTGTGAAAGGTAAGCCATTCATCTTGCGGAATTGGTAAGGCAATTTTACGTTTTCACAAAAAGGAGTGAGCCAGCACTCAGATTTCATCAAAAATATCTTAATTTGTGTTCTGAAGATGAACGAAAATCTTACGGGGTTGGAACAACATGAGGGTTAGTAATTAGTGACAGAATTTTCATTTTTGGGTGAACTAACCCTTGAAGAAATCATTACCTACTCTAAGACGTTAGAGCGGTGTCCAATTCGTGAACAAGCTGATTCTTTTCAATGAACTTGTTAAATCGTTTTAACACAGAAATCGAACTGAATGATTCATTCATTCATGAATTGGACTGATCCGATTGCATATGTTCTCGAGTCAACAACTCACTGATTCAAATGATCTGGTCAGAGCGAGTTATAAAATGAAACGTTTTCTTATTTGGAGATCAATACATATTAAGCGTCTGCATAACAATGCTTATTGACTAATGCTGGCTACTTCACAATTCAAAATAATTCATAACGATGTCAGACTGAGCTATAACCTATTTAATCTGTGTCTAGTACATTATACCTCAATTCCACCCCTGTACTTTTACTCAAGTACTTGAAATGTGTGCTTCGTCCACCATTGGATTTTCCAGGTGTGTTTGATCAGGGTTGGATCTAAACTCAGCAGGAAAGTGGACCCCGAGGTGCAGAGTTTCCACCCCTGATCTAACCTTTACCTTCACAGACTCCAAATATGAAGGCCACGCTTTGTGTCTGACAGGCTAATTTGTTTTAAAGGTCTGTGAAGTTAAGGTTAGAGGTAGCCTATGTTTAATATCATCTGCCTTTGAGACACACCTTTTCAGTATTCGCCATAGAATTGAAATTGTGAGTTTTGTAGCTTTGTTTTATAACTGAATGTAGAAGTGATAGCATACATAATATATATGAACAGAATCTTATAAGAGTACGTGTGTGTATTTGGGAGTAAAACCCAATACACAACTGCTTCCTTGCTCTGAATGTGATTTATGGGTGGTGTGTGTTTGTTTAATCTCTCTTCTGAAGGAAAGGCAGTTTATCAGTGGTCTCTGACCTCTTAACCTCCACGCACAGCAGGTCTACCTCCTTATATTCCATGTCCAACATGTAAGGCACCCTCTGTAGGACTCTGTGCCCATCAGTGTGCGTGTGAATGTTTGTGGACAAAACCGTGGTATTGGTATTGTGATTGTGGTCATTTCACACTAGCTTGTCCCTTGTAGTGTTGTGCGTAAAACCGTGGACGTGTTCTGACTCTGTTTCTGACTGGTGTTTTGATTTTTTTTGCCTAAAAATGTTTTGTTCATGCTAGCTATATATATTTTTTTATCATTCTTGGTGTTCTTTATATTAGCACTGACATGTGCTCATTGTATTCACTTTTTCCTGCTTTTTTTGCATGTACTCTGCAGTGGTCGTTTGATGCAGGGCAAGTCACAGTCGAGTTTCGCCGTGTCCTTTAAGAACATGAAGAAAAGTCCTTCGCTGCAGTCTCTGGATGATCTCTCCATAGACAGCTACTCACTGGAGGACTGTGACCTGCTGGAGAGAGGTACATGCACTCCAGAACACCATGTTGTACTGATGTGTATTCTCTTATACCAGAGCTGTATTACGTTAGTGACCACAAGGGGGCTGTATTGTAACATCTATAGGTTTGGGCTATTGTTGTTCCATTGATAGAGCAATATTGACTGCATTTCTTCATAACCACAAATTCATTCAGATTTAGCGCAAGCTAAACATCAGGTCCAATCGTGATGGGAAATTTATAATTTATTTTTATATGCAGTTACACTCTCTCGCTCTAATCAAATAATATGCATGTGTGTTTTGTTATAGATGATGTATCGATCTCTGGCTTTAAGGATGCTCTAAATGAACAGATTTCCACAGAAGGGGTTAATGTGAGTCTCGCTCAGGAGGCAGATGAGGCCCAGTCACCTGACGCCATCAGCGCTGCCTCACAGAGCATAGACGAACCCACAAAAGACCTTGTAATTTCCTCTCTCCTTTCATTCATCTTTTCCCAAGTTAACTTTTTTGTTATTCTGAATGAAAATAATGAGATTGTAAGTACATTATCTATGCATCTATGGTGTTAGTAATGTGTTGCCATGTATATAATACCTGTATTGCATGTGTTTGCAGGTGTCGGTACTGGTTTTGAAGGTTCACTCGGTCTGCTGTTCTCTGGATCTGAAGGGTGATGACACAGCAGTAGCTCTGGAGGTGGGGCGGATCCAACCCAATCAGCTTGGCAACATCAGTTTGCGGCAGTATCTTAGCAACCGCAGCCTGGGTAAGACCGTTTGACACTTGTGTTTGTGTGTGCACGTGTGTTAATGTTACACCTGATAAACCCTTGCTGTTTGCGTTTTTTCAGGTTTAGTGTCTTCAGCATCAGCCACTCAGAGTGGTGAAGGTACTTTAAGTGTGTATCTTCATATGTTTACATAGTGTGTGTTTGTGCGCACGACACGTTTGTGAGTGTAGATGCTGTCGGTGAGTTTGCACGAGTTGTGTGTGTTGTGTGATCACTCTCCCAGCACTTTTTGTGTTTGGTTTGAACACATACACTACAGTTTGGGGTCAGTTAGATTTTTTAATGTCTTTGACAGAAGTCTCTTATAACCACCAAGGCTGCATTTACTTGATTGAAAATGCAGGAAAACAGTAATATTGTTAAAATTTATTATTATTTTAATTTATTCCTGATGCCAAGCTGAATTTTCAGCATTATTTCTCTAGTCTTCAGTGTCACATGATCCTTCAGAAATCAGTCTAATATGCTGATTTGCTGTTCAAGAAACATTTATTATTATTATCAATGTTGAAAACAGTTGTGCTGCTTAATATTTATGTAGAATACGTGATGCTTTTTTCATTCTTTGATGAATAGACAGTTTTTTAATCTAAAAATAGAAATCTTTTTTAACTTTTATAAATCTCTTTACTGTCACTTTTGATCAATTTAATGCATCCTTGCTGAATAAAACTATTAATTTCTTAAAAAAAAAAAAAAAAACTGACCTGACCCCAAATTTTTGACTGGTAGTGTACCTATCGTACATATCTTCATAAACGACTAGTTGGTGGATTGGTCAAACTAATTGCAAAAAATGTATTTGTCAATTGAGAAATTGAAGCTTCTTTAATATTAATATCTAATATTTAGCTTTAGTACTTCTAGTAGCAGTGCTTTAAAGGGGTGTTTTAGAGACTTTAGTACATTTACATAACAATGATGTTCTAAAAACTGAAAAGTTTTTCCTTTGTTTTTTTCACGTACAGACAACAACGTTGTCAAAACAATCCCGGTTGACACGGATCCGCGAAATTGATCAAAAACACTGTATTATGCATGCCAGGCTAGTAGTTAGCCAGTAGTATATGTCACTTTGTAAAGAAACTACGTGCCTATAAACTGAACACTTAATACACATGCACATAAAGTCACAGTTTTCACAAATTCATGTTTTTTGTAGGTGAAAATGGTATCGTTTTCAAAAACGTGCACTTTGAAACCCGTTTTCAAAAGTTTGCGTTTTCAGTCCCCCCAAAACGCATAAAAAGTTTTCAGTTTTTAGTAGGGCTGTTCCCTTTAGAAGCTTAGTCGACCAAGATTTTGTTAGGCAGTTAACTCCACAGGCGGAGTCACGCAGTCCGTGAGGGTCCTTGTGGTAATTACAGTATGGCGTTTGCCTATCATCCATCCATCTCAAAAATGGCTTATGGTTTGAAACATGTACTGTAAGTAGTAGAAACTTTACATAACCGTTGTAATGTTAACCTAGATAAATGTGCGCTATTACTAGGCACATAACCAAGTGTTTGTGCGGAGTGCGGAACTGTAAAGGCTTTACTATTATTTATTTGTGTATAATCATAATAATAAAAGGTTGTGCTTTTGTAAAATAAAGAAAACAAACAAGATGTGCTTTCTGCCCTCTTGGTCTCTGTGAACTGCAGCGTGTCACTTAAATGAACTGAAACTCAGCGTATAGGCTACTTGCTTTACTGACTTGAAATTTTATTTTATTTTTTTTAAATTGAAATGTCTACTTTTAAACAAACCAATTCAAGTCGAAAACAAATCTGTATGAAGTGCATTTCTTTCCATAGGCGCGTTCACTACATGGAGATGAAGAGTCAACATCATCTTCATCTTTGCAGCCGACACTAATTCAGAAAACACTAGTTTATTAATGAACAATTAAAATGTCTCCTTGCTATTTTTTCCGACACATTCATAATCATTACTTTTGCCTTTTTGGCTTTGTGTGTGCGCTTAAGCGCGAGGCATGGGCTATATTCATATATATATTTAAGTAATAAGTGAATATTTAAGTAATTCAATTAATATAAACGTGTGATTAGTCGACTAATGGCTTAAATGAACAGCTACTAGTCGACTAGAAAAATCTTTAGTCGGGGGCAGCCCTAGTTTTTAGTTGAAAACGGTGTAGTGTAAACAGCACCTCAGTCAGTAGACAAGTACTGTTCATTTAAATAAGAGTCTTTTTTTCAGCAGTATTGTAAGTTTGTGTGATGTGGGAATTGTAATGGGGCATTTTCTCGCCCACTGCTCCCAGCTCTTCCCTTTCATCCTCTCTCGCTCTCTTCCTTAGCTGCTCTGGTTTTGTGCTGTCGTTTCTCTGCTGTCACAGACCACTGGGTTCTGCAGTGCCAGAATTGCTGGTTCAGGAGACTTTGTACACACACAAACACACACATACTCGCTCTCGTCTTATCTAGGCTGCTTCAGAGCACTGCCTCTTTCCTCTCCAAGCAATAATCTGTAGGCTTTTCCATGCTCAGTTTCTCTTGGCTGATTCTGCTAGCCTCTGTTTTTCAGTCCGTTTCCCTCTATCTTTCTCTCACCTGCTCCCATGTTCTCTATTTGCAGTTATTCTCACTCATTCACTTTCTTCTTGCAGAATTCTTGCTGTTCTTCAGTATCTGCACTTAGTAGGGAAAGTGCTGCGTTTGCTTGTTTTATTCACAACTGTTGAAAGATTAATTAAATGTTCAGCTAGGAATGACAGGAATGATCACTTCTATCTCTTGTAATGATGGTCTTTCCAACTCCACTGTTACCAGAGGACATTGAAGAATTGAACGTTTGATATCACAAACATGATGCGCAAATCTCTTTTTGTTCTAGAGCAAAAAAATTCTAACTTATTCACATGCACAAAAGCGATGAGATGAGATTTCTATGAGAAATCTTTCAATGAGATTTCTATTCATTACCACAAGCATTGTTGCGCTGACATTTTGGATTCAATGCATAATTTAAAAGCAGCGTTTCAATGTTTTGGATTTGTCTATTTTTAGACTGGTGGCTGTCTCCCGTGTCCCGCTTTCCCGTCTGGATCCACAGCCTGTGCAGCGGGCCCTTGACTTCCACTCATTAGTGATCCCTTGGTTTCCTGCATGACTGTGTACACATTCATGTGTTCTTGTAGTTCCAAGGCTTATCGCATTGCATGGAGAAACATGGAGTAGATGGTGTTTTCATCATGTGGATCTTCATTATTGCGTGCTTTTTTTTGTAATGGCATCTATGCTTAAGTATTAAGGGGCATTGACACTGACAGAGACCTGGAATCATTCATTTTCAATGAGAGCAGCAGGAACTGTACTTGAGAAAAGTTTAACGTTATGCAAATGTGAAGTGACATGTCAGGCTATCCAGCAGCAGGAACGCTTACTATCGACCTAAAATCGCCTTCAAGTGCACCTGGTAGGCTTGTACCTTCGAGTTAGGTTTTCATTATTATGACTTATTACAACGCTCTCTGAAATGTTTGATTCTGATTGGTCAGTCACAAAATTTCAAGGTCTGTTATTTCCTGATAATGACCATCGTCAATAGCAATGCTATACTATATAAAAGTCTGCTCATCCATGTAACTGAAGTCAGCGCTTCTTTTGTGATGTCGTGTGCAGAATAGCTCTCACATGTTTCATACAAAAGGAGCTGGTACAATCTTGTGTCTGAAACGGTTATCGGTTGTATTCAAAAAAATGAAATCAGAGGACTTCAGTATTAATAGTACTGTACTATCATTGTAGCTTTTTAATGGATTATAAATTATATAGATTATTGGTGTAAAATATGATATGACCATCAATATCATAGATCAGTTTTCCATCAAAATGAGTTTCTCACTTGTAAATATGACTTTGCTCTGTCATTCATATGCTCAGAAATCGCAATTGCGATATTTCCAAACTCACTTTGTCAGTGTGAACGAAGCATTTCATGGCTCAAAACTGAAAACCTTTAAAGTTTAAACCAACAAAACATTTTTGACACCACAATCCAAATCTGTGAAAGATGACATCAGGACATTACTTCATTTCTAATTGTATTTGTTTCTCGCAGGCTCTGGGTCAGGGTCTGACCCCAGCATGGTGTTATTAAATCCAGAGGTGCAAGTAAGGCTGGAAAGTGGCCCGGGGGCTGCGGTTCACTCTCCTCTCGCAGAACAGAACGGCTTCCTGCAGTGCCGCCTACAGGCCTTCAGTGCCGACTTCCTCATGACATCACTGCGAAACCTCGCCCTCTTCCTGGGGGATGACTCCGCCTCCCAGGTCCTCCCCATGGAGATCGCCATCAAAGATACACACGTGAACCTCAAGGTACATTTAGACATTTTCATATTTCACAACACAATTATCATGGCCAAAAGAATGAATGATATCAGTATTATCGCAATATCTATAGAAATGAACATAATGGTATCAGTCAAATTCAACTTTCACTTTGTTTATTTAGTGTTTTCTCTTTTTTGGTCAGTGAAACGCACACAAAAGTGTAGGTCTTGCTTTTTTTTTGCCGTGTCCTCGACATGTTATATGTGTTTAAATCAGGATGATGGTCCCCGTGACAAAGCGTCAGAGCCCGAAGCCACGCCCATCGCCTTGCATATTCATAATCTGCTTATCCATCGTCAAGATGACGGCTCATTCAGCATTGGACGAGGTTATTCAAGTCCCTTACTTCTTGTTTATCTCTTCCTGCTCCCTTTTTCACTCCTAAACTATAATAGTTCCTTTTAGCATTTCCCCCCATTTAAATCCCTCTGGCACATGCATGTACTCTCTCTTTTACTTTAAAGTTTGCCTCCATTTTGAACTATTTTGAAATAGGATTAAAGCTCAGGAATGCACGTTCTAAATGCATCCCTCCCCTCTCTCCCCTCGGACAGCTGAACGCGCTGCGGACCCAAAGCTTCAGAAGGCGGGGCATGTGAATGACAGCAGGCTCAGTTCTGTCCCTGACGTTCCTGTAGGTGTGGCCAGTCAGCCGAAAGCCACTCAGACTGCACCTCTGTCACACACAAGCCCCACCCCCTCAAGTAGAGAACAGGTACAATTTGCGATATGTACATTTTGCATGATGTAATGCATCACAGGGTAAAATTGCAGCTTTATGTGAACGTTTTACTTTGCGCCTTATGTACAAATGTATGTCTGTAAGTCTTTTTACCATGTCTTGGTTTGCCTGTTTTAACCCTCTAAAGCCTGACATATGAAATCATACCCAGAAAAATTAGATTAGTTATTTTTTTAAAGGCACACTATGTAATTTTTTGCCACTAGAGGTCGCTTATTCAAAACAAAGGCGTAGCTTGATGACGCCTTGATATCACGGAGTCATGGGAGTTGTTGTCTTCACCTCTACAGCCGGTGGAGACGGGACTCGTGCAGAAATCATAGTCATGGATAACCGGTAATGTTTTAAGGTTACGAAAGCCGTTGGAGCGCAACGAGGCCGCTGGAGCGATTGCTAATGAGAGACAAGCACTACATGCGGCTCAAGAGCAGTGGAGCTTTTATTATGCTGCAGACGCCGCTTCCGGTCATGCGTATGTTTTATCATATTAGATAAATTTGAGTGTGATGAAAGTTGTTATAATGCTACTCTGTGCGTTCGCTCGGCGGCTACTATACGAGACACTTGTTGCACACTGCAGTGAGCTAGATCGATATTAGGTATGGTAAAAATGGTACTCGCGTACCAAAAATGGTACTTTATTACTTCTTAAAGGTCCCACATTGTCAAAACTGAAATTTCCTGGCTTTTTTCATGATAACAGAGGTTTAGGGGCTATGTAACTACCATATAAGTTTCAAAACAGTCAATCCACAGACAAATGCACACAGCCTACATAAAGATGTGCCTTTTCACGAGCCGTTGTGACTTCCGTATAAATGTGATGTCAGAACTACTCAGTCACCACCACCACCAATGCTGATTGGTCACTCAGAAAACAACAGGCCAATCAGAAGAGAGGCTCATGAATATTAAGTAGACAGGCCAAAATCAACCTGTTCTTGGCAGAGCTCCTGAGAAAGGAGCTGTAAAAATATATTGAGATGGTTTATGGTACTTATACCGCAAATATATATTCTTAAGGACATCAAAAGCTAAAATAAAACTTTAGAAAGGTGTACAATATGGGACCTTTAATTAAGAAAATGAGATTTAAACAAAAAGACTAACTGTGTTGAACAATGATTAGTTTTCTGTCGATAAATGTATCCAAACAGTTGCTCACCTGTCTAATAAAACATAATATATTATAGCGTCGTTGGTGTTTCCATGGTTTCTACAAAATAAAACTGGAAATCGAGGGTAACGCGGGTAAAGCGACGCATGGACATGGTCCGTGTCCTGGTTAAAACTGCTTATTTCTCTGGATTTAAACATTCTTAGAAACATTTGGGATAATGTAAGTTCACAAATCAACAAAATATATAGGCTAACATTGTTCTGGTGGTTTTTGGATATTTTAATCCAAAAATCTTACATATTGTGTCTTAAAATGAAAGTTTATTGAACCTTTAGACAAAATATGAAAAAGAATATTATAGTGCATATTATATTTGATACATCACACTTTTGTTTCATATAGAGATAGGGAGCTCATACTCAAGAAGAAGAAAAAAAGCTGAGGCCTAAACTGAGCAAAATATGCAATTTAGTGCAGTTTATATGACCAAAAAGTAAAATGAAATTATATTAGCTTGTAATGTAAGTCAGTGAGATCTTTATAACAGTGTAACAAACAGACTACTTGCATAACATGCATATAAATGTCAGTCACTTTATTTCTTCCAATAATAATCTTATTAAGATGATATTTAAATGCTTTGTTTCATGATCAAAGCGCTGTAGTTTTTATTGTGGGTGCAAAACATGTAATGCAATGCAATTATAATGATGATTGAGAGATAAACATACAAATAAATGTTCCTTAAAAGTATGTTTATCATATTTGATACAACATTTTAACATGAACACATTTAAAAAAACATTTAAAAACCCTGATTAATATTTATAAATGGACCTCAGATAAAAAATAAAATGACAAAAAGTTGACCCCTTTAACATCAATTATACAATAGCAATTATCTTTCAAGCAAAGCATCCAGGCTGATAAACCATAAACACTTTTGTGTGCCAAGCTAATGATCTTTTCCATCCACACAGCTGCTCGTGGAGGAGAATGAATGCTTGAAACTGGAGCTGTCCAAAGCCAAGATGGCGCTAGCGGAAGCCCAGATGGAGAAAGACTCTCTCCAGCATCAAATGAAGAGTCTCAAACTCACCAGCGGGGGCAGCAACAGCTAGTGGCAGTGCATGTGTGTGTGTGCATACAGGACAGACACTCGCCACAGGGGGGCAGCAGAGTGCTTGGAGGGGCCCGGCGCCGGAAAAACTCTAAACTCTGCAGCGGATTGGAGAATGGTATGTGTGCTGTGAGCTCTCACTTCACTCGGGAACCGGACTTTATAATCGGTGGCATCTGCTCTTAAAGAACAGTGTTCTTTACTATAGTGTACACACAAAGCTTCAGAATCAGAAAAAGTCAAGAAAAAAAACCCCACTTCGGACAGCCTATGGAAATTTCACTTTTGTTGCTCTCTTCCTGTTTTTATTATTTCTTTCACTTCATTTCTTTGTGTCTGCAGATAGACCCCTTAAATTATCATGGGAAAGTGTAAAGGGGTGATAAATGCACATTCTTTATCACTTTTTCTTTCTCTCTCTCTAACCAATCATACACAGTGTTGCAGCACATTCCACCCTTGACCTTTAACCCCAGGACAGTCTTACACACTGTCAGGGTGTGTGATGTTGAATGTCATATCTTTGGAGGAATGTCTTAAAAAGTTAATTTGCACTGTTTCCGAACTCTTTTGTTTAACAAGAATTAAAAAAAAAAATATTTAGCAACTAATAAATTTGTGTTTATGTATAGTAATTGAGAAATACAATTTTTTTTTTTTTTTTTTATAAGTGCGATTGAATCGGTGTAGGCAACATTTTTACATTTTTTTTCTTATGTTAGTGTCTCAAACTATATAAATGTTTTCGGAATTATTTATGTTCACGAACACACTACAGGATTTGCATAGCACAAGTTGATTTGTCTTACTATATGAACAGATGTGTTGAGGTTTGCAGGTATCAGTTCAGTATTTGTAACTAAATGCAGTGTCATTCCATGTTTGTCTTTTTAGTTGAACATTTGGACTGCAACAGTCATAATAGGAGATTAATTATTAATTTACAGGTGTTTAATTTACTCTGAACTTGGAATGTTTAGCCTTTGCTTTGTCACATTGTTGATCTGATTACCAGCATTTATGCACAAAGAAAAAACAAAAACAGAGCTGGATGTTGGAGAACAGCTCAACATATGCATTTGTGGAAATTCTAAGAGGTTGTGTTCGGTTGGCTTTTCTTATTTATGCGTTAAAAGAGAAAAGCCTATCTAGTTATTATGGAATACAATGAATGCAAAAATGTTCTTTGCTCTCTCTCCTGCCCTTGTTTTTCCTCTCGACAGCGGCCTCTACAAGTGCCTGTGTCTGCACACCTTCTCCAGAGGTTCTGCTTGATTTTTCTCTCACATCTTGTTCTCTAAATGAATGTTTTGATGCTCTTCACAACACAAGCTTCCATCTGGAGAACATTTTTCAGATGTTCGGACTTGAACATTGAGAGCTGGATGACAAACACCTGATTGTAGGAAACCAAAACTTTTCTTCTGTAGTACTAGGCCTCACCCCTATAACACTAGCCCCGCCTCAATATGTAATAGACACGCCTCTTAGACATGGAGTCCCGCCTCTTTAGCACAAATGATGAACAATGATGCTCAATCAAGCAAACTTAAGAAATTACATGAAGAGACATGAAATAAAGCTTAAAACATTTTATTCATGAGTTTCAGATCTGCTCTTTTTTTTTTGGTGATAATAAATGATGTTCCATATTTCATATGTATCAGATGTTGTCACACATGCTCTCAATCACATGCTACCTACTTAAAAACATTTTTTTACCTCATAATTTTATACATTTGTTTTCTTTTTATTAAAATATCATAACTTGATCTTAACTTCAAATGAAACAACAGGCTTCTCTATTTTTCATGAATCGGTTTCACTCGGATGTACGTCACAATACTATGTTACAAGGTGGTGAATTCGTATGTTGTGAGTCGTACAAAAATATAAATATATAAACATAAAGGTCCACCCCTAAACATGTCCGGCATTGGGATTTACGAAGATGAATGCATGAGATCGTACGCATTCATACGGATTAGCCACCAATTCACCAAAATGTAAAACAGTAATGAATTTCAATGAGATTGTATTGAAAGAAAAGATCTGTCGCTACTTCTGTAACATCGCGACCTTAAACCGTGTTGCTTTTGTGTGATGTTTTCCTTACCTTTTGCATTTTAACTGGTATCCAGTAACTAGTACGATTTCTAAAGTGATGAAATGAGAGCTAGACTGTGTATCATGCTTTTACTTCCACAATGGTTTGACTTCTACATAGACTTGTGACTTTTTGGGTGATGAATCACTTTTGCTAGGTGCTACTTAAAAGGTCACTTTTCCCCTGGGTTTCCAAAAAAAAAAAAGTCTTTCCGTCGGTGTAATCTCAGTTTGGTTTGGCTTCACCTTCATACAACCTCAATCTCATGTGGTACTCTCATGAATTGCAAAGCCAGGCCTACAAGTGTGTGTGTGCTCGCACTTTATGCATTGCCTATTAAGGCAGATGAATACTGCTCTGTTTGCTGCTCTATGGAGGAGTTTATTCCTGGAGTTTGAAACTAAATAGACACTGAACACCCGCTTGTTTTTGTGCGAGTAATGGAGAGCGCTTGCACACAACTGCCTCATAAGATCCGGTTGTTTCTGTTTCTTGGCAAAGTCGAAATGATTCTGTCCAACACCCAGTGGGCCTGCAGCTGCCTCTCTCTCAAGCACACACACACACACACACACACACCAGATCATCTCTTTCATTTCTTGTGTTCCTCTTCCAGTATTTAGCACTGTTTTTTCCCTCTCTTCAAGACTTCACAGCTGAACGGCACAGGAAGTAATGCTTTGGAGATGTTAGTGAAGTAAACAACACCCTGAGAAAACCTGTAATCTGTGTTCAATCAGTATTTCAATATTGTAGCTCAGATATATACACGCAAAGCACAGTGGTGGTTCCATGGAAGAATTATGGAATTGGATTGTGAATTTCATGGCAGTTTAGTGTATACCATTGTACTGAATGATTAGCAAATCGAGGGACCATAGTATTTATATTGATCAAGGTATTTAATGGTGTTTAATTAGATTGCAATCTGGTTAATGTATTTATATGTATTAAGCTAACAATTGTTGATTCCCGGAACATTCCGTGAACGTTATTTTATGCTTGTAAAATGAAACCTAAAAATAAAGTTTCTAGAACATTATTATTTGGTTCCCCAAATAATAACCAACTAGAACAAAGTACTAAAATTAGGGGGAATATACTGTTTGCTAAGAATCCCAGCTGTTCGTTTGTTTTTTCATTTTCTACAAGCTGCAATATTAGCTTAATCCGGTTATGACAATTGTAAAATCTTGAGTATGAAAAACGCTTATTTCAAATAGAATTTATTATTATTAATTAAACATGTTCACATGAATCCAAAATTCTTGTTCATGTGTAGAATAAATAGTTGATTCTTGATTGTCCTCAAATAGAAGGTTACAGTTTATCCTTGCAAGAAAAGAAAAACATCTACCATGATAGTTACCTTGCTGTATCATATCATGGTACATTACCATAGTATTACCATCTCTCCAGCATAGTACAGTGTGTAAACGTTCCTTAAATATGATATGATATCTTCTCGTGTGCCAATGAACTCAAAACAAGGTTACAGTAACAGGGTTTCATTGACTACACGCCCAGCCAGAGCAGCTCTCTCCTCTCGTAACGAAAGACTGCCATATAGGAACTGAAAGAGAGAAAAGACTGATGCTGGGCCGCCCTGCTGTCGGTACAACGGCGCGCGCGCGCACACACACACACACACACACATAGAGAAAGAGAGCGCGCGCGAGAGAGAGAACAGCGTGTGTACGGTGACCGAGAGCGCACGGACAGAACTGCTGCTGGTGAGTGTGCTTTAACCCTCGTCTCCAGGCAACCGGCCCGTCTGGAGGACCGAATCCTCTCGTTCAGCTCAGCTGCACCGGGACCGCGTTACAGTAAATATCCGGTGCATCATTCCATCATTGAGCCCCGGTATGGACTAGCGGGTTTATTCGTACAGCAGCGCACGGCGGAGCGTCTGTTTGTCGGTAACATGCTGCAGAAATACTAATAGGAAACCTCGCCGTTCAGTCCGGATTGTTTTTGTTCTCGTGGATTAAACTTGTGTCCGGGATGGGGAAGGAGCACGAGCTGCTGGAGGCGGCGCGGACCGGGAATGTGGGTCTGGTGGAGAAGCTGTTGAGTGGGAAGAAAGGATTGCTGGGCTCGGGCTCCGGCTCCATACCTCTGCCAGGGTTACTCAGGTATGAAAACAGACCGTAGCGGACAAGTTTATGTCTGTGTGTCGTCGGATAAAAGGGTTTTCCGGGAGCCCACCGGTTCCGTGCTGTTTATCAATACAGACAGAGGGATTGCAGTTGCTTGAGCAATGCCATACATCACACACACCCACTCTAGGCATCCCCGACCCACTGCGCCCCTCATACAATGTGTGTGTCGGGATATATGGGAGACTGTTGAGACACATATTTTGTTTCAACGTCTGTAACTCAATGTTCTTTTGCGCTGCATATCTCAAATTTTGATATGTCATTCACATATTTGTCTGATTCAAATTAACGCAACTTTTCCATAAACTGTGCACATTAGTGTCAAGTACAAAGAGTGCTGTTGTTTGTCATCTTAATGAACACTAATAGACTTTAATTCTGAGAAAATCTCACATGTGTCTCCTCTGGGGTTTCAGAAGAGATCGCCTCCAACTGTGCTTGGGTTTGCCAAGACAGCAAAGTCTGCTGTCAAAAGCCTGAGATTATGGTATTAAAGGGGATAGTTCACTCAAAAATGAGAATTCTGTCATTATTTACTCCCTTATGTCATTCCAAACCGGTATGACTTTCTTCTGTGGAACATAAAAATATGATATTATAGATGGAAGTATAACCAAAACTGTTTTTTTTTCTTTTTTTTCAATCTGGTTACCAACATTCTTCAAAATGTCTTCTTTTATGTTCCAAGAAATTCATGCAGGTTTGGAACAATACGAGGGTGAGTAAATGATGGCAACGTGTTCCATTTTTCTAGTTCATTGAACTGTCCCTTTAACCTGAGCATTTCTCAATAAATACTTCCCAAAATGATCTGGGCTATACAATGATCTGTCCACATTCATTTCATAGCTCTGTACCAGAGGGGGCAATGAGACGGGAACATGATGAGGGGGGCCCACACCACAGTCCTTTCTGATATAGCATTGGGCCTGGTTGAGGAGTGGTGAAGCCCACCCATAAAAATGTTGTCCCAGGCCCCATGAAAATTAGAACGACAGCCCTGTCTCATTTTTATGCCTCCTAAAACACATTAGGAGAAACTTTTGAGACTAAATAGACATTTAAAGGGGTTCTGAACATTCTGACATTCTGTACTTGCCCTCATGTCATTCCAAACCTGACTTTCTTTCTTCGTTGGAGCACAAAAGAAGACATTTTAAGAAATGCCCATGTAATGATTAGTCCAGTGACCAATTTTGGACCCCATTGTCTTTCATTACATGGATAATTATCCTTTTTTGTTGCAGTACATAACATGGAAATCATATTCATATCTCAAATAACAACAAATAAACAAAGTAGAATAAACAAATAGTAGAATAAAAACACTTTTTAAATGAATCACATCTTTAAATAAACTCATAAAGCATTAACAATCTTTTTTATTTAAAAAAATTAGGGATGACATTAGAGAGTTTAATTCAAGAAGGAATAATGGAAAACACAATGGAGATTTAAACCGTTTTTGTTTATGAATGAAACATTTATACAAAATAATGACGTTGGTAACATTTTCAAGAGATAAATGATCAGGGTTTTCATTATAAAACAAAGCCTATCTCTGAGAACAAAGGAGTGGATTGTTTCTGGAGGCTAAAAATAACTTAAATCAGCCCAGAATTTATTTTCTTACTTATTTATAAAATTTATTATTTGTTTATTTATTTTTATTGGACAATCTCATTAGCTTTTTTTGTGTGTGTGTGGAATTTGTTGAATGCTGTTATTTATAACCAGTTGGTTAATGGAGGTTTAATGAAGCCTCATAAAAGGACAAAAACCTTAATTTCTTTCTTTCAGAACAAACTTTAACACTCTGCATTGTTAGTAATGAGTGATTTCTCCAGTATAGCATGTGTTGCTTGGCTTGTGTGTGTTGCATCCCTCTATGGTGTGTTTTATCAGCTGTTCTTGTATGGTTCTCTATGATCCCGGGAACATGTTATCTTCACATCTATCTTCACATCAGTATGTAAAATGACAAGTGGGGAGCAGAGAGAAGCAAACGTATGCTTGGGGAATGGCCAGGCAGAGATGGGGGGAAGGGCACCTGGGAACGACATGCCTGTTCGCGTCTGTGTGAGCTTGTGAGCGAGAGAGGCCTATCGAGCAGAGAAGTGTGCCACCCGGCTCAGACATCAGCCACCTTGCTGGTTAAAACAGCGAGTACAATCAATGTCGCGCATGTGCTGCCGGGACAAAAGATCCCTCTCCCTGCTAATCGGCATTTTTCCAGTGAAACGGCTGACGTAATCTCGCTGCTCCTCTGATTTAGGGCGCAGAAGACATATTCTGTTGTTTTGTGGTGAATCCTTATGGTTTGTGTGGTTGGATGGTGGGAAGTGTGTTTGTGTTTTTCTCTTATTGGGTCAGGACTATTGGCCGGAGGAATGGGACAGTGTGGTACAGTGCGGGGTCTGGCTCTGTCCATCTGTCCACAGTGCTGGAAGTTGTGCCGTTATCTCACAGTTAGTGACGGAGCATTGCCCGGGGAGGTTTCACATGGCCTTATCTGAAAATGAGGACGGCTCTATGACAGGTCAAAGGTCACTTGAAGAAGTTGAGAGATGTGATTATATTCAGAATGTAATAGATTTTTTTTAAATGATAGAAATTTACATGACCTTATTAAAGTGAATATGTGAATAAAAAAAATAAAAAAAGAATATATATATATATATATATATACACTCACCTAAAGGATTATTAGGAACACCTGTTCAATTTCTCATTAATGCAATTATCTAATCAACCAATCACATGGCAGTTGCTTCAATGCATTTAGGGGTGTGGTCATGGTCAAGACAATCTCCTGAACTCCAAACTGAATGTCAGAATGGGAAAGAAAGGTGATTTAAGCAACTTTGAGCGTGGCATGGTTGTTGGTGCCAGACGGGCCGGTCTGAGTATTTCACAATCTGCTCAGTTACTGGGATTTTCACGCACAAACATTTCTAGGGTTTACAAAGAATGGTGTGAAAAGGGAAAAACATCCAGTATGCGGCAGTCCTGTGGGCGAAAATGCCTTGTTGATGCTAGAGGTCAGAGGAGAATGGGCCGACTGATTCAAGCTGATAGAAGAGCAACTTTGACTGAAATAACCACTCGTTACAACCGAGGTATGCAGCAAAGCATTTGTGAAGCCACAACACGCACAACCTTGAGGCGGATGGGCTACAACAGCAGAAGACCCCACCGGGTACCACTCATCTCCACTACAAATAGGAAAATGAGGCTACAAATTGCACGAGCTCACCAAAATTGGACAGTTGAAGACTGGAAAAATGTTGCCTGGTCTGATGAGTCTCGATTTCTGTTGAGACATTCAGATGGTAGAGTCAGAATTTGGCGTAAACAGAATGAGAACATGGATCCATCATGCCTTATTACCACTGTGCAGGCTGGTGGTGGTGGTGTAATGGTGTGGGGGATGTTTTCTTGGCACACGTTAGGCCCCTTAGTGCCAATTGGGCATCGTTTAAATGCCACGGCCTACCTGAGCATTGTTTCTGACCATGTCCATCCCTTTATGACCACCATGTACCCATCCTCTGATGGCTACTTCCAGCAGGATAATGCACCATGTCACAAAGCTTGAATCAATTCAAATTGGTTTCTTGAACATGACAATGAGTTCACTGTACTAAAATGGCCCCCACAGTCACCAGATCTCAACCCAATAGAGCATCTTTGGGATGTGGTGGAACGGGAGCTTCGTGCCCTGGATGTGCATCCCACAAATCTCCATCAACTGCAAGATGGTATCCTATCAATATGGGCCAACATTTCTAAAGAATGCTTTCAGCACCTCGTTGAATCAATGCCACGTAGAATTAAGGCAGTTCTGAAGGCGAAAGGCGGTCAAACACAGTATTAGTATGGTGTTCCTAATAATCCTTTAGGTGAGTGTATAAATATATAAATTAAAAAAAAATATATATGTAAATTTAAAAAAAAAAAAAGTTATTTTTAGGGATGCACATATCAGTACCATTTCTGTTGTTTGCCGATATTAGATTTATTTTTATTGATCAGTTTAAACTAATGATTGGATATTTAATTGTATGCTAAGTTCTCCTATTTTTATAAATTTAGATAACATTTGCCATCAACTAACGCTCATTTAAAGTTAATCCTATTGCTGTTTAATATAAATTAGCCTAAATTTAGAAAATCTCAAAATGAACATTATAATGTTGTGATGTCTCAATTCACTTGCAGCATTTAAAGTGACTGGCTTTATTTATTAGTATTTTTTATTTAGACAAAATAGTTAGCAATTTTAATATCTTGAAACTGAACAAATGAATATGACAAATATTAAATAACTAACATTTTATATGAAATTAATTATAAGTTTATTGTTATCGACCAGAATTTTAATATCAATGCACACCCTAATTATATATAAAACACATTATCTTTTGGCAGATGTCAAAATCCCTGCTGTGATCACTTTTATTTCATTATGCATTGTTGATAATGAGCATTGCATTGTGAGATACAGTGCAGTGTTCTCTGTTGTGTGCTGTAGTAGTAGTGATTCAGATATTCTATCCATGCTGTCAATGTCCCTTTAAGGCAACTCAGTTTTCACAGCGGTCATCTTGTAAACGCCCCAGGCTGCTCATTTCCATGTTGATGATAGACATACAAATAAAGCATGTTCCAATGACATAGGCTTGTGGCTTTGACCTCTGACACACGCATACTCTGTTGCAAGGGGGACGGGACTCACTGCTGTATGATCAATGTTTTGTGCCCTCATAGTGCTAATGGCTTAGCCCATCAATAATGGCACGGTGTGAATGCTGCATTAGGCAGCACTGCACTTAGAAACACATGATTTCAAATGATACTACATTCATACGCTCATTGCTTAATATGATAATGATTAAATAAAACGCATAGCAATTATTTGTCTCTGAGTCAGGAATCGGCCTTGTGAGGCAGTAGTTAGATATATTTTTAAGTCTGAATGCTATTTTTTCCACATTTTCTGTCTTAATATCATCATGGATATAGAAAGCATCACTTACTGGCATTGATTCAGCATGATGGACATTATGATGATGATGTTGGTTATGGGAAACAAGATCCACTTGGCTACTAGTCACTTTGCTGATTGCCTTGTCTAATTTGAGTGGTCATTGAGCATGTCGAACATGCTTTGCAGACACACTCCTGGTGTGAAGGTTGTTCCAAAAGGTAGCTTTAGCTTAACTTAAAGGCCCACTGAAGTGCCTTGAAATGCACAGCATCATTCAATGAGTTGACGTCATTTTCTCTGAAACAGGAAGACAGGGTGGAAGATATCGAACATCCTCTCCTTTTTTAAAATAGCCAATAGCGTTTAGTTTATATCACAGCTCGGCCAGAACCGTTGAGCTTGTTAAACCCACAGTTTCCTCCTAATTTCCTTCATATCGCTTTAAAAAATAGCATTCTGTGCAAAATTCAAGCTTTACAGCTTTTGATTGCAAATGTTGTCATTGTTTTGGTGCACACTAGCATATAGATAACAGTAAGGCTAACATATTCATTCTAAAAGCCAAAAAACATAAATTTCGATTTCATGGGGACTTTAATAATGTTGGCATCTAACATAGTGTAATTTATTCTAAGGCAGCATTGCATGTACTCTTCAATAAAAGCCAATCCCAGAGTGCATTTCAACAAGGTGGAAAAGGTGAGAAAAATGTTGATTATAAATTTCATTCAATACTAAAAAAAAAAAAAAGATTTAAGAAAAATACTATAAAAGTTAATTGGACACATATAAACTCTCTTTAAAGCTATTTCTGTGGCGCATGTAGGTGCTTTCTAAATATA
Source organism: Squalius cephalus (assembly GCF_949319135.1). Classification (NCBI taxonomy): domain Eukaryota; kingdom Metazoa; phylum Chordata; class Actinopteri; order Cypriniformes; family Leuciscidae; genus Squalius; species Squalius cephalus. The sequence goes on from NC_137125.1 coordinate 41,875,391, forward strand.
GAGCAGTGGTTCTTAACCTGATGTCCAACACAATAGGCTCTACGATCTAAGCTATTGATTTCTGCTATAATTATGACAAGGCATTTTTTTTTTAATCCACAGAAAGTGTGAGTATTGATATATTAATTTACCGTGATTCACTGTGATTTCAGAAGTTTCATGAATTCAATCAAATAGTTTTTTATCGTATTATTTATTGTTTTTTTTGTTTTATTATTTATTATTATTGTTTTTACTATATTATAATATTATATAAGTTTACATATTTTATGTGTTTTTAACATTTCAATTTAGATTAGAGTTTGATTGTTTTAATAATAATTTATTAATTGAATGTTAAGCTTGCTGGGGCCCTCTGAGAGCACTTTAATTCAGTTACAAGGAAGCTCCCTATGTAGGCAGCGAGGCTAGCAAGGATTTAAAACACAGCTATAGATTCCAGTCATACTCTAAGAGATGTATAATAAATATACATTGTTTTGATGATTTTTTTCTCTCAAAATAAATGCATCATACTGTAAAACATAAAATAAATGTAAGGAAGGACGTGAAAGACACCACTAAACTTGATTAGCATACATAGACTGTTTTAACTTGGTCTTAAAAAAATGTGAGGGGGGGATGGGTTTAAAAAGCAATTTTTCTGAGTGTTTTACTTTACAAACTGGCTAACCAGCTAAAGCACAATCCACTAATTAAGACACTGCCCATAAATCTTGGTTACCTTACGAGTCAACCACCACGACACTTCCCTACTTGCTAATACTATGAAGAAAGCAGTTAGCATCTGTTTTCTGTCTCGGCTGGTCAGGGGCAGTCACGGATTCGGCATGTCCCTGCGGTTTATCAAAATAAACATTCAGAACCATTATCCCCCGTCTTATCAGGCACAGAAACAGACCGCTGAGCGACACAGACTGCAGTGCCATTGAGCGCACCATACTGAGCCCTGCACACTTCACTGTCAGAGCCGCTTAATAAAAACATGGACCGCTACCAAACCTTCTGGTCTGCTAGTGTGGAGGAGTGTTCTCAGATAGAGAGAAGGACGTTTATATATCACTATCCATTAAGAGACGAGTAGACGGGGGAGGAAGGGGTGGCGTATTGGGGTCAAAGGTCAGAATTGTGGGGAATGGAGTGTCGAGTAGGTTTGTCTGAGACACATTCTGCTTCTAAGTGCTCTCTTGAGCGTGATCGTACATAAATCACACTGTGACGACGAGTAAGAAAATGACCCTTTCCGTAAAAGTTCCACTTTGCATAATGACTCAGCATGGGAACCAGACGGTTGCAAACTAGCCTCATAAAGTCAGGCTTATTGACATGGTCCATCTTGTGTCTTGTTCTGGCTAAGTACAGCCTTGTGACTGTCATGTGAATCGGCCAGCCATGTTTTGTTAACTTTTTATGTGATGTTTAGCGTAAATCTGAAATGCGATATACCACAAAAAATTACCAGTAAGCCATAAAGTTGTACAGTAGCTCAATCAAATAATACCGCAACAGCCTCCGCAATAGTTTGCACGGACAACACAGATGACTGTTGCATGTTGAAAGTTTTTGTCCGTCAAAAGAAATAAATTATTATTTCACAGTAGTGCTGTCAAATCTATTAATCGTGATTAATCGCATCTAGCTTAAAAGTTTGTGTTTATTCAATATATGTGTGTGTTTATTTATTTATATATATATATATAGGCCTACAGTATATGCATACAGTACATATGTGTGTGTGTGTGTGTGTGTGTGTGTGTGTGTGTGTGTGTGTGTGTGTGTGTGTGTGTGTGTATGTGCTATTGAATATCTTTCAAAGAATCAGTGTCAAAAATCCTGAAAATCTACTGGTTAGTTCTTCCTCAAAAGCTTTCAATGTAGCAACACTGTATCATGTAATACAACTTTGTTTCTCAGTGGACCAGTGTTGTTACTGTTAACTAAAACTAAAACTTCACTTACTGGAATAATTCTGACATAAAATAAAATAAAAATATTAGATGAAAAGCTTAAACTAAAAAAAAAAAAACTTCAATGAAAGTTAAATGTTGCCTTGTAACTGAAAAAAAAAAAATATATATACTGAAAAAATGCTAAAATTACTACAACTGAAACTGAAATAATAAATTAAAGCTCAATAGAAATAGAAAATAATTAAAATGACAAAAGCACAAAACAAAATTACTAAAACTTAAAATAAATGATAAAAATAAATAAATTAAGAAATAGAAAATTATAACTATAAAAATAAAATTCAAAATATTGAAAAATACTTAGATAATACTAAAATAACACTGTAGTGGACTGATGAATCTTTCTACTTTTAATTCAGGAAGTTGGTCAGGCAGTCACAGTCCCATTCAAGTACACTTCTTCATTTGCAAGTCTTCATTTGTAAGTTACTTTGGATAAAAACGTCTACTACTCTAAATGAATAAATGTAAATGATATGCAAATTCCAGAAAGCTCTTGTAATTTTTGTGTGCAATTTGCATCAGATAATAAGTGGAAGATGCGACGACGTGCCATCTGAAATAGAATTTTATGGAAAGTAACGTGTTTATTTATGTCATTAGCATGCTAGCAATGTTCTTGAATAGAGCAGATCAGGAGGATGTTTCTTCTTCACTTTCAAGCTCGCTCTACCTCAATATAGACATGTGATCAGATGTTGTTTCAGATGTATTTGTCAGTAAGTAAATGAACAGAATAGTGTGTAAATATGATGCTATTCACCAGTAAAACTTGAAAACTTGCTGAAGCTAGCAAGTTCTTTCTGTAGTTAAGAAGTCTGGTGGAGACACTAGCATAACAGCATTACATCATGGGAACCATCATCCAAAACACACACTTTTCATCAGGGGCCATAACACGCATTACATGTAACATGGTATCCTGGTAACAAATTTGTTGCAAACATCATTCACAGTCTCAGCACTTTTCTTAGGTTGAAAGAGCTTTATAACAGCACTGCATAATGGGGACCAACTTTTAAAACACACTCTTTTCAATATGGGACGTAACACGTGTTCTGTTGGTAAACTTGATACAACCATTAATCAGTCTTTAAAACTGCTTCATAACAACACTGCATGATGGGAATCAACTTCCAAAACATTCTTTTCAGCAGGGGATGTAACACGTGTTACATGTAACATATTATCGAGTTAACACATTTGCTGCATACTTTATTCACTCTCCCAACACTCTTCAATCTTTCACAGATTAAAAGAGCTTTGTAACAGTATTTCATAATGAGAACCATCATTTAAAACACTCTCTTTTTAGGAGGGGACGTAACAAGCGTTACATGTAACACGCTATCCAGTTAACACATTTGTTGCAACTATCATTCACAGTCTCAACACTTTTTACAGGTTAAAAGAGCTTCCCTCCTGTTCCCTGATCAGTTTAGCTGTTTCTCCTCGAGCTGTGGCTAGAAGTGTTAAGGCTAACTGCTCCGTGGAGGAAACCCATCTGTGCTAGCGTGGCCTTGATTAGCTTAGGCTCTGTGTAATGCTCCTGCCAGGGATTGTTCTACTCCTCGGAGCATGCTTGCCTTTTGTTTGAAAAGCTGTCATAAATCAACCTCTCAGGCCCTCGTCCTTTAGCTTAGCGTAGCTTATGGCCTGGCGTATTCTGTGCTGATGAATGGCCATCACAGTTCTGTTTAGATGAGTGTCCTCCTGGCATTAGGGATCAGATAGCTTGTATTTCCCCTGGAAAGTTCTCAATCACATGATCAGACATGTGACCACTGGATTAGCAGGCTTCATGGAGATTTGGGTTGAAAATACTAGTGTTCCTCTGAAACTGGACATAACAACCCAATATTAGACTGATCTATCTATCTATCTATCCATCCATCCATCCATCCATCCATCCATCCATCCATCCATCCATCCATCCATCCATCCATCCATCCATCCATCCATCCATCCATCCATCCATCCATCCATCCATCCATCCATCCATCCATCCATCCATCCATCCATCCATCCACAGGGTTCCCACACCTTGGTTTACTTTAAATTCTTGGACTTTTCAAAGACTTTCCAGCTCCAATACCCTCAAATTCAAGGACTTAATGTGGTGACACATTTCAAGTGAGAGGAAGGTTACATCATGTTACCTTGTACGATACATTGTTACAGTTTTGCGTGTGTGAACGTCATGGCAACGTACAACACAAAGTACCTCACGCAGGAAACACTTAACGTAACGCGTAAATGTGCATAACTAACTTAAATCAAGCAAGCTAGTATGCATAGGCCACAAAGTGTTGGCAAAATAACTATTAGCGGACCGGAGGGAATAAAATGGAATTTTTTTCCAGAAAACTTCTTGCACAAAATAAATTCAGGACCTGTATCTATGTATGTTTATTTTCAAAAACTTTCCAGGGCCTTGACATTTTTTTCTATCTATCTATCTATCTATCTATCTATCTATCTATCTATCTATCTATCTATCTATCTATCTATCTATCTATCTATCTATCTATCTATCTATCTATCTATCTATCTATCTATCTATCTATCTATCTATCTATCTATCTATCTATCTATCTATCTATCTATCTATCTAGCTACTGTATCTATACACTGAATTTTAAAGTGAAGCTTTTGTTGGCAGAATGCCCATGTCTGCTCCTACATAACCTAGTGTAACCTACATACCTGGCATATCTGACATTCTGAAATCACAGGATCTCATTAACAAAACCATGTTTTTATGTAAGGTTGTTTTTAGTGTTTTATAAGGACCAAGAAAGTAGGGTAACCTGACCTTTGACCCTCCATCTGTTGAAGTATGTGTGAAAACACATTACACTTTACAAGACCCCACAAGATGTGTCTAATTTAGTCCTTCAGCCAGGCGGCAAGACTTGGTATAGAGAAAGTCCCTCTCATCTTTTTTTGTTGCTTGTCTCTTACAAATCCCCCATCTTATCTTTCAATCCCCCTCTTCTTTCCCCTCTTCCTTTCTTACCTCTCTCTCTTTTCAGTTGGGATCTCAACGCCATTGGTAGCAGGGCTTCCACTGAAGTATCGATCAGCTTCTCTCTCTCTCTTCTCCCTCCTGATTGAAGCTAAGACTCAGTTTACAGTCCCATTAGAGGCCTGGTCAGCACTGCCTGCCAAACAGAAGAGAAAGACAACGGGTGCCAAGAGAGCTCAATTACTCTATTCCTCCCTCACACTCTAACACTCCTTTCTTCTCTTTTTCTTGATATATAAACACACATGTGTTCTTAGAAGCCGAGTCTCATGATGAAATGTCTATATTTCAATCCAAACCACCCCCCCCCCCCTTGCATAAAGAAAATAAAGCTTATTTTAAGTCAATGTATTGTCCCCCATATTCACATTTTCATTACCATATTACAATGATGCCAAACCACACGGTACTTAGATATTAAGTATATATATTATTAAAAAAAATGTTTTGCTTTGTTAAACCTATAAAACAGAAATTGTGACATAACATATTAGGGCTGTCCAAATGTTAATTAAAATTATATATATATATATATATATATATATATATATATATAATTTTTTTTTTTTGTAGATGCCTTGACACATTCAGTTCCTATTTATTTTATCATTTTTAATATTTATTTTTATAATTTTTTTATTAAACATTTTGTTTTATTCAAATCAACAAATTAAATTCAGTAAAAAAAAAAAAAAAAAAAAATGATTACAATTAAAATTGTACTTTACAATTAAAATATGTACAGTGCCAGAATGCATCTAAATATAATTCATCCTAAATATAATTTTCTTTTCATGTTGGAATGAAATAACACCCATATATTTCTTAAAGGGTTAGTTCACCCAAAAATGAAAATTCTGTCAGTAATTACTCACCCTCATGTTGTTCCAACCGCGTAAGACCTTCGTTCATCTTCGGAACACAAATTAAGATATTTTTGATGAAATCAGAGCTATGTCTCACTCCTCCATAGGCTGCTATGTGACCGAAACTTGCTGGCCCAGAAAAGTTATTAAAGAGATCGTTAATATAGTCCAAGTGACTCCAGTGGCTCAATCTTAAGTATATCAAGCGACGAGAATACTTTTTGTGCGCAAAAACAAACAAAAATAACGACTTTATTCCACTTTTAATTTCCTTCTCTCTGGGCCTCGTAGTGTTTTTGCGCTGCGCGTCTGTGTTGCACGTCATCACGCATCACACACATGACCGGCGTCGGCCAGTAGTGAGCCTACGTGGTGACGTGAACACAGACGCGCTGCGCAAAAAGACTACGCGAACCAACTAGAGGCCCAGAGAGAAGGAAATGAAAAGTGGAATAAAGTCGTTATTTTTGTTTGTTTTTGCGCACAAAAAGTATTCTCGTCGCTTGATATACTTAAGATTGAGCCACTGGAGTCACTTGGACTATATTAACGATCTCTTTGATGACTTTTCTGGGCCAGCAAGTTTCGGTCACATAGCAGCCTATGGAGGAGTGAGACATAGCTCAGATTTCATCAAAAATATCTTAATTTGTGTTCCGAAGATGAACGAAGGTCTTACGCGGTTGGAACAACATGAGGGTGAGTAATTACTGACAGAATTTTCATTTTTGGGTGAACTAACCCTTTAACAGTTTTTGTGAGATTTCACACATGATTTGGAAAGTCTGACAGAAGAATGTTTCAGTCCCTGAGTAAAATCCACTTAAAGCTGAGTTAACACCAGCTTACTGGTGTAACCCAATTAGCATTGAGTTCGACATTAGCAGCTGGTCATGCTCTCGGGATATGTGTGTCCTGAAGATTGCAGAGTCATATGTTTAAACGGATGTATGCATCTCTGCTTCAGAGCTTGTCCTGTGTACATTACGCAGCCTTGATCGTTGTCCAGTGTTTGTGCACAGCCAGAGGATGTCCTAGTGATAGTGATGATGATGTGTTGTGTGTGTAAATTGACAGTCCAGGGTTACCGCAATATCCCATGATGTTATTTCCTTCCAAATGAGCTGGTCCAGTACAGTCACACACACACATGCTGATAATGATTGCTCAATATAGAAATCACAGGATGTTGGGATAGTTCTCACAGATGTATTTACATGTGTGGAAATGTTTCATTTAAAAATTCCAAATTCTGCCTACGGGAAAGACAGATGTCTAACTCTCTCAGATCATCTGTGTGATGGGAAATGTTATTGCGTCAGAAGTAGTAGTGACTAGAATAGCACAGGACATTTCTTGGTATATATTTAGTGTTTTAGCAGACCAGTGATACACTGAATCCTCAACTGTATTTCCTCATGCCATACAACGCACATACTGTACACACACATCTGCAACATGTTCAACATAAAGCAGCATCTGTATACCCGTGAGAAAAGTGCTGACAAGAAATGTGTTATAAAATGAGCTGTGTTTGAATTCTGATGTGAGAATTAGTGTTAGTGACATTTGGCTTTTGAACCTTTAAGCTCACAAAGATCTCAGTAATACCGTTAAAAGTGACTTTTCTTTGTCTGTGAAGCAATTGTGGGAAAAAACGAACGATACAGTTACGATTTTTTTTAACTGTATTTAACTCATTTTAGAAAGTAACTAATCTTTTCATAAACCAGTGAAAATATATAGACATATATAGGAAATATTTTAATATATTAAAGGAACACTCCACCATTTTTTCATATTAAACTATGTTATTCCCTTAACTAAGACGAGTTGATACATACCTCTCTCGTCTCAGTGCGTGCACTCAATCGCTCTGGCGCGCGGCGACACTTTGATAGCACTTAGCTTAGCCCAGTTCATTCATTAGGATCCAAACAGAGATGAAGCTAGAAGCGACCAAACACCTCGGCGGAATAGCACTTGGGAGCACTTCGACTCGGCGCAGTAAAAAGTCACGTTGGTTCTAATGACAGAAGTGAGAGGATTTTTCAGGAGTGATGATATTACTGCGCCGGGTCGAAGTGCTCCCAAGTGCTATTCCGCCATACATTATAGTTATCCTTTTTACCCGCTTAGAAAAGCACCACATTTTATTTTGTGTCACCATACTTGGTCGTGTAACTACTCGTGTAACTGTATTTAAATAGGGAAAACGTGGAGGTGTTTGGTCGCTTATAACTTCATCTCTGTTTGGATCCTAATGAATGAACTGGGCTAAGCTAAGTGCTATCAAAGTGTCGCCACGCGCCAGAGCGATTGAGTGCACGCACTGAGACGAGAGAGGTATGTATTTATCAACTCGTCTTAGTTAAGGGAATGGCATAGTTTAATATGAGTGTGTGTATTTATATATAGAAAATAATTATACTCCATACACACACATATATTATGTTAACACAAACTTTTATTTTGGATGCGATTAATCGCGATTAATCGTTTGACAGCTCTAATATATATATATATATATATATATATATATATATATATATATATATATATATATATATCAAGCGTGCCGCACAAGCCCTGAAAAGTGAAGCCAAAACGTCTCGATCGCCCCCCGGTGGCTGGTCCTAGTATAGGTCATAAGCCCCGCCTCCCCATGTTATTCAACGGGACGTGAGACCAACTAAACAATTAAATTACACTTCGAATATCTTTTTTCCAAAGGCGGTTTCTTTCATTTGCTGTCGTTTTTATCACGCGGATGTAAGTTCAAGTGTCTGTTTCAAAAATAAGTTGTTTTTTAGCTAGTTACGTGATGCGGTGGTGTAACGTCATGATGGACAGCTGTGATTGACAGGTTCTCTGAGCGAAGTAGTCACTGAAGCACCAACGGACATTTTTTTCGGGATCTTCGGAGGACTGAAGAGATTGTATTTACTTTATTTTAACAAGCCTCTTGTCGTGCAATCAATTTTTTAAAAAGTGTGCAGAATCCACTCTCCCTGAGTGCATTCTGCGAGAGTGAGGGCGGAGCGTTGATTTCGCGGCTTTACTTCCTGCTCACTACTGCGCATGTCTGGTTCCGAGATCGCTACTGCGCAGACTCAAGTTCCAATATGTCAGCGCCATATCGGGACTCTGGCGGCTTCAGTTCTCATCAATGGAAGAGAGCGAAGGGGCGTCGTCCATCTTTTTTTACAGTCTATGATATATATATATATATATATATATATATATATAATGAGTCTTTTTAGTACCTTTGTGCCACCATTCTGACTTTTCTCCTTATTAATCTATATTTTTAAATATTATTTATTAAGAATTATTCCAAAAAATATTTTACATTTTTTAAATAAAAGAAATAGCTTTGAGCCTTTGATTCTGTGTCCATTAACTCAAGTACTCGAGACTCATTTCCAAGTTAAATTCCTGCCTATACACTTAATAATAATAGCGCTTTTCTGTTTCCTCAAAGCCCAGAACACACTTGTCTGTGCGTTTGTTTTTTGGTCCGTATCTGGAGACTGGCATTTACTGCAAGGTCAGCTGGTGCTTGTGCTATTTGTCAGTGATTACCAATAAGGGAACAGAGACTCATGGGAAAATCTGAATGTTGTGTGATTTGTGAGAGTGCTCAGACCTGCTTGTGAGTGATATATGACTGTTCTTCTCCTCTGTTTTTACACTGCCTTGACTGGGTTACAGAAATGTTTATGAGTTGTAGTATTGATGGGAATGTGTGGTTGGTCAGTGTGGTTATGTTTATTTGCTGTAATCTCAGTAAATCATAAATATTTACTCTTGTAATGAGCAGAATCACTGACCTGTGAGTAGTGAATATGGACATATAAACTATATGACCTGCATGCACATATCAAAGACACACATACATTCACGTTAGTGCACCCTTTTCTTCCATTAGTGTGTGTGTGTGTGTGTGTGTGTTGTTATCCTTCAGTAGGTTCATATAGAGCACAGAAGACTAATCTCCCAGGCCATTTGAAACAAATGAGCCATTCTTAACCAGTCACACACAATCTGAATCTCAAAATTTCTCTGGCTGTATTCGAAATGGAGACAAGCCTATTCCATACTTCACATGCAGTCTACACTGTATACTGCCTATTTAAAAAAATAGTATGTGAAACAGAATGCAGTATGCAACAATAAGTTTCAAACAGTAGTAAGCCTATGCTACGTCTTATGACCTCATTACGCAGCATAATTAATTCAGAAAGTTTATGTAACCCATTTTTTTTTTGTCCATTTAAAAAAAAAAAGTATTCATACAGTAAGTAAACTATTCAATCCACTTATAAATAAGCAGTTATTTTGCATTTTTAAAGGGGTCATGAACTGGATTATTCTATTATTTTATAATGTTTCCTGGTGTGCCCTTATAATGTTAGTATGATTTTTAAATAAAAAAATTGTCATAATTTAGAAATAAAAGGCATTTATCCTAGCCTGATTTTAGCCTCTGATTTGAAAGCTCTGTTTGAAGGGGCGTGTCTGTGTGAGACTTCAGTGTAAACGCCCACTGCTGTCATTGGCTGACATCTTTGCATATGAAATAGTCAGCATTACATGTGGAACTCTCAAAAAATTGCCAATTGCCAGAATTGCCAATGAAAGGTGCTAATGTGCCTACTATATACATACCTGTCTAACGTATATGAGAGCATGTTTTGTGAGAGGATGTGTTGAGAGACGAAGAAGACTTTGTATTCTTTTTTAGTCCAAAACAAATTTCCATTCGGGGACAATAAAGTATATCTTATCTTATCTTATCGTAAAATATTTTTCATCGTTTTTACTATTACAGCTGTCAAGATTAACGAATCGTGGAAAGATGTATTCCCATCACATGAAAGGTTGCAGTGATGAGCACTGAGCAGATGACAGATTGACAGTTGATCGCTTGAATGAAGAGATTTCATCATTGTAACGCAGTTTCTGCACTCTCATGAATGCTTTCACCAAATAACAATGCAAACACGATGTAAATACATTAAGAGTTTCGTTTTGGCAAGTGGCCAGATAAACTTGCGCTGTGCAATTGGAAAGGGAGCTTTCTTTGATCACAATCTGTATGTAATATAATCACAGTTTAAATAAGATTATTTTCATTCTACTTAGAGAAACGATGTAAAGTTGATCGTTTAGTCACTGGCTCGAGTTGCTGATGCATAAACAGTATTGAACGATTTTGAGAGATAATCTGTCTAAACTTGAATAATTAGGTTATACATCAGAAGTCACTGATCACAGATCAGGCATTAGAATAAACATGTTTGTGACGTTTGCTGGCAGATCCATATCATAAAAGTCAGTTTGCAAAGCCTGCGCCGAAATTGCGACTGATTCACCAAATAATCCACAGTGAAATGCACCGAATACAAACAAATAATGCACTGCTGAGACATTCACATTGTTGAAGAAAAAAACAACAACACTTTCCTAGCATTAGGATCCTTTGGAAGGTAATGGTATTGATCCTGTGGCAATCTTTTCTTGTTCTCATGTAACTATATTCACTAACACTTCAGTGGGCGGGGCCAAAGACACGGTGATGAAGACGTAGGCATTGATATTCTTCTGTAAAGGCGGTCTACAGCTGCCCTGTGACCACTCTGAGAAGTCTCCACTTCTCAGATCCTGTCATTTTCTGGCCTTGGTTTCAATAAAAGCAGTTTTTGGAATAACAAGGACGTTTTGAGATTTGAAACTTATAGGGTATTTTTATAGTATAACGACCTCTTAACTGTCAAAAGATCAAGGAAAATTTGAATTCTCAGTTCATGACCCCTTTAAATGACTTTTTGTAAAAAAAAAAATAGCATGGCAACACAGGTTTTGAACCTGACTCAAGTCTCTCTTAAATAATAACATTCAACATTTGCACAACGATAAATCAAGCATCAACTGATAGGCCGGATGGTGTTACGTAACCTGGAAAATTAAACACTGAATGTTCCACAAACGAGACTAAAAAAATGGCCTGCAATCTTTTTGAACTCCCAGGGGAGAAATTCTTATGTATTTTGACACACATATGTCATAGTGTTAAAAGGGTGTTGTTGAGTTCAAACCTTAGACAGTCTGATCACATAGTGAGTCAAGAAAGAGATGTTAAAAGTCATGGTTGATATTGCTGGTCTGATTCGTCACACTGTAAATGGAAGGTCATATTGAAGGCGTAGCACAATTGGCAAATGTAGTAGCAGGACATGTGGGTATTCTATGCATACAAAATCTGCAAACTGTGCACAGTATACTATATTTAATAATGCTGAAATAGTAAAATTAGTTTGGTAGTATGCAATTCCGAAACATGCCGTCTCTCTCTCATGAGGTTAACAGCATGTGTTGTGCACTTTCACTGGTTTGTTTGTAGCTTTGTGTATGTTGTGTCTGTCTGTGTTCATGTGTGTGTTCAGAAGTTAAATGCTGATTCTCTTTCTCCTATAGTTGCTTGTTCATCGATATGGCTGCTTTTGCTGATGTAGTCGAGTGTAGGCAGAGAAAAGAGTCTGAATATACTGTATAATGGCATTGGACCCACACACACTTAAAGTAATTCTCATAACCACTGACGACGACCACACACTGTACATCCCTAGTGCAAATTTAAATAAATCACATTATTGATTTCTCATGTTTTAGCATGAATCACCCGCCATATAGATTGTACTATGTCATGTATTTATGTTGGTGTTCGTGAAGTTATCTGTGACCTAATCTCAGTCTCAGGCAGACTTCCCACGGAACACCCACAGTATTATTATTTTTTATTTTAGAAAATTAATACATAAAGTAAAAAAAAAAGGTTTGCCAGGTTACTGAAAGCACAACTTTGTTTGAGGCAACTTCTTAGCAAGTAAACTAATTATCAACTAGTTATCCATGTTGGTCAGGTGATCTCTTGCTGTTTAATGGTCTTTTTAGTCTGGTATGTAAGACTATCTGTGACTTTATGAAACAATCGGCTGATTTTCCCGTGTTTTATTAAGATGTGAGTGGCAGAAGAGAAATGACCCTTTTTAAACATTGTGAAATATTTACGACCCTCAGAGCACAATGAAAAATGAAGACTATTTCATTTTTCAGTGCTCTTCTTTTTTTCTCAGCCCCATTCATTTTAAGCACACATCGAAGGGCAATTTCATAGAGGTTTAGTGGCATATTGAACAAGAAAAACTACATGAGAGAGATAGAGAGAAAGAAACTTTGTAGAAACTTCTGTATGTTCATCTGTTTTCATCACACAAACATCCCCACTGAGAGAATGAGAGATAACCCAGGGATAGAATGAAAGAGAAGAAAAACTCACTCTGTCAAAACCTACAATCTGTCTAGTGTCTAGATAAAACTAACTACAGTATATGTCTAGATCAGTGGATCTCAGATGGTTTTGCTTTAAGACCCAGAATTTACATTGAACATCAAGTGGCGACTACAAAACAGTACCATATTTGTTTAAACACAAATATCCTTAAACATTTAAATGTATTAGGGATGCACAATATATAAATACTTTATCGTTATCAGATAGATATTTATTGTTTAATTTATCGGTTAATCTTGGATATTGTCGATATTGGGTATAGTACTCTCCCTGCTTATTTTTTTTTTATGGTATTTTATTTACATTTAGAGAGCCTATGACATTGTGTAATTCTCACTTATAGCTAATCATAAAAACACTAATAATTTAATCTTATCAAATCTCAAAATGAATATATATTTTTCATACTGTACATTATATATTGTTATGATGTTTAATTTTAATTGTATCATTTAAAATGATTAATTTCCGTTTTTAGAGGTTTTTTTTTAACTTAAATTATTACATAGCCTAATTTTAATATTGTTCATTTATTGGTTGTCAGGCATAACATGAAAATAAATATTGGCTTATTGTCAGAATTTTAATAGTGGTCCATCCCACTTATTATAGATCAGTGGTGCCTCACTGAAATTTATTATTTTTGTAATATTTATTTACATATTTTATTATTTATTTATATATAATATTCATATTTTTAACGCAATATTAATTTTATACTGAAATAGGTCCAGTAATATGCTTTATACATGCAAGATTATGTGGTTAGTTGCATTTTATTGTGCATTTAGCTGTGTTATCTTTCCCTGTAGTCCTAATAGACCTTCAGGCCATTTTCTGGGGTCATGACCCGCCAATGGAGAGGACTAGCTGTGTTTTTCTCTTTGTGTGTGGCTAAGAGGAAGACAACCTTTGCTGACTCAGCGGTCCAGAGCTGTGAACCCAGAAATAGGGCACAGCTGGAAGTGTAGGGCGTACGTGTCTTTTGTTAAAGAGAGGTGGATGCTCTAAAAGAGTATTCCCAGACAGGATTCTGGATGATTTAGCTGGGAGCTCCTCTGTCAGACTAACGCTCAGATACACACACTTCGCATATAGAGAGAGATCCCTCTGGGTAAAACCCAGACTGCTCCTGTCTGAGAGGAATCACTGCAGCTGAAATCATATTTTGACTTGGAATGAACAAACATAATTGTGATGTACTTTTCAAATTTTAAACTCATTATTGATTCAATCCTAAAAGAAATAGTTTTTTTTTTTTTTTTTTTTTTTACATCTTGAGCTCCCCCAGAGGTCAAAGGTCAAAAGAAAAGGATGTGAAAGCGTGATGAAGCATGTCTCTCATTTATACTTAATGTACTCATGCTTTTCCATCTCTCTATAGTATAGCTGTGTTTGCCATCCAGTTCTTTACACAGTTCTGCGCCCACACACATTCATTTACAGAGTGTGTGTCAGATTATTTCATGCAGACATATTCTGCACTGTTGAATTGAACTATTGAACTGTATTGAACTCTTGTGGTAGACGCTATTAACAGCTTATAGAGCCTGTCTTTGTTGCCACACACACACACACACACACACACACACGCACACACACAGTGTTTTTACAGACTCAAAAAAGATGGAAATGATTGATCTTGGTCTTGCAGTGGTAAGCCAGTGGTAGATGTTTGTTTATGCTATTAAAGGGGACATATTACAGTATACTTTTTTATGGCATTTTATGAAAGTAAATATATTTTTCCATGTGGGAAAACAAAACAATTCCCCATGCAAATTTCACAGGATTCGCCCAGTTGACCAAAAGAAAGCTGATTTGCTTGAAGGTTTGTTTTGTTACTTCTGTGTGACCTGTGCTTCATACATTACTACACTATTGACAATAGATGTTGACAATGGACCCTTTTTACCCATGAAATGTGACTTTTTCTTTTGTCAAGGTTTCTAGCACCATTTTTGTTTACATTTACGTGATCATTTTACACCCTCTCTGTGAGCTTAAGTATCAAAGAGTTTTTTGCTACTGTACCTTTAAGACTTCTATATGCAAATGACCTCTGTTATGATTGGCTAATGACTAATAATGTTATTTCACAGTCATGAATGACCTGCTTTAGCTTTAGCTTGTAAGTCTTATGTATTTCTACACTACATTGTCTTTTATGGCCCCTATAAAGGGCCTGAAATAAAGTGTTAAGTGTTGACAAACACTCACGCGTATGTACACACAAGTACATGAATTCACAAATTCACTTACTGTAATGATTTGAAATTCTAGAGATTTACACTCTGCCTAAATTGGGGGATGGTTTGAGATAGAGAGTGAGAGCGAGAGAGAAAGAGAGGGAGAGCAAGAGAGAGAGAGAGAGGGGAAACCAATTATATGCCCAATAACAGAGTGGTATGGATTTTCCTCTGGGCTTGTAGCCAATCCCTCTATCTTTCCTGCTTTCTATCTCTCTCTTCACTGTCTTTGTCTCTTCCTCCCTCTCTCTCCTTCTCTTTCTCTATCTGTCTGATGTATGTTTGATTAAGGGAGGTGAATGAGCTATTTAAATATGTGGCTGTTACTATGTGATGCAAACGATCGGGGACGTTTCATCAATACTTCTTATGCTCCTCAAAAACTCATTCACAAGTATAATGAGGCTGCTACAGAGTGAAGAAACAAGCTAGAATACCTTCAATAAATCAATTGAGCCATTGTTCCTCAGGAAAGCTAGAAAGCATTTGCCGTCACCTTCGCCGTTGGTGTTAGGAAAGCAGGATAACGCGAGTACGCTAGTTTGCAATCCATTATATTTTACTACATTCTTTCATTGCCGCTAACAAACCACTGAACTCAAGGGGGTGATGGAGTTACCTTCAATGATGAACTGTTGCTCCGCCATGACTGAAAGAGAATAGTGACACACATTGTCATATTGTTCTTTACACACGTAAAGTAAAAAAAAGTTGTGAAATGCTCACTAGCACTCCTCGTGGCAAAGCTGAGAATGCAGTTTGTATTTGCGTTGCCTTATGAATTTTGAAATAAAACTTGCGTAAATAGTCAGTAGCACCTCACTGCGGTACACGAGATCCAGGGGGCGGAGTTGGATCCAGATCTAAGGGGTGGAGATTGGTAGGTTTAGGGGTGGGTTTAGGGATCAGGGGGTGGAGATGGGTAGGTTTAGGTACATGTAAGGTGGGAGGAGTTGGATCTGGATCCAACTCCTCCCCCTGGATTTCGTGTTCTGACTGCAGTGAGGACCATCTCTAAATAGTAGTACATACTGACACATATCAGGACTTCAGACTATCAAGGGCCCCAAACAGTGACACCCTGCCTCTACCAATACCATCTAGAGCAATCCATTGGCCCCTGTTTGTTTTCTATGTACATGGCCAACATGTAACGGAAGGCCCCAACCATACACATGTGTCCCTAAACTTACATTTGTTGTATTATGATTACATTTGATTACATATGGCTATAGAAGGCCCCATACTCTACTCTGTGAGGATGATTACTTTATTGATGTTACTTTCTTTTTACTTTATTTTATGAAAATGTATTTAAATACAGTTTAATTTTTCGATTTTCAATACTGATTTTTCAGCATCATTACTCCAGTCTTTAGTGTCACATGATCCTTCAGAAACACTGTGTGACATGATTCAGTTTTTTTTTCCAGGATTCTATCAAAAGAACAGCATTTATTTGAAAATATAATTTTTTGTAAGATTATTTATATCTTAAAATAGTCAATTATTGCATGCACACTGAAGGAAAATATAAATTTCTTTCAAAAAACAAACATATAAAACATCCTTATTAACCCAAAACTTTTGCATGTATGTGTGTGACTACATGACGAGAGTCTGAAAGGCAGGTTTTACGAAGCGAGAATGAGGAGCTCTTACAGAGCAGAGGACACGGGGATGATTAAGACCCTGTTTTCATTTTCATAAGAGCACCTGTCTGTTCTTTAATTAAACCCACTGACCCTTTTAGCTGTCACTCACCTGGCACAGCATAATGGACACACAACTCAGCTATTGTGTGCTGTAGTCATGTAAATGATGAGTCATTGTGAAATTAAGAGCGAAACGTGTGTGAGTGTCACTTGAGTGTCGTTTCTGTTGCAGCGTTTGAGTACGTGTTTTCCCGCAGGGCTGAAGCCGTAAAGCAGAGCTGCAAATGGCTCTGTGAAACACTCACTTAACCTCATGATACCATCACATTGCATCGATACTAAAACTACAGTACACCACCCTCAGACTGTCTCTGTGTGTGTGTTAATTTATGTGTGGATTGCTATATGTTCCTCCTAAATGCTGTTCCCCATTTTCTTTAGTCTTTGCTGGTTAAACACGCATAAATACACACTCCATTTTTCGGTTGTTTGAACACTCATGCCGTTGGGGCCATGTTGGGCCACTCGAACAAATATTTGACCACAAGGTGTAATCTGTCTTCTTTTGTTTGAATTGTTTGGACCTCAAAAGTTCTTTGTAAGGTTGTTTGGGAAATTATGAACAACCAAACACGAGACTAATATCCGAATGTTCCTCCTCCGAATCCGGTCTAAAACTTTGAGGGTGTGCAAGAAAAAAGGATGGACAGAAAGAGTGAGTGAATATGTTCCTTTAGTGCAGATTGGTTTTGTATTGAAGGGTGGGAACGGATGGATTTAAGGAACAAACAGAAACCAACACCAGGTGGATATTTTATTCATAGAAGATGACCGTATGGATGTTTTTATTACTTTTTTTTTTGCAAACTCATGTGGTAAAATGCATTGTTGCTATTGTTAACATAAACTAAAACTGTGAAAAATCAGTTTTAGTAATTGAATAAAAGATCAAATATAAATATCAGATGTTATTCTCCAAAAGTCCAAAAGTCCTAAAAAAAAAATTCAGCTAAAATGAATATGAAACAATAAAAAAATCTAAATCAAACTGAATAAATACTATAACAGTATATGAAGACTATTAAATAACACTGGTAAAAAGTTCTCTTGCTATGGAAAAATGCTCTCTCTCTCTCTCTCTCTCTCTCTCTCTCTCTCTCTCTCTCTCTCTCTCTCTCTCTCTCTCTCTCTCTCTCTCTCTCTCTCTCTCTCTCTCTCTCTCTCTCTCTCTCTCTGTGTGTGTGTGTGTGTGTTTTGGGTGCACTCCTTCTGGACTGCCTGGAAAGTGCTGTAAATAGCATGGGAAACTTTTTTAAATTTCAGACCCTGAAATGCATCTAAAATAACCATCCCCCACCATCCAACACATTCACACTAATCTGTGAGTTTATTCAGCTGAGGTTTGACTTCATTTAGTATCTGTGCATTTGAGTTTGACTATGTGAGTGAAGCGTCCTTCACCCTGCTCCTGGCGCTTATTCACAATGATATAATGCTGGTCCTTCACAGTGTGCACAATTAATTGCATTCTGGGGATGTTCTGCATCTGTACACATTTTTTTTTTCTTCTTGTATTCAAGAATTTGGGCACTAAAGCCACACTTAAATGTTTGAAGTGCATTGCATAACGACATTTTAAACTAAGTAGCATCTATGATGCAACAGTTTTTCTTTTCACTTTTCAGAGTCATTTTATAGCTATTACTTTAACCTATTGTTGTAAAGGTGATCTTTAGTGAATGAATGAAATCCTCAAGCTATACAGTCAGCAAAGTAAACATAGTATCATGTTCCTTTGTATACAGTATCCATGTTTACAAAAAAAATCAGTAAACCTTTGTCTTATTTTATTTTACTTATATTTTATTACCTTTTATTTTGCTTTTTTTTTAAAGAAAATGCATATTTTATTTTATTTTAAAAATATTTTATTTCATTTGATAAAATATGTTATTTTATTTTTAATTTATTTTAATTTATTTTATTTTATTTTATTTTATTTTATTTTATTTTATTTTATTTTATTTTATTTTATTTTATTTTATTTTATTTTATTTTATTTTATTTTATTTTACCTTGAATGTCAATATTAATCTTTTTTAGGCCATTTTAGATTTCCCACATTCCCACCATATTATCCTGTGTTACTCAATTACTGAAACAACTGGCTAAATTAGCAACTTTTGGCCTTTCTACCACTTTTATTGTGGGCAAACTGCTAGGCCACAGCTACGACATAAGCAAGAAGTCCTAATACTTTTTTTTTATAGGCAACACAAAGTTTTCCAAAACAAATAATAAAGGCCATTGATTGCCTGTGGAAAGAATGATGTCAACATGAATGCTGCTTGTATTCTCATAAAAGAACACCAAGAAATTTGAGCATTTCACTGGACATATAGAGGATTTGAATCACAAGACTAGCCTCAGAATAATACCCACAGTGTGTGTTCATCTGCCATATGTTTGAATGTGTTTGCATGCAAAAAAAATATGACATGAGGTGTGTGAGTCTATAAAATCTTTATTATAACTCAAAGCTCCACAGCCCAAAATAATATGCAATTTAAATCTAAAAGTTAGTGATATTAGTGGCGGATAATAAACTCTAATTATTGCGAGCATTTGAGTGGACAAAAAATTTGTAGTGCATGTGCATAGTGCAATTTTTGGTCTGTTTTTAGTGTTGTTATTGTTAACTAAAACTATTTAAAATAATTGTCTGTAATTGATACGAAGCTGAAATAAAACCTAAAGAAACTTAAAGAAATCTTGCCTTGGGAACAAACTAAAATAAAATAAGTTTAATTTGAGGTACTAGAATTACTAAAACTAAAAAGCTAAATAGAAATATATTTAAAAAAAAAAAAATGACATAAAGCACATAAAAAATACTAAACCCTAGTACTATAATGGTATTAAATTAATACTAAAATAATACTGGTCTGTTTTCACAGACAAAAAATAATATATTTTAATGTGAATGTGAATGTGAATTGTAATCTCTTATGGGTTCTCTAGCATATATACGACTTCAAGACATGTACTAAAAGCTTTAAATTGAATGTGATGGATCCCAGAACAGACCGATGACACTCACCTGTGACCACAAACAAGAAGATAGCATGAACCCCACAGATCCCAGATCAGAACGTATAGGAGCAGTAAAATGGGATTTTTTTCTGTCATGATTGAGTGAGGCTGTGGCGAATCCATCAAAGTGCTGACAGTGACGAGGAAAGAACGATTACACGGGTAGCTGCATGTTTGTGATTCTAATATAACACTAGTACAGGTGTGACAGTCCATTCCTCAGCAGGACAGATTCATTTCCAAGCAGCCCTAAGAATATGCCTGTTTTATCACTCACCTGCAGGCGAAAATCATACCTTTCTTTAAAAAGCTGCGCGATTTGAGGTGTCGTTCATGTGCACGTGCGTTTTAGTTATCTGTTTAGTCTATATTAGTGCTTTGTAAGTGTTCTTTTTTGGCATCTCAGCAGGGTTTGCTTTCATGAATCCCTCACCACAAACTGACTCATCACATGGTCTTTCTGTGCTTGTGTGTGTGGGCAAAGAGTTCATTTACTGTCCACTGCTTTAAAAGGCTATGGCTTGCTAATGTAGATGTAATTAGAGTGTGTATATGTTTGTTTGTGCTGTATACGTGTGTGTTTGCTCTGTGTATGTGTGTATTGTGTTCGTTTTAAGCCATTTGGCACTCGGAAACGAAACTGCAACACACAGTAATTACTCGAAATGCCACAAGGGTCTTGACTCAAGGGTGTATGTGTGTATTTGTGTAGAGGAAGTGTTTATTTTGAGGTAAATCTCCAGAACTAGTATGCTAATATTTCCTGCAGTCCCTCAGGAACAAGCAAATTATGCTTTTGGTTTGGCAGTGGTGTGTTTAAAGATGTAATTTAGTGTGTTAGTGTGTAATTACTCAACTTGTAATTGCTCTAAATGTCAATGTTATTTTAAGTGAAAATGATGTTAAATGTCAGTATAGTTGTATCAAACGTGTTTATACCATGATATATGAAAACGGTCATTATTCAATACTATATATATGTGTGTGTGTGTGTGTGTCTGTGGGTTTTAGTATTGTATAGTCTCTGTTTTAGTTCTTACATTAATTTACTTTAGTCAACTGGCTAACCCATTTCAGAGCAAATATTGAGAAATATTGAAAATGTTCTTAAATTGTATTGAAATTTTTCTAGAAAATGACTGTTTTTAAAAAGATGTAAAATGTGCCCTATACCACCACAGTCACAGTAACCGCTCAATCACTCGATCATTTTAACTGTCATATTATTTTTGAATAGTTAATGCTTTTTTCATTCTTAATTTTTTATTTGAAGACAAAACAAATGTTTGGTAGACTGTTGCCTCTGGCTTTCTTAATTGGGAACACTAGTTGGCATCTTTTTTTTTTTCAAGAACTTCTTTATAGATGAAATCATTTAATAATTGAATGTAACTGACTTCAGCTGTACAACAGCCAAAATGTTTTTGGTTTTTTTTCACTGTAAAGCTGCATTGAAACAATCTGTATTGTATAAAGCGCTATATAAAGGGGACTTGACTTGATTTCTTTTGTATTTCTATCTTGAGGTAACACCAGCACATTCTCTCTCTCTCTCTCTCTCTCTCTCTCTCTCTCTCTCTCTCTCTCTCAGTATGTCTGCTGTATTGTGATAACATGCTCTTCTTCGGTCATTGCAGCAGGCGCAGAAGATGGCCATGTAATGTGTGTCACTGCAGAGAAAGCATCTGTCTGTCACTGAAGTGTCTATCTGTCAAGAACGCGTCTGTCTGTCTTAGATTTCCTATTATAAAAGTGCCTGTCTGTCATTACCGTATCTACTGTTTAAGCATCATGACCTGTCCGTCATCTGTTTTTACCCTGAAACACAACATTGCAACAGGCTGACAGTGAGGATGTAATGGTTTTGTGTGGTCACTGAGACATTTTTGTGGAATTAATTCTCTCTAACGCTCTCTTTCTCAATCTCTCGAGTGAATAAAAAAAGGTTTCTTCTCACGGTTAGTATAAAGATAATTTAGCGAGAACAGAGAATATAAGCGAGAGAGAGTGTGTGAAAGAGCAAGACCGGTCTCTGCATACATCAGCAAATTCACCTGGTGAAATGTTCAATTACTCTCTCAGATTCAGAATTTCTTCTTGTACGTTTTTCTTATCTTTAGAGTAAAGAGAATTCTGCAGTGACTACACACACACACGCACACACACACTAAGACCAATAAGAATCAAGTATTCCAGAGTGCTGTCATTGTGAGCAACCCGATCAACTTAGCAACTTCTTTTACATTTCACTGAAAGAAAGACTGTCATACAGGGTTTGGAACGACATGAGGGTGAGTAAATGAATATTCATAAGAATATTCATTTATGAGTGAACTATCCATTTAATAGTAGGCTACTTATCATGTCAGCTAAATGAGAGTACAAAAAAATCTGATAGTCTACCAACTGTGCAGTTCTGATGCACATTACATTAGGCAGAGCAGACTTTGATATGCGGTTATGGGATGAATTGTTCTCTGATCACAGAAGTCTAATGCACACCGCAGATGGACCGTAGTGTGACATAGCCCGGTGTTTGTGCTGCAGCTGAGCAGAGATCTGTAATTACCATCACAGCACGCGCCCACCATTTGGAACTCATAATACAACAGAAAACGTAATGTTTTATACATACAGTGAACTCACTACTCGCTATACAAAACCTTGTGTTTGTGTGTGTCTAAAGGTCCACCCTTCTCTGGATATTTGTTCATGCATCACATGATGTCCTTATACAAGGGCACATGCACTGCTGTCCGCTATACTATTTTTGTTTGTTTGTGGCACGGACATCCGTCTTCACCTCTAAACCATCAGAGCTCAGCGCTTCTGCTCGGGTTGTGACTCAAAGGCTTTACTCATGTGTAACAGACTCCACACTCATGCTAACATACCATTTGCAGCACTCTCTGTGGAATGACTATTGTGGTCAGCAACCTCTGACCTCCCTAGCATTTTGGTTGACCTGTCACAGATTGGGTGTGCCTTATTCCAGCTTCTACATCGTAAACATGAATTTGGCTGGTAGCAATGGCCTTGATCCAATAAGCATTGGTGACTTAGACACTGATGATTTACGGAGTCATGCATTAAAATGAAGATGGTATTCATCAAAAACATCGCTGTATATTATGTTATCATGAATCTTCATTATAGCTTATGAAACATGCAATTTATCCTGCATTCTTTGTTTTGCAAAAAGATCATGTGCATGCATTCAAACATTGCAAAAAATATAATTAAAAAAATAACCGCACCCTATTCTAATTCCTGTAATTCTCAAATGTTTCTACTATTGTTTCCTTTCAAGCACATGGAACAGGAAGCAAGACAATACTTTTTTTTTTTTTATAAAACATTAGTATAAAATTATTTATGTACATTTTTTATTAATCAAGGTGCATGCTAACTGAAATATAATAATAATAAATATGAAATTGGTTATGTTTTCCATAGAAAGAGGAAATTATACTGCATATTTGGGCACGTGTAACACATACATCATTTATAAAGTGGCTAGATTAAAAGAGTTAGCGAGGGAGAGGAGAGCGGGAAATCCTTTTGCTCGAGGCTCCCAATCCTATTTCACGATGTTTAACATTAAAGCGGAGCAGTGACAGATATCCGCTTGAGGCGCACACAGCACCTTTCATCACCTGCCTAGTTTTTATCGAGTGGCAATGAATTCTGACAAGGTTCATGTACTCATTCAGATTTCCCTTTTCATCATTTTAATCAGACTAAGTCTCTTGCTGTCTTCTCTTTCGTGTTCAGTCCCTGATGTCCTGTTATTTTCCGCACGAGAGTATGTAAGTGTAAAAGAGGCTGGTTTTAGTGGGAGAGTTTTTATGGGAGAGCTATTTTGATAGAGTCGATAGAGTGAAAGTCCAAACAGTCTACTGGTGTTTAAAATACTTTCTTGTGGGGAGTAATTGCACCCAGCTGTGTGTGAGCAACTTTACACTCAACCCATTTGACAGAGAAAGTCGCATGACAATCTGTCATCCCAGACTCTCTTCATTTTACATTTTAATGTTAAAGCAATTTATTGGCATTATTGTACATACATACAGATAGATAGATAGATAGATAGATAGATAGATAGATAGATAGATAGATAGATAGATAGATAGATAGATAGATAGATAGATAGATAGATAGATAGATAGATAGATAGATAGATAGATAGTGAGGTTGCTTAATATCGTTCATATCTGTATAGTACAAACAGATTTAATACTTAATAATACTTGAATATGAACAATAGTTATGCTTAATTAAAAATATATATAATGATAAAACAAATAAAAATGTAAAATGTATAAATACATTAAAGGCACAATATGTAACTTTTTTGCTTTAAAAATAGCAAAAATCACTATATCTATGTTATATATTTTTTTTTAGTTGTGTGCTTACATTATCCCGACTGTTTCCAACAACTTTCAAACCAGGGGAAATTTGTAATTTAATTCGAAGACACGTCCCGTTTCTTTATTTCCGTTTTGTCGCCGTCAATGGCGTCATATCCGTGTTGTCCCTGGTTTCCGCTCGTATTGCCATAGCAACCAGAGCTATGAACCAGATAGTAACCAAGGCGACAGACGTGGACCACTGTGTAGTTTGTAATGTCTATCTGCACGCTGTTGTTGTTTCGTTCAAACATTATGGACCATGGCAAGCAGACTTTGGATAAAAAAGGAGAACTAAAACGAGAATCAATATTAGCGCGGTGTTTTCGAGATGCCGAGAGCTCCACGTCCGAAACTTCGACCGCTCCTACATGTACTTTATTAAACAGGTGAGCACATTTACATAAAACTAATCAATGTTATATAGTTCAACAATGATAAAATGTTAGAATATGATCTGTATATTATTCTAATGTTGATCTAGCTTACTGCTAGTTTCATTTAGACAAACTAACACATACATTTCAACACATTCAAATGCAGTTTAGTGTGCTAGTGTAATGTTAGACCAAGTGAAACAGTGCTGCGTTACCTCACAAGTTTAATTTGTCTAATAAACTGACCTGTGAGTTGTAATTCTGCACTTGCGTGTAGTTCGGTAGAATTAAATGTCCATATTCCTTTTATATCCGCGGGACTCGCGTCGCGTGTGGAGCTGATAGCTGTCTCTTAGCAATCCTGACCTGCTTCATATCACAGTCATGATAAAAACATCGATGTATTTACTCATCCATAAACATTATTAGATCGGTCGGCTTGACGTTGACGACAAGATCCATAATTCTTAGCAAATGTTGCGTCATCAAACTACGCCTTTGTTATTGTAAAGAGCTTAGCGACCCCTAGCGGCAAAAAATGTCATACTGTACGTTTAACTATAGTATATATTTTCACTCTATCAGCTTACATCGTTACGCCAGTAGGTGGCGGGAGGTCTAAGAGTGAGGCATTGAATACATTCATTCAATCGATTCGTTCAAATCTTCGATTGAATCTCGTAGCGATTCAAGTAGCGCATGCTCTCATTCTGGAATGAAACAGGCATTGAATCGTACATTCAAACGATTCGTTCAACAACGCCGATTCTTTCACGAGTGAGTCATCGAATCATTCAACCGATTCTGTCCAAAACTCCGATTCCCTGATAAACACCGGACGCCCATCGATTCTCTTGTGGTTGTGTTTGGAACTATTTGCGTTGGTGGAGCAAAAACAGCCAAAAAAACTAGCTAAATTGAGCCTAAAATGTAAGTTGCTCAACATGAACCTCTTTAGTTGTATAAAAGCTACGTCACACTCATAATCTTAGTTTCTTCCCCCGAATATCACCACGTTGTCACTCGGCTCCTGATTCACAGCCGTGTTGATATTCGGAAAAACATAATATCAATGCATCCATCTCTGAGATACGTTGCTCCATAGCTAGATAGCTGATTTTGACACATTTTTCTTTCCGTGGGATGATGTTTTATGTTTATGACAGTCTCCAGTCAGACACTGTAATATATTCTATTCATTTGTTTATTGTTAGCGTGACGTGCGGGATGTGACGTGATGATGGGTCGTGTTGACGGCAAGTAATGGTCTCGGAAGAGGAAGAGGATGTGTAGAAACCAAACAGCTGCTCTCCTAACAAACATAAACCCTTTCAAATGTCTACCCCATCATGTCTGAACTGTCAACTGGTTACCATAGTGAATGGCACAGGCGCGCGCACAGGTGTAAGATACTTCAACACCGTTATCTTTGAGATTTATGCATACACAAAAACACTTCTCCATGCATGTTTACGCTTGTTTAAAGAGGTAAAGCTAGTTTTAGAAATGCAGCAGCATAATAAAGTCCATATATAGCCATGTTTGTGTGCGCCTGTTTTATGTTTATGTATCATCTTGTGGCCTGTAATTGCTCAGATAAACTCTTTGTTAGGCACACTGGATGTCAGCACATGTAACTGTCCTCCTTGACTGACTGATGACCCGGATCACTCTCAGTAATCAGTCACCAGGTCATTGTAGGTAACTACAGCAAGGTGATGGATCTCTGACCCCACTGATGCCCTGGAGAATCATCTGTTTGATCCTCGGCAGGTTGGACACACAGAGCAAAAGAGGAGGAGAGCCATGTTCTCTTCATCTCTTAGATCGGTAATCAATAGTTAAGGTCAGGTCAGGCACATAAATGCTTGGTGTGGTCAGATCTGTTTTTTCTCACACACTTTCTTCTCCAGTAGATCAAAGCTAAATCCAGAATAAGACCCTGGAGTTTAGTTATCTGGCAAGCACTGATGACCACCTCTGTCCAGTGCATCAGCAAAGTGTGTTTCGAAATGCTTAGGTTGATATGTGTGCTTGGTTTAATGTTAGTTTTTAACATTTATATAAAGAACCCACAGTGCATCTGCATCAGCACTGCTCCAAAATTTAGTGAGCTGCCTATTTAGGCAGCCTTTTAAGGTGTCATTGGCATGCTCCCAATGAGAAAGCTGTTCCAAAAGGTGGACAACATGGTGCCAAAATCCAATGCAGAATCAAATCTATCCTTTGTGTAGAAGGCGATTCCAGAATGCTTTGGAATCAGTTCAGTGGAAAATATACACTACCACTCAAATGTTTGGGGTCAATAGGATTTTTTCGTGTTTTTAAAAAAAAAAAGAGTCTCTTATGCTTCCAAAGGCTGCTTTTATCTAATCAAAATTCAGCAAAAACAGTAATATTTTGAAATATTAGCCTATTACAATTTTAAATAACCATTTTCTATTAAAATGTATTTTAGTGCTTCCAAAGCTGAATTTTCAGCATCATTACTCCAGTCATATTCATTCATTCTCATATAATCATTCTGATATGCTGATTTGCTGCTCAAGAAAAATTTCTACTTCTTCTTAGTATTATTATATCGAACATTATCAGTAACAGTGTCATCATACTGTTAGCTTAGCAACATTAGCAACTCTATTACAATAATTCTAGCCCACAATATAAAAAATAGTGATTAAAAAAGTTAAATCTAGTAAAAACAAATTGCCTGTTTTAACAGGAAATACAATATTTATGTATTTTTGTACGTACACGAGTATCACACTGTTAGCTTATCAACATTAGCAACTCTATTGCAATAATTTTAGCCTACCAAAAATAGTGAGGTTCAATCTAAAAAAAATATTTCCGGTTTAACCCGAAATACAATATTTGTTTGTCTTTTTGTGCTTTCATGAGTATCACACTGTTAGCTTAGCAACATTAGCAACTCTAGTACAAACATTTAGCCTACCAACAATACCACAAATATTGATTAAAATAGTCTAATGAAAAGTTGCTTATTTAACTAGGCCTAAATATAGTTGTGTTGATGTGTTTTTATACTTGGTATCACACTGTTAGCTTAGCATCATTAGCAACTTTGTGTGGCTTGTGGAGTTTTTTGGGATTTTGCCTTAGAAAATATGTAGACGCTTGACAGAAATACAGCATGCCCGGTTAGTAGAGGGACTGTAAACACACACAGTGGTCCAAACTGAAGCCCATTTGTGACTGGCTGGTCAGGGTGGCAGCATGCATTGTGGGATAGCGGTGGTCAAACACTGGCGAGAACTCTGGTAAGAAGTAACCACAGAATACTGTACGTAATCCACACTCAACTGGCCTTTAGCACAGATGTCATAAGCACACTTTGTTCTTACTACATGCTTGCTTGTGTATCATTTAGTCATTATTTGTCCTTCAAGTAGAGATTAAGACTGTGGTAGGCCTGAGGGATTCATACTGCTCCCTTGTGTTGGGCTTTCTGATTAAGCTTTGCTTACGTGGAGAACAGCTTGTTAAAATCTAAATTCGGCTTCTGCTCAGATCGTTTGGCAGCACTGGATATACAAAATCTGTTTAACACATTCACACACAGACGTAGAAACTTTCCTCGTGGGTTGATGTTTAAGCTCGTGTCAGGTTTCCTACACTGGTGATGTATGTAACAACAAATTGCCCCATCATTAATCAAAGCGATTTTCTGTAATTAGATTTTACTAAGAAATGGCTGCTTGTTAGCAGACTGCAGGTAGACATGAAAGATCTTGAGCCGTGCCAGACTTTGTTGAGCGTGTTCATATGTCTGTGATCTCTCATAAGGAGGCCACACACGCCCAATAACACTCAGAGGGCTCATGGGAGAATCAATGACATCAGTGCATTTCCTGTGCCCTCGGGGTACGTTGCAGTTATTGATTGCTCGTGTCTGGTTTTAATTATCCTCCAGTGGAAATGAAAGGAGAGGGGCATCGGCAGACCCTGCCAGTCAATCTGACGCACAATCTGATTGAGCCACTTCAAACAATATGGGCCAATCGACCAATAAGGATGCAGGAAGCCTTATGTTTTGCTTTTTTAAACACAATAGATGATGTTGAGAGTAAAGCAAACATTTCAGTTACTTTTATAAGTATTACACTTTGTTGTGTAATAGTGCGGTTACATTAACAAAATTTCATGGCAAAAAAAGTTCTATTTAATATATCAATAGTGTAGATGAATCAAGCACAGAATACACAGAAGTCACTATCAAACCAAGCTTTCTTGGTCAACGTCAATCAATGGTAAATGTGACCGTATCTTAACATGTCTGCACATGTCATGGGACTGTCATGAGTTACTGATAACGCAAATGAATTGATTTTTTATGGGCATGTCCCATTTTACATACAACAGTTGCAACTTTCACTTCATAGCAGAGGTGCTAAATAAATGCTAATGACGTGTAACTGGAAAACGTTGAATGCTTGTTCCATTTGAGAATATACTACAATTCACACATCATTCATACATAGTGTGTAGTATATAATTTGGGACACAACTTTTCTCTGTAAAAAGAATGTTCAGATTTGGTTGTCAACTAGATTTTTTTTGTCATTTAGCTTTCAACATGTTTGTTACGTCATATACAAACAATGACGTGTGAAATGCACTATGTAGTCAACAGTGAATGAATGAACGATCAAGCCGTTTATGACACATGAAATGTCTGCACCACTCACATTTCTTTCAAAAAAGAAAAAAGTACACAACTGTTCAAAAGTTTGAGGTCAGTCGATTTTTTTTTTTTTTGAAAGACAGTAATACTTTTATTCAGCAAGGATGTATTAAATTGATCAAATGTGATATAGACATTTACAATATTACAAAATATTTCTTTTTGAAATAAATGCTGTTTTTATTCATCAAAGAATCAACATGCAACTCAACATTGATAATAAGAAGACATTTTTTGAGCAGCAAATCAGCATATTAGAATGATTTCTGAAGGATCATGTGACACTGAAGACTGGAGTAATGATGCTGAAATTCTGCTTTGCATCATAATAATATACTTTTTAAAATGTATTAAAATAGAAAACAGTTCTTTTAAATTGTTATAATATTTCATAACATTTTTACTGTATATTTGATCACATACTGTATATGCAGCCGTGGTGAGCGCAAGAGGTACAAAAATCATTAAAAGTATTTTTGTGCAAAATGATGCCAATTTTTTTTAGAGTGGTTTGTCTATGTGAGATATTTTAAGATTGTTTTTGTGACTGTGTGTCTAGAGAGCAGTTGTCAATTCTCAGTCGGAGCTCTCTCTCTGTCGACTTCTCCACGTCTATTCATATCCTCCTCTTCAATAACCCTCCCTCATGCGCTTCCAACTACTCACGATTCCAGAGTGTGTAGCTATGCCAATTAGTTCTGCGCTGCTGTGTGTGTGTGTGTGTGTGTGTGTGTGTGTGTGTGTGTCAGGTTGGGTGATACTGATATACTGTATTCAGTGCAGCACCCCGGTGCTCTCCACACACAGGATGAGTCATATGCTCACAGCAAAGGCAGGGCTTTCCCTCGCTCTGAGCGCAAGAGAGGGAAATGATGCTTAGATTCCCGTTTGTCACAATATTATACTTTTATCTCAATCCTTCTGTCTCACCAGAATCACCAGCATGAGACGTTCATCCAGCCACATCACAGTCGCACTGCCACGGACTGTGACCTCTGCTGAATGCAGAGGGAATAAACATTTGACATAGTTGATGTAGGAAATACCCTGCATAGTTGCCTAATCCGTTGAGGAACGGCCTTGTTTTGCAGCTCGATCTAATGCTTTTAACTAACTCAATTTGTACCTTCTCTGTTGTTTCTTTGATGTGTGCTGCTGCACAAAGTTCCTTCACAGCGGCAATCAAATGCTAAAATGCATGATATCTTTGCTGAATAGAGCAGCTCATCTGGTATGTGTGTGGAGTAAAAGCAGCCCTTTGGAATGAAACAGAATTTCTGAGGGGGTTTTCACTGATCGTTTGATTGATAGACTCTCAGGTTGATGTTTGATGGTGTAAGAACCTGCTTTGTATGCCTGAAGTTTAAGGAATGTTACGGGTTCAATATAAGTTCAGCTTTAAAGGTGGCTTATTACCACAGAAAATATTTTGACATGTCCCTTTTTTTTTGTTTATAAAAGCAAACAAAATTGCAGTATAATGGGAAAATGATGTTTGTCCTATTTAGTACTTCCTTGTTTAAATCCTCATTAAACATTCTTGAAAGCAAAATCGAAGTACACTAGTACCATGCAAAAGGTTGGAAAATAAATGAATACTTTTATTTTATTAATACTAGGATGCATTAAATTGATTAAAAGTGACCGTGAAGACATTTATAATGTTACCAAATATTTCGATTTCAAATAAATGCTGTTCTTTTGAAATTTATATTCATCAAATAATCCTAGAAAAAAATGATCATTGTTTCCACAAAAATATTAAGCAGCACAACTATTTGCGACATTGATAATAATAAGAAATGTTTCTTTAGCACCATCATATTAAAATGTTTTCTGAAGGATAAATTTGCACTTTCAATGTTCATTTAAAAAAAAAAAAAAAATAGAAAACAGTTATTTTAAATTGAAATAATATTTCGCAGTATCATTGTATTTTTGACTTGATGAGCATAAGAGATGGTAACATAGATCTTCTATTAAGATTTCATAAAAAATTCTTGATATTTGCATCCTGAAATTGTCAATTAATAAATTGAATTTATTGAGGGGTGAGTCAGAATGATTTTCTATGTTGTGTTGAGTTATACTGAACCCAAAATACCCCTTTAAAGGGTCCTGATATTTCTGGTTCCCTCTCATAGTCTCACACACTCTCAGTTGTTGTCCTCTGAACTAGCTTAAGAAGTTTTCTCATGCTTCTCTGTCTAATGTTGTTTCTGCAGACTATTGGAATGTCTATTTATGGCAGCATGGGACACTGTGTGTGTGTGTGTGAGTGAGTGAGTGAGTGTGTTTCCTGTTGTCCTGTGATTGGTCAGTCATGTTGTGAGTCATATCATGGGTCGTGGTTGTCCTCCTCATCTAGGGTGAGTCTACTTATCAGTCTAGACATCAGTACTCTTGAGTATTGACTCCTCATGGTTATGGACTTGTTCTCAGGTATTAACGAGTGTGTGTGTGTTTGGTCCACATGAGGAAAACAACTTATAAATAATACTAAATTATGTTTTTTGAAAATGTAAAAATGCAGAAAGTTTTCTGTGATGGATAGGTTTAGGAGTTTAGGTGTTAGAATGTACAGTTTGTACAGTATAAAAATCATTATGTCTATAGAAAGTCCCCATTAAATATGGAAACCCAATGTGTATGTGTGTGTGAAACAGAGAGAAAGTATCTGTAAGTATTACTTGCAGTAGCCTCGGTTAAACAATAAATCAGCAATCTTTATACCACAATCTCTCATTTGACAAAGTCACAGAGCGTGAACACAATGTGCTTTCTGTTTATTCTATAATTGGAAAATGAATGACTTTAAAAAAAATTTTTTTTTTGGAGAATGAATGATGTTTTTTCTGCCATCACTATGCAATTATTGATTTATTTGCAAGATTTAAAAATGACAAATGTAGCTAAATCTGACAGAAACCTCTCTTGAGGACATACTATAAATAATATAATACAATCATTTATAAATAATACAACTTTTTTAGGGCTATCATACTTAATGTGTTAACCTAAAGTTTTAAATTTGTGTACTGAAATATTTGAACACATTTGTGTTTTAATAATAGAATAATAATAGAAATAAAAATGATTAAAATTAGTAACATAGTTTTGTGGAAGCTCTCTTTCCTTTCTTACGTTCATACATTAGTTTGTGTTAATATTAGTAGATGTTTTTTTTTTATTTTGCCTTTTTATTTAGAATGTGGTTCCTCTTCTTAAACAATAAAAAGTGTGAAAACCCTTGTTCAGGGGTATTTCCCCATTTAGATATTGAGGTAAACGTGTGTGTGTGTGTGTGTGCTCTAAGCAGCATTTAAGGTCCTCTGGAGATCGTGAGAAACGGGAGAGTCTCATAGCAATCTTGGCATGAGTGTAGTTTACACAATCTCTGCTGTATCAGCTCTCAGATCAGCTCTTTAAAGAAATAACTCATGAAAAATATGCTGTATGTGGTTTTGTTGTAGGTGTATAGTAGTTTTGTACTGATGTCTTTTTTTGTGTTTACTGATCTGTACTGAGCAATATCTCTTCTCCTCTGCAGCATGTGGAGAGGCCTCAATGTGAACTGTGCAGACGGCTCAGGATACACACCTCTGCACCACGCGTCTCTAAACGGACACAGGTGACACACTCATATTCTCTAATCCATTTACAGGTTCTTGAAAAGTGAACTGCTGAATCAAGGTGCAAATCAGTTAATGCTCAATGAAATGAACGCTTATACATAACAACCCAGCAAGCAATAGCTGTCATTCCACTATCTAGGTTAACTATAGACCCGAGACAGTCCGGCTATAAGTAACCCACTTCTAGCCAAAATAACCTTGAATTAGGTTACATGTCGTTTTTGCCAAAATACCTTGTGAGATGAATGATATTCCATCATGTAAGCAAAGTCAACAGTGATTAAAAGGTGTTTGGTTTCATTTCTTTGACATGTTCTATGCATACCCTGTGCGTCTATTCTTGCTTGCTGGGAAGCTTCGCACACATTCACTCCAGAACATCTCAGACAATCACTCCCTCCCAACATGGTGTTATGGATTTAAAAAGGGAAAACGCTTGACGTCAGGATTACTTGAGATTCCAGAGGTGTAATCCAGCTCATATACATCAGGATTAGAAGAGTGTGATGTCAGATTAGGGCGGGGTTTATGAAATGGGGGTGAGGTCTAATTAGGGCAGGGTTTGAGAGTCTGGAGACAGCTATATTAGGGTGGATAGAGTTTTATTTGATTAGTGAGGGGTTTATGGGATGGGGCGGTGTCAGATTAAACAGATTTTTTTAATGCAGGAATGGAATTAGATTAGTTTAAGGTTTTTGGGTGGTTTAAATGCTCGCTGTAAGAATGAGGCTAGAGTGGGAGAGGGATTTTGCATAA
This sequence comes from Squalius cephalus, assembly GCF_949319135.1. Taxonomy (NCBI): domain Eukaryota; kingdom Metazoa; phylum Chordata; class Actinopteri; order Cypriniformes; family Leuciscidae; genus Squalius; species Squalius cephalus. Next base: position 41,909,494 of record NC_137125.1, read on the forward strand.
CATGAATTATGTATTATAAGGATTAGAGCACAATTACCCCCTTCATATTGTGCCTGCTAAGTTAAATAGCACCACAGAAGATTTATGTGATTTTGGTTATTTAAGAATGAAAATTGCCCACACAATTACAAAAACGTGAAATCTTTCTTTATTTGTCTTTCTCTCAGGGACGTGGTGTTGAAGTTGTTGCAGTTTGAAGCCTCTACTAATGTGGCCGACAGTAAGGGCTGTTTTCCTCTGCATCTGGCCGCATGGAGAGGTGACGTGGACATAGTCCAGATACTGATCCACCATGGGCCGTCCCACAGCAGAGTTAATGAACAGGTACTGTACCCTTACAGCAAATTTAATCTTTGTAAACTTACTGCTCAGTGTCTGTCACTATTGTCTTTTTAGAGCTTTACTGCAGAAATAGAATTGTTTGCATCACTGAATCATTATTTTCCTGTTTATCTCTGTAAAGCTGCTATGAAACAGTCTGTATTGTATAAAGCACTATAGAAAAAGGGGACTTGACACATTTCATCATGTAGCAGATGAAAATAGTACGTCTGAAAAGAAATAGCATACATGCTGCCACAGTTTGAGGTACCATCCATGTCCAAAATAATGGGTGATGAGCTGAACTTTAATACTTAAGGGTTTGTTCAAATCCAAACAGCAGTAACAAACACTAGTAATGAGTGCTATTGAGCACTTTACACTAGTCTAGTACAAATGGACAAACACTTAAAACACCCGTGTACTCAATCATGCACACATACACACTCTTAACCAGAGGTGGACAGTAACAAAGTAGCCTACTTGAGTCCTGTACTTAAGTACACTTTTTGAGTATCTGTACTTGAGTATTATTTTTTCTGGAAACTTTTTACTTTAACTTCACTACATTTGAAAGACAAATACCGTACTTTTTACTCCACTGCATTTCTGTCAAGGTCCTTGAATAGAAAGTCGTAACGTCAGACAGGGGATGATTGTGGAAATGGAATGAAATGAAATGAAAATCGGGTTGACGTCAGAAATTAACGTCAGATTGACGTCGGAACCCGACTGATGTTGGTTTCTGACGTCAACCCGATTTTCATTTCCAACCACAATACAACGTTGAAGATTAACGTCAATCTGACGTTGGATTCTGACGTCAACTTGATTTTCATTTTCAACGTTGGGTTTGGTCTTCTAAATGCGAATTTTGTCATTGTTTTGGAGCACGCTAGCTTATAGATAACAGTAAGGCTAACATATTCATACTAAAAGCCAAAAAACTTTAAATAGGGCACTATTTGAGGGAACAGCCATTTGGGTGTCTGAAACCATTGTGGACGTTATTGAGTGCACTTATACAATCTCACATTCAATCCCACTACTGGAACTGTGTTCTAGAAATAAATGTGATATTGATATGAGGGTAGGCAGGCATATATTCAGAGGCATAAGGTACTGTAAGTATTACATACAACAATGCAACAATAATAAAACAATGCATTGACATTTACTTTTTACTTTTGATACTTAAGTACTTTTAAAAACGAGTACTTCTGTACTTTTACTTAAGTAAAAATCGGTCTTGTAACGGAGTAATATTTGACCAGTAGTATATGTACTTTCACTCAAGTAAGGAAGTTGTGTACTTTGTCCACCTCTGCTCTTAGCAGTTTTTTTTTTGACAGTTTCAGACCTGTTCCTCGCATCTCAGCGTTTTGATGGGCTGATGGAGGGTTTGTTGAGCATAATCAGGGCAGCTCTGTGAAAAGCCTGTATTTTCCTGCAGTTAAAATGCTGTCTCGGTGCAAGGAAGAGTGCAGCTTTCTCTCCTGCTGTCTACCTCACTCTTAATGACCACACCAGCCTGAGAAACAATTACCTCCAATCTTCAGCCACTAAACCATCAGCTTGATGGATAGACCTTCACCGCCGGCATGAGTGCGTTTCGGAGAGACAAAGGCAGCGTACGGCAATCATTTACAATGTCAGTAGTCTGTTAATAATGATTAGGGCCTGTTTTTGAGTTTGCTCGTTTTTAATTCATGAAAGGCCGTTGTTTTGAATTGGCTTGAAATGAATTCAACTCAAATTCAGGAAGCTTTCTCAACTCAATTATTAGCGCTGCACAACCCTGACTGATGGCTGGTGGTTGATAATAAACAGTTGTGACCTTTCACTCTGTTAAAAATGTTGCTTTCACTCCATTTTACATCCTCCTCTCTAAATAAATACAGGTATGTGCAGCACCTTAGGAGCAATAAGCAAAGCAAAAGTGGTGATACACACAGCCGGTGGCACGAACATTATGGCATATATTACACTGCAGCGTGGGATGCTGAGCTCTTTATGACTTGGGCATTACTCATATCCGAATACAATACTCATATATTTGGTGTCAGAGGGTATATGCTATTATTTCAGCACTGCTAAATAGAGGCTGTTTATAGCCCCATCTCTTAAAGCGAAGTATTTTATAGTTTTTTTATGCTGACACAAACAAACACAAGGGCTGTAAACCCTCTGGGAATATCAAAAAGTTTTTTGGAATTGTGTGCTGTTCTAAGTGCCTATTTAAAGATTGTGGTGTGCATTTTTAATATATAAACATTCATTTGAGCCTGTGTGTGTCGTCCAGATTTGTAAATCAGGGTTTGTAAAAGGTGCTTTAAAGTTTAAGCTTAAAGTAATGAATTTAAGGCCTGGAAAACCATTGAAAACAGCCATATTTACGAAGAGGTACTTGAAAAGTGCTTGACTAATTTAAATACAAAATATATGAAATTTCTCTTTTTGTTTGTTAAAAAAGCACAAATGCAATCTTTTCACGCAAAATTTAACACTGCAGCCCGTCTGATAAACCTCCATCAGACCTTTTCTCGATACGCCAAGTACGCCAACATTATAAAATAAAATATTATTTATAGAACAATAATAGCCATTATAATTTTTTTTTTTTTTTTAACGTTGTAAGTTGTATTTTGGATACCTTATATCTGTAATTTGAGTTTAAAAAATACACAAAATATTGTCTGATAAGTGCGATCTCTGATGTTAGTCCTTGAAAACCAGAAAGTAGAGCTTTGAAAGTCCTGGAATTTCAATAAAAGTGGAGAGTTTCCATTTATCAGTCTTCTATCTGGAAGGACATAAAAATCAATCTAAACACTCAACGCATCTCTGCCATGTACATATTGAACATCCGCTTCAAACGTACCTGCAGGTGATTTGTCACCCAGCGATCTCCATCTTTACAGAAAAGAACAAGACAGCCTGTGACAGGCCCATTTTATAGCATAAGACTTTATATTAAGGAACGTCTGTGCTAATTTACTTGAGTACTGATAACATTCAGCTAAGTGAGCAGGTTCTGAAAAGAATAGTTCAGCTCAAAATGAAAGTTCTGTCATCATTTACTCACCCTCATGTCTTTCTAAACCTGTATTACTTTCTCTCTTAGAGCACAAACGGTGAATTTATGTTAGTGCACTAGAGTTTTGTTGTAAATACATATAAAGAGGCTATTGGCGTGTCCATTTGTGGATTGATGCCTGATTTATCGACCAATTACAGAGAGGCAGAAAGTGCTTTAATTAAATTATTTTTGGTTTACTTAGCTATACATTGGGGGACAAATCTGTCCGCAGATGTGAGCTAATTCTGAGGAAACCTTCCTTTGGGAAAAATGAGTTAAATTAAATCAGGATATGGTTATTCTGTAGCATTTAGATGAATTTTATATTAAAGCTGATATGATATAATATTAAAAAAACACTACTATTCAAAAGTTTGAGGTCTACTATTTTATAATGTTTCTGAAAGAAGTCTCTTATACTCACCTAGGCTGCATTTATTTGATCAAAAAAACATGCAGTGAAAACAGTAATGTTGTGAAACATCATTTCCATTTAAAATAACTTTTAAGTTTCCTGTTTGAATTTATTTTAAAATGTATTTTAATCATTCTAATATGCTGTAATACAGTATTTATTTGGAAATTGGAATAGAGAACTTTTGTAACATTCTGTCTTTTCTGTCACATTTGATCAATTTAAAGTGTCCCTGCTGAATAAAAGTATTTTTTTTTTTAAATCTTAACAATCCCAAAAGTTTGAACAGTAGTGTAATAAATACTGTTATGTTAAAAACAATAGATGTAAGCCTATTTAGATAGCTAAGATGTGTGTTTGAACATATGGGCATAGATGCTTAGTGGATGAGTCTGTATGTGTTTGAGAGAGAGAGAGAGTGTGTGTATGTGTGTGAGAAAATGGCTAGTTTTGTGCGTTACTCAGGAATGTTTTGTTTTCTGGCTGGGAGGACGAAAGGTTACACCATTTTCTCTGACTCCAGATTCTCTGAGCCCACAAGAGACGGCCCTCTGAATTCCTCTATTTCTCTCTTTCACACACACACACACACACACACACACACACACACACACACACACACACACACACACACACACACACACACACACAGTGTTTGCCAGATGTGTTTGTGAGTCCGGTGTCAGATCCACCGTGTTAACACTCTCACCCATTTCTCCTTACAATTCACAGTTCTGGATTTAGATCCACCTTATTGGTCAAGTAGCACAGAGAGGCTTTCAATTCTCAATTGATTTTTTGATTGTTTAAAATTAATAGAGAATATCTTGTGTTTTTAAATGGGTGCTCGGCCATCCCCGGCTCCTATGCTTCCTGCCTTAGCCAAACAAGCATACAGTATGTAAGAGAATAAGTTGAACCATGTGTCTTATAGTTCAATGGTCACTTCTGGACCCAGCTTCCTGTGTATGAAATGGCATGGTGGTTTATATAAAGGAATATTCCGGGCACAAAAAAGTAATTTCCACTTGTCTCTCATTTTCTTAAAATAATAAAGAAGCAAAAATCTGGGTTACAGTGAGACACAATGGGAGTGATGCCATATACCATAAAACCCTAAAATGTCTGTAAAATGATTATTTAAACACCTTTATAGTACACATTTTAATGGAAGAATCAAAGTGCTTTTATAAAATTATAAATTTTTCTGCTTTTAAACCCTCCAAAAAAATTTCCCATTCCCTTCCATTGTAAGTACCTTTAATTACCTAAGTACATTTTATTTTATTTTATTTTATTTGTGTCAATCAACATTAAATGCTGTCTATTGAGCTTAACTTGTATTGAACCCGGATATATTCCTTTAATTCTAAAATACTGGCTCAAGAAACGAATCCGCATTAAACTGCATTGGATTGTACAGGATAGGCGAGACTAATGCACTCATCCACACCTCCTCTATCCTCCCGTGGGCTGTACTGTCTGTCTGTACATCTGCTTTAGTGCTCCGCTAAGAGACGAGACTCACGGGGTCCTCATCTCTGAACAAAGCACTTTTGTTGAGACTGTTTGTCTATTTTATACTTTAATTATGTGTTTTGTGTCGTCTAAAGTGCTGATCGCTCTAGATACACCGTCACTATTATGTGTCATTTCATTTATTGAATGTGATTGCCTGTTCTTCTGTTGTTTTATCATGACAGCCCATCTTGGAAATTAACCAATAGGGTGTGAACAGTATGGAGTGGGAAAGCAACCTCGCTGTCTCTCTGGATATTGCGCTGTCTGGCCGACATACAGATGCACAATGGGGGCTGCGTATATAGATGCAGGAAATTACTGTGTGTGTTTAGTGTTCAAGGCCAAAAAAGGGAGATTAAAGGACAGAAAATATGAGTGAGCGATAGAGAGAGTGAGAAAAATCTGACTGCAGTATCAGGTCTGTTTCTTTGTGTTGCTTCAGGGACTGGGAGTCTCTTATCATCATTTTCAATCATGTCTGGCTAATTAAGGAACCCATTTGCTTGAAATAAGTCATTGCAGTTAAAGTGGCCGCTTTCTCTCACTGCAGCTGTCTTGTTTATTGCCAGACTTGCAAGAATGCTCCTTCTGTCTTCATGCTACAGACATAACTGCTCATTTCTCGCTGGCCTGAGTTTGTTGGAACACCCCTTTAGACACACAAACACAAACATATATAGTCAAGAGAACAAGGGTGGTGTGCAGTAGTGGCAGTAGAGGGTGCTGTTATGTTACAATAGGGTTATGGCCTGTTTGCCAATGCACAGTTCTAGTTTCATTATTGGATGATATTCTCAGTAAACTTGTCGGTTTACAGATTTGAACAAACCTCTGATTCATCCCACACCATTTGCGCACATGGAGGATAGTTGTGCTATTACGTTTCTAAGCGATCAGTCAATGAAAATAAATAAACCATATCTAGCCATATATATTTTGACTTGTGTCACTAAAAACACCTAGCACCCACTCAACACTGCCATTAGATCTATCATTTCATCATTATATGATGACAACATGACAGCTATTGCATTCTGATGTTTCACTTTCAAGTAATTTGTATCAGTTTTAACTAGCATTCATGTGATAGAGGGATCCAATCAGGATGTGCATCTTTGCTGCTGTGTATCGTCTTATGTGTAAAAAAACCCCTGACAATAGCCTGCAGGCAGTTGCATTGCATTATGGGAGATATTTAGGGCAGTGAGTGATTGACAGTGAGTTGTCACGGTTAAATGACAGCTCATGTTTGGATAATGGATTCTTCATGATGAATTTATTACACACTGTCTCTCCTTGTCTCTCTCTCTCTGATGTAGAACCTTGAGAAGGAGACGGCTCTGCACTGTGCGGCTCAGTACGGTCACTCCGAGGTGGTCCGTGTTTTGCTGCAGGAGCTGACGGACCCCAGCATGAGGAACAGTCGCGGGGAAACACCGCTGGACCTGGCCGCCATGTACGGTCGCCTGCAGGTGGTCTGCATGCTACTGACAGCCCACCCCAACCTCATGAGCTGCAATACACGCAAACACACGCCTCTTCACTTGGCCGCACGGAATGGCCATTACACTACAGTTCGAGTGTTGCTGGAGGCTGACATGGACGTTAACACACAGGTCAGTGCGTGAACAGGATATCCTCTTCCTCTTGAACTCATATGTTACACACACTTTTTTTGCTCCAGCTCTCAGTATTGTCATGACAACTCTCGGAGTTTGGCATGGGAATAAGTATGACAATGTTAATGTGTTTGGTCTTGGCGGAATAGATCTGCTACGCTGCTGCTGTTATTGCTGCAGAGCGAGGACAGAACTTGCTACTGCCAGTACACATGACATGCTGCTATGAGCAAGCAAGAAATGCTGCTGCTGTACAAAATAGCATACATGAATCACACTTGTAGCAGATCTATACAGGTGGAGCTGGGGGAGGTGGAGGGTTTCTGAAAGCGCACTGCAAACTGCTACAGCAAACAATAGGCAAGAATTTAAATGTCGCTCATTGGCTACCAATCAGCTGTGCCCTATAGATAATGATTTAATTGCAATTAGATTGGGTTAAAGGTACAATATGTAACTTTTTTGCTTTAAAAATAGCAAAAATCACTATATTTTTTTTAGTTGTGTACTTACATTATCCCGACTGTTTCCAACAACTTTCAAACCAGGAGAAATTTGTAATTTAATTCGAAGACACGTACCGTTTCTTTATTTCCGTTTTGTCGCTGTCAATGGTGTCATATCCGCGTTCTCCCTGGTTTCCGCTCGTACTGCCATAGCAACCAGAGCTCTCTGATAGTAACCAAGGCGACAGACGTGGACAACTGTGTAGTTCGTAATGTCTATCTGCACGCTGTTGTTGTTTCGTTCAAACATTATGGACCATGGCAAGCAGACTTTGGATAAAAAAGGAGAGCTAAAACGAGAATCAATATCAGCGCGGTGTTTTCGAGATGCCGAGAGCTCCACGTCCGAGACTTCGACCGCTCCTACATGTACTTTATTAAACAGGTGAGCACATTTACAGTACATAAAACTAATCAATGTTATATAGTTCAACAATGATAAAATGTTAGAATATGATCTGTATGTTATTCTAATGCTGATCTAGCTTACTGCTAGTCTCATACAGACAAACTAACACATAAATTTCAACACATTCAAATGCAGTTTAGTGTGCTAGTGTAATGTTAGACCAAGTGAAACAGCGCTGCGTTACCTCACGAGTTTAATTTGTCTAATAAACTGACCTGTGAGTAGTAATTCTGCACTTGTGTGTAGTTCGGTGGAATGAAATGTCCATATTTCTTTTATATCCGCGGGACTCGCGTCGCGTGTGGAGCTGATAGCTGTCTCTTAGCAATCCCGACCTGCTTCATATCACAGTCATGATAAAAACATCGATGTATTTACTCATCCATAAACATTATTAGATCGGTCGGCTTGACGTTGACGACAAGATCCATAATTCTTAGCAAATGTTGCGTCATCAAATTACGCCTTTGTTATTGTAAAGAGGTTAGCGACCCCTAGCGGCGAAAAAAAGTACATAGTGTACGTTTAAGGACTTATGAGCCTGCGCCATCTAGAGTTTTATAACAGAACTTTGTATTTTTCATGCTCATTTGTGTGTGAGAGAGAGAGTGTGTGAATGGTTTAAGGGCTCAAATGAATGAATAATTCATCTAGCTGTGAGAGTAAGTGAAATGCAGTAGAGGAACACTCTGTTCTCAATACAGGGTTTCCTCAGGCTTCCCTGGTGTGTGTTTACTTATGTTATACTTTAGGGACAAATTTTGTACCAAGAAGTGACCCTAAATTGTACAAACCTTCCCTTTGGGAATATTTGAGGACATCTGGGAATGCCCTCAATTGTAAAAACAATTCATTAATAAAATGTAAAAGGAAAAAATAAATTCCTTAGGGTGAATTCCTTTGAAAACAATTTAGGATTAGACAGAGAATAGTAAATGTATCATTGTTAGTATGATAAAAATAATTATGTGCATGAAAGGTTTATTAAAATAAGGGTTTTGCCTCTGTTCTTTTTAGATATGGGGTTGTTAAACTACAACACTGTTTGTATAGAAACTGCATTTTGTGATTTTGTGTGTGTGTGTGTGTGTGTGTGTGTGTGTGTGTGTGTGTGTGTGTGTGTGTGTGTGTGTGTGTGTGTGTGTGTGTGTGTGTGTGTGTGTGTGTGTGTGTGTGTGTGTGTGTGACGGAAAGCTGCTGAATTGTCTGTGATTGAATGGTTCTGTGTTGTGTGTGTGTGTGTGTGAGAGAGGATGATCAGAGGAAGCTTTGATCTCAGAAAGCATGGATTCCCCTTCCTCTGTCCCTCTCTGTCTCCTGTCTCAATGAAAGACAGTATTTTTTGAACATTCATATTTTAACACTGTAAGGTGCAACAAAGAGTGCTTTTACAATTTGTCTGTCCACTGTGAATGAGAAATGATGCTTAATACGCATTTATGATAAGCTGAATTTTGGACAAATGAAATGTAGATTTGAAAAACACAACAAAAAAATAACAAAACACCCCCAACATGGAATGTGGGATCGCAGGGGTGAAAGTGAATCTTTTATGATGCATTTCTCTCTAGTCTTCCATCTTCTTTCCTCTGAGAAAGACACTGTGTCAGTGCGTAACTTGCAAGAACATTCAGCTGAAGGAGAACAGTGAGGAAGAGAGATGAAGGCAATCTTTTCACCGCTTCTCAATTCCTGGAAGCACAGTGAGAGTGAATCGATTTCCTCCTCCTGGTGACATCAATAGCTAATCGCCATGGGAAACCGGACAGGAAGTGGTCCTCATTCAGAGGAGGGGGGGACTTCCTGTCCCGTTGTGGGTGCACTCGCTGCTCATCCCGAACAGCACATAATTCTGAGCTTAAACTTTCAGAAGAACAGTGCGCTCTGCAGTATTTACCATGCTCATTCAGGATTAAGCCTCATTCACAATTTTTTTAGTCATTCTGGACTATTCAGTGATCTGGTCTGGACTTTAACCTCAGGTTCAAGGATGAATGTCTTATCTGTGACTATTTTGTGGGTTTTCTCTGAGTAAGTAACCACAGTGGATGTGAGCTCTGTATGTTTAAAGGCGAAAATTTATGGAAGCTTTATGTTTGTATCCTCAGATTTACTGGGTTTATGCTTGATAGTACGCTGTCTAAAAAACTGTACCATTAAATTATCACTGGGGCTGTACCCTCAAACACACTCTTTTGTGCCTTATCTAAAGAATGAACATCTAAAGAATGCATATTAGTACCCGAGGACTCACAATACTAAAGGTACAATGTGTTTTTCCACATTTCTTCCGACAGTGTACCAGCACTACATTTATAGTCTTCTTTTTATGTAACCTCATGTGTGTGTTTGCCTCATTTTCAACTTCTTTCTAAGAACTTTCAGCAGACTCGTGGGCGTTCACAGGATGCGTTGTTGTGATCAAGAACAGTGCGACCGGCCCGACTGAATGGAACAGAACTCAGGGGTCTTGAGACACAAGCTTCTTCAATTTACACACAACTTGTTTTTGCATTTAAAAACACAAGACACAGGGTGTTGGAATAGAAAAAACACAATGTCTCGAGAAGTTGATCTTCTTTAACTTGTGACACATTTTTAGAACGCCGCACGAGAAGCTGCAAAAGACACAAAACGCGAGTGAAAAACAATGGTGAAGAGTACATTGTAATGTAATAACATATTCTACTGTATGTGAACGTCCCTTAGGGTGCATATCAGAAAACAATACTCAACTGAATTAAATGGGGATGATACATCCCTAAATCCTATATATAAAAATTGAAATGGGTATTAAAGCGAAAAATTTCTTTTTCTTTTTTTGCTGCAAGACTCTGTGACGTAGACATCTGTTGACCAATGAGACCATCCCAAAAGCGGTTCCAGTTCAGAAATTTGCAGCGCTCTCACTTGATTTGAAATTGACCCAGAAAATTGGCTTTACACCAAATCAGAGCAAATTCTGAGCATTCCTACCTGCCAAACATCCCAGAGCCCACAATCCTATTGCAAGAAACATATACAGCGGCCACAGACGTTCATTAGACGTGTACGTGATTTTTTTAAAAGCACATACGGATGGTAAGAGAATGCCCTGTTGGTAATGTTACAAAGACTTAAACTTAACATGATCTATCAGGACTATTAAGAGAAAAAAAGATGAATGCCATTAATGCTATTGCTAGACAAAAACAGTGCCTAAATCTTTCTCAAAATAGGTAGTCTTGGCTCTCCCAGACTGCCTTGCAGAAGGTCAGTGCTGATTTGCAGCAATATGAGGTGCAGGATTAAGTATTACAGTGAGTCCCTGTAGTTCTTGTTTAATGTGTATTGCATCATCACATCCATTGAGGGAATACAGGGAGAAGAGCAAGCACTTGAGTTGTACAGATGCCTCTGCACTAATGAAGGCCCGGAGAGGGCCGATTTGATTTGGTATCGTGTTCGGTCTCCCATTGGCCTATTAAAATGACCACGCTCACCAGTGCAAGAAGCTCTCGTAATCTGTCTCGACTGCCGTTTGGTCTAATTTGCCCGTTTCTTTCCCTCTCAAGCTCCCGTCAGTCAGCCTCATAAATTCACAGCGCCATTGTAGTTAATTGTAGTACACTGAATAAATGTTTCCAGAGCTAAATTGGGTGTAGTTAAGGACTTCACAGCGAGCGTGATATAAAATACCCTGCCAGTCGCCCCAGTAGACGGCTGATAGACTGCAAGTAGTAATGACGCCATAGTGTATTACTGCCGTTTACTTCTTTACGCGAGGCATTTAGGCTTAAAATATTGACTTCAAATCTTTCTATCCCTAGACAGAGAAAGGAAGCGCTCTCCATGAAGCCGCTCTCTTCGGAAAGATGGATGTTGTTCAGCTACTGCTTGACTCAGGTATGTCTTGGGGAAGTGCATGTGTGTGGGGTTGGGATGGGGATGTTGCACGGCCATGGTTTGTTTAAACTACTTGTGTGACCTGTGACCTAACAGCTTCCCTGTCAGTGTGCCAGCTGTGGAACAGGAACTGGAGATTGCAGAACTTGTTGTATAAGGAAAGGGTGGTGTAATCACTCTGTTATAGCTTTATTGTTATGGAAAGTTTTATTTTGGGAAAATTGTTTGTTTTGTGTTTTTTTTATGGGTTTATGGGAAGAAGTCTGGATTTTTCTATTGTGTCATTTCCATTAAAAAGAAAAAAAATATTAAACATATTTAATAATATCTCATTTATTTGCATATTTTGTGTTAAAACAAAAACTAAACTGGTTGAAAACTAAACTGAAACTTTAAATGTGCATAAAGTCAAATGAATTCTCAATAAAATTAATTTTCATATTTAAATGAATATCTCAAGCTTCACTTTGGATCATGTTCACTGTGTTCTGTCAAAAAGCACCTCTTAATTAAACAAGACGCAGCCATCTAATTGACATATAAAACAGCTAACCACAGTTCACTTGTTGTATTTTCTAATTAAGTGTCATGCCATTATAGACAGATGGAACAGTTTTGTGGTGTTGCTTTATCAGGAATAAAAAAAAAAATCCCATTGAAATATAAACTAAATAAAGTAATACACTAAAACTATTTTTTTAAATAAGCAAATTAACGAAAAAAAGAAGATACAAATTAAGAAAAATTCACCATTTTTCTTCTTCTTTATTGATTTTTTTCTCAGGGATTGATGCCAACATCAGAGATTGCCAGGGAAGAACTGCTCTAGACGTACTGAGAGAACATCCATCTCAGAAATCACAACAAATTGCTTCTCTCATACAAGGTAAAGCATTTGCCAGACATACTCGCACACACATTAAAACTTTTTTAAAGCAAAAAAAGCCATTAAACACACAAGCACACTCACACACACGTGCACAAGCTAATGAGGGAACGCGTTCCTGGTTGAGATCAGAAGGCGGATGCTTGTAGATTGATAAAAGTTCGTTTCAGGAAGTTTGTGTTAGATTGAGAACAATGGTTGTTTAGTACGTGTGAGAAATCCTTGTTCCTTGAAATATTTTATGCCAAAACACCAACCACAAATACCACCAATACTGAGTCTTTACTCATTTTATTGAGATATGTATGAGATCTTGGAGTTATTACATGTTTATTACTTTGTTATACACATATTATTACGACTTTAGCCCATTTTCAGTATTATAATACCTTGGATGATTCTGAAGTCTGATTCCATCTTCCTTCATACTGATCCAACTAAACTCATTCTTTCCAGCTGAGTTTATCATACGGCACAAAAGACGTTGGGTGTTTGAACCCAATGTTCCATCTCTGCTTTCAAAAACACACCCTCGTAAAATAATAAGATGTGGTTATCTGGTTTTTAAATTAAATTCATTTTAGCTCTCTTGTTGTTTCCATCCACTTTATTCCCAGCGTTATACATTTCTGAGGGTTGTGAAACTGGGAGTTTAGGACTGTTACTGCTCGAAAATGTCTTCTTTGGACACATGTGAAGTCTAAATCACCCTTCATCCTATAGGACAGAGGCAACATTAAAGTTCTCCTCCCCGTCTCTGTGTGGTCAATGAACCCGATTCCCCAGAGTGAAGGAATCTCAAACTCACGCTTGCTGTGGTTTTATAATCTACAGTCTTTGACGGGAGTCTGAAACTATTGTTGTTTTCATGGTTATCATGTGGCTTGTGTAGCCTATAGTTGTTTAGAGCTACAATTACAGCAGCACATTTTGGTTTTCACCAACCTAAGGTGTTTTTTTCCCCCAAAGGACAAGAGAATGATTTCGGTTTTGCCTGTTTTGACATTTCAACCCCTCATCTGTATCCCTTAATGCTGTCCTAAAACTGAGCGACCTTGCACGTCAATGTACTTTTGGGGTTGTGTTTATCTGTGCACTATAAATGCATTTATCTCTGTCTCTCTAGATTATATGATGTCAGATTGTGACAGAGGGAATTTCCATGAAGATTTAGCACGGCAGCGCCCAATACCAACGCCACGCACATCAGTACCCTCACCAGTGCCCTCCCCGTCTCTGCGGCATAAAAGTATGTGTGATTGTCAGATCAGTGAAAACTGCAATGTTCTTAATACATTCAATCAAAACCACCATACACTATTTTAACACTTACATGTTTAAAAGTAGACAGACCCATCCAAATGCTTACCGCTCATCATGACTGCTGTCACTTTCATGTATTTTAGTGTGCAGTGCGACACCCAGTGGTCAAGGGATAGTATTACAGCACGTTGTCTGCTGCTTTGTATTTTTCCCTAGCAAATATTTACTGTTTAATCCTATGTTTGAACGCCTAAATCACTTAACAATTGTTTTTAATTAAGAATAATCTTATTTTGCTTAGTATTTTCATAACAGGAAGACAAATAGTGGCATAAATGAGTATATGTTTTGAGTAGTGGATGTTCATTATGAAGAAAGTGCAGTCAGCAGCGCCCCTAGTGGTCAGTTTTTGCAGCGCAGTCTCACTCGTTCCCTTTTGTGCTCTAAATTACTGCTGGGTGTGCGTCTTCCTTTCCAGCTGGAGTAGCATTTTGGTAAGGATAACAGGTAAATCTGAGAGTCTGCCAACCACAAAATTACTGTTAGCACACATCAGCACACTGAGTCGGTGCCAGAAAACAAGCATTTGACCCAGATTAAATATTGAAAAACAGACAAGAGAATAAAAATTAATAGGTCGGCTCTCGCGATGAATGCTCTGTAAGTAAACATTTATTTAAAAGCCCTTACAGAGCAATGTGATGTGCTTTTGGTAGCATGATACATTCCATAAATGCAAACAATTTAAAATTTATTTTATTATATTGTGCTAATTTGACGTGACAAAACTGTACTGGTAACAATAAGGTTCATTAGTTAACAGTAATTAACTACATTAGTTAACATTAACCAATAATGAACTGCACTTATACAGCATTTGTTAATCTTTGTTAATGTTAATTTCAACATTTACTAATACTTTATTAAAATCTTGTTAGCATTAGTTAATGCACTGTGTACTAATATAAACAATGAACAGCTGTATTTTTATTATTAACGTTAACAAAGATGAACAAAAACAGTAACAAATGTATTGCTCATGGTTAGTTCATGTTAGTTAATACATTAACTAATGTTTAATAAATTAACCTTATTGTAAAGTGTTACCTCTGTACTTTTTATTGCTGAAGTGTTTGCACTATTGCGCACAGCTATTTGTAAGTAATAGTAATAAATACAATGATATATAAGTAGTAGAAAGTAAAATAATATACATGAAATAAAGTAAAATTACTATATATATATATATATATATATATATATATATATACAAACTTTTATTTTGGATGCGATTAATCGCGATTAATCGTTTGACAGCCCTAATATATATATATATATATATATATATATATATATATATATATATATATATTAGGGCTGTCAAACGATTAATCGCGATTAATCGCATCCAAAATAAAAGTTTGTGTTTACATAATATACGTGTGTGTATGGAGTATAATTATTTTCTATATATAAAAACACACACATGCATATATATTTAAGAAAAATGTGTTATTTATATATAAAATATTTATATATGATATAAATTATATATAATATAAATATATATACACAGTATATACATGCAAATATTTCTTAAATATATACATGCATGTGTGTGTATTTATATATAGAAAATAATTATACACCGTACACACACATGTATTATGTAAAAACAAACTTTTATTTTGGATGCGATGAATCGCGATTAATCGTTTGATAGCCCTAATATATATATACTGTATATATAATTGTAAAAATTTATATTAAAAAAATAAATTGATATTTAACTAAGAAATAATAATTCTCTCTCCCTCTTTCTCCTTCCGTTTGTAGATGATGCAGTAACAGGAGAGTTGTCCAAGTTGCTGAATGAAATAAAGATCTGCCGTGATAAGGATTGCTCCTTTGAGGAGCTTTGTCAGACCATCTCTTCTCACTCTCAGTCCATGGAGAGCTTCGGCAGTGGCCGGCTGTCTGACGAGGAACGCAACGGCACTCTCACTCGAATAAACAAGGTGTGCTTGCGAAGAAAATACAGTCCAGTTCATGGCTTTTTGGTGGTTTTTGAACAGGTTTTACACAATGATTGGAAACGTTTAATCTGAATACGTCCCTCTAAAATATAAAAAATATTTCTGTTTTCCAAGAAAATGAAATCGGTCACGTAAATTGATCAATATCAATATTCAAGAGATCCTAATGAGATTTTCATTGTTGATGCAGTATCTCACTATGGCCAGCAGAGGGAACACAGAACTAAACACTGGGTGCAGTGCTGGGTATCCCTTCAATTTATATAATCTCATAAATATATATATATAGCTCTAAACAGCCCCAGATTTAATCACTGACGTTATTTAACACAAACAGAATCTTATTTTTGATGTTGCTTCATCACACTGCTGGCTGAGGGAGGGAATTTTATTTTATGTAAGAGACATAAACTGTGCATTAGGAAAGTGTGCAAGAACGTTATGTAATGGTTATTTGCTGAAGATCTGTCGCAGTGACCACTGGATCACGGTATACTCCACTGCGTTTGTTTGATCGATACAATTAAACATGTTTGTGTCGGGTCAATCAGTCAAAGTCTGCAGAGCCCAGATAAACAAGCAAAGACACGCACACACACAAACACTCTTCCGATCGATTCCAGTCACATGTCAAAAACTCCCAAGACTTGACTGAAGGGTTTAGAGTTGTTTCCAGCATCTGTAAAAGGGTTCTAGGTACATTTACTGGCCATACATGCAGTCAGAAAACAATATTTTTTATTTTAAACAGCATCATCTAATTAAAAATGAAATATTTTGCTTATGTCAAAGGAATTATTCAGCTATTTTTCCCTTGCATATTTACATTTATGCATTTGGCAGTTTCTTTTATCCAGTGCAACTTACATTGCTTTCAAGGTAGGCTACACTTTACCCTTTTTTTAGTTCTTACTTTTCTCGGGAATCTAACCCATGAACTGAGCTACAGGAAAGCAAATATTTGAAGCACATGATCATTGTTTCACATACTAGTATCGTATACAAATTAAATACACATCACGTTTGTGTATGATACTTGTATATTTTAGTTTTTGTGGCTCAACGCGACTAGGAATGTGTTTCTACACGAGTTCTGGAGTTACAAGAAACCTTAGGAAAAGAATCAGACAAAATGGGTCATTGAGAGTCAGACTATGATTGTCACATGTTTAAATCATGAGTCATGTATTATAAAGTCTAAAAATGACAGAAAAACTGTCTAAAAGTCACAGACAAGCAAAGCAAGAAAGACACTTATCAGAAGTCCTTTCAAAGTAAGTCAGTTCACATTTGTACAGAACTACGGAGCTCCTAAAGGGACATGGTGAAGAAAAAAAAAATGAGATGGGAGAAATTATTTGTCAATGCTTTTTCATTCTTTCGCAAACTTTTGAGTTCGCTCGGAAAATGTTTGCGTTCGCTCGCAACAGTGTTTTTTTTTTTGCGAGCGAACAAGTTGGTTCAAGTGTCTGTACATAACAGTTCCTATCTACCTGAATGAGGAATGTCCAAAACATTTTGTCAGGATTGTTTCAGTAACGAATCATCAATAAAATCTAACAAAAGTTTATTCAAAATGTAGCTTATTTGGCTCCAAAAGGGCAAATATAGACTGAATCCTCTAACAAAATGCTGATTGGCTCATTTAGGTATAAGGTGTGGTAGATTTTTCCCTATCTCGCTCCTACTCTAAGTCAACCTGGGTCGTCTCCAATCAACGTTCCCTAACGTCTCCAATCGACGTTTAATATATAGTCTACCTGGGTCGTCTCCAATCGACGTTCCCTAACGTCTCCAATCGACGTTTAATATATAGTCTACCTGGGTCGTCTCCAATCGACGTTTAATATATAGTCTACCTGGGTCGTCTCCAATCGACGTTTAATATATAGTCTACCTGGGTCGTCTCCAATCGGCGTTTAATATATAGTCTACCTGGGTCGTCTCCAATCGACGTGTAATATATAGTCTACCTCTCTAAACTAACTCACCTGCTGCGCAGCAGAAATGAACAGACAGACTTCAGCAAATGTCCTTTAAATTCTTTAATCACGGCCGGGAGAGTACTCGAGCAATTCTCAGAGAATCTCACCCAAGCTGAAGAATACATCAGGTTTTATAGGATAAAGACAGACTCATCAAAATAAGATCAGTGCTACTAGCGTGTCACCTTCTATCAATATGATTGGTTCAATTGG
This sequence comes from Squalius cephalus, assembly GCF_949319135.1. Taxonomy (NCBI): domain Eukaryota; kingdom Metazoa; phylum Chordata; class Actinopteri; order Cypriniformes; family Leuciscidae; genus Squalius; species Squalius cephalus. Next base: position 41,927,632 of record NC_137125.1, read on the forward strand.
TAAAGCAAGTCCCTCCCTTCTTTACCCTCTGTTACTGGCATAAGTAAAATCATCAAAAAAACATTGTAAAGGGTTAACAGTTCAGTTGATTACTCAATATAATACATAATACAGGCAAAGAACAGAACGTTTTGGTGACATTGTGTTCAGACCTAGAAGAAGAAGGAAGATTTAGTTTGTTATATTGTTAGATCTAGAAGGGGAAGTCAGGTAAAAGTTTAACACAGGTTAAAGTCAGATTTTTATAATGGTTAGTTCTAAAAAAAAACTACTATTTATTAAAAATCCACCACAAAGGCAACAGCATATATCCGGCATGTTATGTTGGCATGAGCTGAGATCCTGTGTGTACTGTATGTAACTGTATGTATCTCTCTCCACCTGGCTGTAGCGTCCCACACCCCCGTTGCCCCCGGCGATGGAAGAGGAGGAAAAGAGCTGCGGACCATCAGGCCTGTGGGAGGCGCTCACTCCCTGCAATGGCTGCAGAAACCTGGGCTTTTCTCAGGTACACACAGTATCACACGTCCTTTCTTTACTATTCTGCCACAGACTCCTTAGTGGATAAAGAATTTTCAAAAGAAATAAATGTATCAATCATGTTTGGGGTAATTACAAGTAACACGAGTTATGTAATCAGATTACTTTTTTCAAGTAACTAGTAAAGTTACTTTTTCAAATAAGTAACAGAATTTATTTTGTTTTCTCATTTACTGACTTGACATCTCTCCTGTCTCCATGTTGGGTGTAAGCGCAGAGGCGTTGTGTGCGCTGTGTGAACATGATGGATATTGTAGTGTTCTAGATTAAATGTGAGCATACTCATCTCACTTGCACAAAAACAAATTCACTTATCCTCAAAATGCAAAGTTTATTTCTATTACGCAAACCTACAATAATTAAATATGTTAAATAACACAAATATACTTTATGTATTTAATTTCACTTTATTATCCAGTGTTTTTGTTGACGATCTTTGATGATCCAATTCAAACATTTGAAAAAGCAAAAATGCCTTTAGCTAAACATTACATTTGTGTTTCAATTCTTTTTTTTTCTTTTCTGTGTGTAAATAAGAGTGTAAGAGTGTTGATTTAATATGAATAAAATATTAAAATATATATAAAAATATATATATATTTTAGAAGAAGCTAAATCAATCTATCTGTCTATCTATCTATCTATCTAATTATGTACTGATTTATATTTCTTATTTTAAAAATATAATTTTTATATTAATATTAATTAATAATAATTTATTTATTATTTCTGTTTTATGTATTAGCATACTTTATGATGCATATTTATTTTTTTGTTTTGTTTAACATTTTATTTTAATTTCTATTTTAATCACCAATTTTGATTGGTGGACCTCTAAATGGGAATTAAAGTGGACCCCATTGTAAAGTTTTATATTCATATTGAGTTATAGTCATTCTCATGGCAAAATGCGAGATGAATCAGGTATGTAAGTCATGGCATGTTGTTATGGGAATCTTAGCCAACTAACCGCGAAGATCTTCAAAGACTTTTTTTATCTTAAATTCTGATTGTGGATGAAAAGATAAATGTGGAAATGTTGAGTGGATTGATGTTTAGGATGCTTTCATAATGCCAGAATGAGCAAGAGGGATTCCCATCCCTCAGACAGGAAGTCTAATTATCCCACAGGAAGTGTAACCGTGTCACACGCTGATCCGCCCACCTGCGCCATGTGAGGAGACCTACCGCTACCATGGAAACAGGGATAGTGAAGGTGGGGGAGGGGAGACTCAAGCTCCAAGTTGGGGTTCCTCGGACTGCGAGTCATACTTCTGCACCCGCAAACCAATCCTGAACTCCGTCACTGGCTCTCCTCCGCAGGGAGAGAGATGCACACGGATTCTGAAGGGTTCTCGTAGTTGCTAGGAGACGCAGAATTCATAAAGTGCAAGGCGTGGGATATCCACCCACTTCTCAATTGACAGATCTGAGTCTCCATCAAAACAGGTGCGTCACAGCACTGCGCAATAACATCCAGAGAAAACATCCGGAGACAGAGAGAGAGAGACACTGGGTATCAGCATCTGCTTTCTCATTCAAGCTGCTATCCAGCATTCCTCTGCCTCTCTTTTATTCTTTTTCTATCCATTCTTGTTTTTGTTTTTCCTGTTACGTCATACATTTGCATATTTAAAATCTGGGCCTGTGCATTTGTGTTGTTTGTTTTCTATGGTTTGCACTTTTTTCCCCCCGCCTCTAATCCAAGTGCTGCAGTCAGCAAACATGCTTTTCATGTTTATGCTGAAAATGTCTTGTGATTTCAGACCAGAGGAAGCGCTCCCATCTGTAGCATCTGCTTTGCAATGTTTTTCTCTGCAGATGAAATTACTGTTTACAAACAGATATCCTTTTGTGACATTTTCAGATTGTTTTCGCTCCCTGGAAAAGACCCGTTTTAGATTAGGAATAATATAATTGAACTGTAAATGACCAAAAAGTGCTGTGTGGGGGGTTGAAACACACTTTATGCTAAAGATTTATGATTTTTTTTTTTTTTTTTTTTTACTTTTAATACACCTCATTTTTTAGGCTTAGGGATTTTGTTTGTTCTTCATGAAGAAAGTATTTCTTAGAGAGCAAATTATAGGCAATGTTAACTTAATAAGCATTCTTATTATACAGTACATTTATATAATGAATCTTTTTATATACATTACAGTTAAAAAGTTTGGGGTCAGTAAGATTATTTTTCTTCAAAGAAATGAATACTTTTATTCAGGCGCATTAAAATGATCAAAAGTGACAGTAAATACACTGTTGTAATGTTCCAAGATACTTTGATTTCAAATACAGTAAATGCTGTTCTTTTGAAATTTCTATTCATTAAAAAATCCTGATAAAAATGTATCATAATTTCCACAAAAATGTTAGGCAGAAATGCATTTATAGTGTTTTCAACTTCGATAATAATAATAAATGTTTCTTGTGCAGTAAATCATCATATTAGAATGATTTCTGAAGGATCATGTAACACTGAGTAATGATGCTGAAAGAATAATGACATTTTAAAATATATTAAAGTTGTCAATTTTATAAATTAGTTATATCTTACCAACCTATATATATATATATATAATGATTAACTAGTGGTTTTATTCTGAGGTTGCTTTTTGTTGTTCAGATAATTTCATTTATTGTTGCTGATTGAGTGAGAACGGGCTTTACTGCATATAAATATACAGCCTTCATAAAGCTGGATTCAGTTTGCATATAACATGGATTATGGCTAAATTCTGGCATTTCATTGCTGAATTTGGTTGGTCTTGTCCAGCCCATTGACTTTGTGCTCTTACAAAAGCCACTAATTACAGCTAATGAAGTGCTCTGGGAAGTGAAGTTTTTCATGTGTATTGTCCATTTTAATCGAGCAGATTGGCGTTATATGTGTGTGTGTGAGCTTGTATTAGAGGAAACTTATGTCCCTATGGTCTCACTAACTGCCCAGTGTGATTTAGGAGCCGCTCCCTGTGTTTAATAGATCACTCTGAAAACAGTGATGGGATAAGAATCCTAAACGACTGGTTGTATTTTATGAGCCGTTTAAAGCCATATACAGGAGATTGAGTGAGAACGGGCTTCACTGCATATAAATATACAGCCTTCATAAAGCTGGATTCAACATGAACTTCTTATTAGTGGATGATTTATAAAAAACATAAACTTGTTTTAGGAGTGATTTCAGTAATAAAAGTTATTTACCACCAAGCGACAAGACACAATGCCATTTTCTCATATGCTTCGTTCCTATTTATGTTTGTGCAGTTCTCTTGATACCAATTTTGTGTGGCATTAAAACTGAATGAACAACCACCATCATTACCTCTGCTGTTCTTGGTGAGCATTTACACGGTCTCTGACTCTCCACGTTGGAAATCATCGTTGTTAAGCTTTCGGATCACTCAAGCTGGCGCTTTTGTTATACCGTATAAATATAAAGGAAAACCTTGACTGTAGTTATTCCAAAGCAGCAGGGTCCCTCGAGTGATTGCATTAAATGTTTCCTCCGTCATATTTGTTTTAATCTTCATCGTCCTCCTCCTCCTCTCCCACAGTGTGGCATAATCTCTTTTGTATATCCGTGACTCATGTTTAAAATCTCCAGAACCCCGACTGTGGCTTCATCTACCGAGAAGGTTTCCGCACTTCCTCCTAGGTGCTGAGAGATAATTAGGGCAACTAATGAATGTTAACTTCTCCTAGACTGTACAGGATGTGCATGATAAGGTGATGACGGTTTTTCCTGCATAAGAAAGCTCTCAGGAGGACTCAAAGCTCAAAATGCCTCCGGTCTGCCTGCTGGCCCTTTATGGACTATCTGCTCAGAGTGTGTGTGGATGACTAGCTAAGTTTTTTCCCTAATTTGTCATGCTTTTTGCCTGTTTTTCCATATTGTCACTTCCTCGTCACTCTCTCTCTTTAAAAGTTTAGTTAACTTATAAGAGTTAATGCCTGTTTCCCTTCTGGGAAAACAGAATACAACTGTTGATGACTCATCCTGCACCAGACAGATTTTTGTCCAATCAGAGGATCTCTACAACGAGGATGCCCCACCCCTAGTTCCAAAACATAGCAAAATTAATCAAAGAGATACTTTTACCTCAGAGGAAAATTGAACTTAAACCAAAATCAAAATTGTGGCTTTTAGTCACTGTAGCTTTGAAGCCATGCATATGGCTTTATTTAATTTAATTTAATTTGTTTTTATTTTTTATTTAATTTAATTTAATTAATTTATTATTTTATTTAATTTTATTTTATTTTCAGTCCATGACTCTTAGTGTTGAAGCCATTTCAAAAGTTCACAATTAAAGCAATTAATGCACCTAAAGCTTATTGGCTGTTGTTTATCCCTTCAATTATGTATTTTCCTGATTCCCTGATTTCCTGATTTAGTAGGAAATACATCAAAACATGAAAGACCTGCCATACTCAAGTCATTTAATTAGGTCTGCCAGAAAGCCCAAACTTGTTTTTTTCTTTTATTGCAATAACTCCAGGATTCAAAAAAAAAAAAAAAAAATCCTGAAAAACACAATGATGGACCTTGACGTTTGAATGGGTTTCGTGACAAATAGTCTTTTACAAAGAGATGTGTGATTCTACGAATAACAATAGGGAAAATACACTTGGGAAAAAAAAATTTCAGGCGACAATATAGATTTATTTTCAATTGAACAATGCAAAATACTGTTTTATATAACTGTCGATGTTCTCAATCCAATTAGCATTAACGTGTGGCAAAAGGTTAATTTTGGATCATATTTGTTAGCATTCACTGACTAAACAAAGCCTTCAGGCCTTTAAATCACAAAAAACATCTAGTCCTCTCAGCTTTTGGGGTTTGACCTGCAGATGTACCTCATCCGGTGTGCTGAAGCAAAAGTGCATCACAGAGTTCATAGTTACATTGGGAGCAGGTGCTAAATCTGCAAAGGTGTTTAATAGAAGAAGGTAATAACTGTAGTCAGGCATTTTTATGAAAGTCGGAAATCATTGCCATTTTAATTTGCTAATTTTCACTTTTCATGCTTTATTCTCTTTCTCCAACTCTCTGTTTTCTCTCTCTTTCTATCATCTCTTGCACTAAGTTCGTTATATATCAGGCAGAATGAGATTATTTTGGCTGGAAGTCTTTTAGTGAGAAAATGGCTGTCTTGAACAGGCTACTTTATCTTGCTGATGTTATTTATTTGTAGTGCCTTCATTTTCCCGCTTATTGTTTGTTCAGTTTATAATGAAGCTTCGCTGTGAAGCATATTGCAACAAAATTGTGTAAGCCTTCCTTCCCACCACTGGTATCATCTCTGCATGCAAATCCCTCCTCTAAAGCACATGACCAAACATATCTTCCTTCTCTTGCTTTATATCAATCCTTCTATCTGTTCTGAGAAGGTCTCTGAGGGCCTTTTATGCTGTGGGGTCCTCCTCCAAAATATGCAGAGCTCAGATTAGAAAAGCACAGGAAATGACAGTGGCCATCCAGATCAGATACTGTATCAACTGAGAAAATAGCGAGAGACAGAAGTGACACAACTCTGGATAAATGTGAAGAAAACCAAAGGGAATAAAGCGAAACGAGCTGATTAAAGAAGAGAATGAGAAAGGAAGGAAGACAAGAGTTAAGCTGGCAGTAAAGTCTGTCAGGCCCCAGTCACATGTGCGGCTGAAGATTGTAGACGTGACTGAGGGACGTCCGGGCAGATTTCCTATTTGAAACCGAGTCCAGCAACTGCAGCTCTATATCAGCATGCTAATTGCTGACTTTGACCGTTTCTGTTTGTTGTGTAGTCTTCCTTTTCTGAGAAAAAAAAATGAAGTTCCTGTCTCTGCTGTCAGAGAGAGATAGAGAAAGAGAACAAGAGTTGTAGTGTGCTCGGACAGTCAGGCGCTGCGAGGTCGTTTTGGTCGTACGCTGAAGAGTTGAAATTCAGTCACAGTGAAGAAATCAGGATCTGCTAGAGATAAACAGGTACTGAACTTCTTTAACTTAAGTGTGTACTGTATACTCTTGTGTGTGTATGTGCTTATAGATTTGAGACAAAATTGTTCTTAGAAGAGATCTTAATCTGACAAAACTTTTTTTTTATCAACAGAATTATATATTGAATTATTTTATTTGATTAAATTAATATGATGTTTATTTTTACTATCACGATTATTATTATTTATGATATTACTAATATTTATTCATTTATTTGGTTGTTTGTTTATTACATATATGTATTAATTATTCATTTATTACATTTTAGTTTTTTTAAAACCACTTAAAGTTTTCTTCCAGGATAAGGGTTAGTTTATCAAAAAAATATGTTGTATAATCATATTATTTCATCAGCAGTATAACTAACTTCAGCAGAGGATGATTGCCATCTACAACTTTGCTGTAGTTTTTACTCGTTCTATCCTGCCAGTGGGTAGTTTCCTGTGCAAGCGTGAGCATGCTAGCGTACGATGCAGGAAACCACTGATTCAAAGCCTGTGCATTTCCCCTCTTTCCTGCTCTCTCAGTATTTTCCTCGGCGTGTGCCTGACTCCTCTGTCCCGCCCCATCACGCTACTAAAACTGACACAGAAAGTCCAAAAGTATAAGTTCTTGTAAAACGCAGCTTTGATCTATCTCCGTCTTTCTCTCTTTCTCTCCTCTCTATTATTTTCTCTGTTCATTTCTCCATGTGGCTCTCTGGAGGGCCTCTGTGCTTTCTGACTGGAGCTTTATTCAGTGTGGCTGAATTGGAATTGTGATCAATGAGATTAATATTTTCTAAGGCAATTTCCTAACCATAAGTTTTAAACTTCAGTATGTAACTTGCGGGTGGACTTTTTTGTTTTCGACCAGTAAGCAACCACCTAACCACCACCCAGAACAGCCGTTGTGTCGTTGAGGTGAATTTTGTAAGCAACATTTTCAGAAAATGTTAAAAATCTAATTATGAAACAGCAACCACAGTAACCACCCAGAACACCCTAGTAACACCCTGGCAAGCATCCATAACAAATTCCCTAGCATTACGGAAATGACTTCGGGCAAGCACCACTTACAATCACCTACAGTAGCAATTCTCTAGTAACCACCTACTAGCAACAGCCTAGTAAACACAGTGAAAAACCTTAGTAACCACTAGGGATGTGACCGAATACCTTATTTGGAAAGGCACAGATAATAGCTTCAGAATGAACAACAAATTCTTCCACTCTAGCATTGTGGAAGTAACTTTTACAAGGGAAAGCATCACACACGCACATACAGAAAACTAACAAAAGAAGCTAGTTATGAGATATCAACTACATTAACCACACAGAACCCTCTAGCAACACCCTAGCAACCACCCAGAACACTCTAGCAACACCCTTGCAACCACCCATAACACTCTAGCGTTGTGGAAGTAACTTTTACAAGGGAAAGCACTGCACACGCACATACAGAAAACGTACAAAAAAGCTAGTTATGAGATAGCAACTACATTAACCACCCTGAACACTCTAGCAACACCCTAGCAACCACCCATAACAAACAACTTAGCATTATGGAGATGACTTCTAAATGGGCAAACACCGCTCACAGTCACCTAGAAGTGTCCTGGTAACAAACCAGACCACTCTAGTATCCACCTAGTAACCACATTGAACACCATAGTAGCGACCTAGTAAACAACCTACACCCTAGCAATGCCCTAGCAACTACCCACAGCAGTCTGCCATCATAGAGGCAACTTTTGCATGGGCGAGCATCACTCACAATCATCCAGTAATGCCACTTGCAAAAATGCAAAATCTAGCTGATCTAGCTAACCCAGAACACCCTAGCCACCGCATAACAACACCTTTGCAACCACCCAGAATACCATTGCATCATGGAGGTAACTTTTACAAGGGCAAGTACCACTCACATACAGAAAACGTAAAAACAAAAAAGCTAGTTGTGAGAAGGCGACTACAGTAACCACCCTGCAAACACCCTAGCACACAGGTGTCAGACTCAGTTCCTGGAGGGCCACAGCCCTACAGAGTTTTGTTCCAACCCTGCTTCAACACACACACACCTGCAGTTTTCAAATAAGCCTGAAGGACTTAATTAGCTGATCAGGTGTGTTTAATTAGGGTTGAAGCTAAACTCTGCAGGGCTGTGGCCCTCCAGGAACTGAGTTTGACTGGTGACGAATTAGTCCTGCGGTTATGAATAATCATACCCACGTTAATACACATTTAACCACGTTTATATATATATATATGTGTGTGTGTGTGTGTGTGTGTGTGTGTGTGTGTGTGTGTGTGTGTGTGTGTGTGTGTGTGTGTGTGTGTGTGTGTGTGTGTGTTTTAAACCAGCTGTGTCTGAGTGTGTATGGAGAGAGAATGATGGAAGGATTTAATTTACTCTAAACCAAGATCTGATCTTGATTGTCTATATGGAATTAACTGAATAGCTGTATCATAGATACATCAGAAGAGAGACAGAGAGAGGGAGACAAAGGTCTTTCTTTCAATCCCATGTGATAAATCGTCCTTCCTCTGTGCCCAGTGCATGATGGATGTGTCTAATGCTTTCTGGGTGATGCAGGATTTGGGACTGACAGGTAGAGTAATAGTCATCTGAAAAGAAATCGATGGGGTTCATGGGAAATAAGTGAGATGACAATGGGGGTCTGTGCTATGTTTACTTTGAGGGATGGTTGCCCTCACACGCCTGCCGTGTTGCACCCATAAAGACAAACAGGCAGCAGGAGTTGATGGCAATGTTTCACTGAAGATGATGGAGCAGGGATGTCATGGGTGGCTGTTTATCCCTGTCATTGTGCCCGTGAGACAGAACAGTCTGTCTTCATGGGGAGAAACTCTCAATTGGATGCAGAGTGTCTTTTTTACACTTGAAAAAAGTTGCGTTTTTCAAGATGATATGTCTATCTATCTATCTACAGTATCTAGTCTGTCTGTCTATTTATCTGTCTGTCTGTCTAAAGACTCTGGTTTCTGTCATGTTGTTTGTGCAGGACAAGCGATGTGGTGAAATTGCCCATTCTCCATCACTGGACGTGTTTTTACCAGAGGATGAGGACAACCCTTACGAGTCAGTGGCTACAGCTGTCACACGCAAACCTTGCTCTCTTGACATCCAACTCCACAACGCCTGTCCTCGCAACGGTTGGTAACTTCTAATCAATGAAAACTAGCAAAAAAACAATCAATAGAAAATTGATGTAAATAATCTCCACATGCACTAACTCAGCATTTATACCTATCAGAAAAATACTTTGTACACCTCAGTAAGTCAACATAAAGCATTAGCAGTCCATTTTTCTTTTATATGATGCATTTCAATGTCAAACAAGATGCTCAGTAAGGAAAAATGGGCAGGACTTTGTATCCATTGGGAATTGATTGGATTGTGAAATGTTCATAAAAATGTATATACAGTATATTACTTAATAATAATAGAATTATTTTTATAATTAATTAATACTTTATATTATAATTATAGTAATAATTGTAATAAAAATAATATACAGGGCTATGCAGAGTGTTTCTCTGGGGCAGGGGTTAGGGGTGTAACGGTACACAGAAGTCACAGTTCGATACATACTGTACCTCGGTTTTGGGGTCACATTTCGATTTCGATACAACAGGAAAAAGCAACAAATCCCCAATGCTAGGTTTCTTTTCATTTATTTTGAACACAGTAGTGAAAATTACAGTTTGTTCCACTTAGCGGCATTTCGTCCCCCTGAGATAGTTTGTACAGTACAGCATTAAGCTGTATTAAGAGCACTAAGCAGTAAACAGAATGCACTCTTGCATAGGTCATATTTTATTGTAGGGCTGATAAAAAAAAAAAGAAGGCATTTGGTCACGATCACCTAAAAAACTGAAAAGCATCTCTTGTGTAATAAAAGTACACAATAAATAGAACAATGAAACATAAAACTTGTTCAGAGATTAATTTTCTTTGCGTGTTAGAGCTCATTAACATGCTGAGACAATGGTGGATGCACAAAGTTCAATATTACACTTTTTCAAGATGAGCGATAAGGAGAAAAAGTGGCATCTACATCTGAGCCTGTTTCCTTCCCGTGAAGTTAGTGAAGCATGTCACAAATTTGAATCGAAACTCAGCATATATAGGCTACTAGCAAGCTCTTGCGTGCCATCTGAACTTGTTTTGGGTTGGCGCATAGATTATCTCTTCTTCTTCTGTTCTTTTTCCTGTTGTGGCGGTTAGGAAACAACGTTGCATTACCGCGTACGCCTCCTTCTGGATTGGAGTGCAATGACTGACTGCATGCATCGAACCACGATGGTTCGGGACGAATACATGTATTGTTACACCCCTAATACTATATATATATATGTATATATATACATATACATACACACACACAGTGTATAAAGACATTGGTAGATGTGAACATCTGTTACAATGGTAGATATTGTAAACAGACTGTGTGGTCACAACCATGGGCGTCAGTTTGGTTTGAAATGTGCTGGGGACAGAGACGCATTCGGAAGTGCATTTTCAGAAGTGCTGGGTACAATGACGCATTCATTTTTTTTCTCTCTTTCGCGCAGGTTATGTTTTGAAAGACGATGTCCTGTAGCTCAGGCACGGCCCCACTTTTCAACAGGCCCAGCCAAAACTTTCAAAAAAAAAACAAAAAAACTTTTACTATATTCTAATTTTGTCAATAATTATAAAAAAAACGCCAATAAGCTCATAATTTGTGCTAAAATAGTGTTTAGTTAAAAAGCTGGTTATATTTTGATGTTTCTGCGCAAGTTCAGCAGACAGTGAGGTTCGGGTTTGTTCTGATCAGAGCTCGTGAGTGGAGAGCGCATTTCTGAATATTCCGCTCCGCTCGTTCATTCCGCAGGGTCGCTTGCTCAACCCAGATGTCCTGGTGTCTGGTTCGAAAATATGTGGAATAAGGGCTGCTTCCGACTAAAAGTTTTTTTCCTAGTCGAGTAGTAGGCTAGTTGTTCATTTAAGTCATTCGTGGACAAATCGCCCCTTTATATTAATTGAATTAGTAATATAGCCTACAGGATAATGAGCTTACGTAATATAGCCACACTCAATCGCACGACCGCACGCATAAAGCTTGCCACAAAGAACCGGTAAAAGTAATGATTATGAATGCGTCTAAATGTGTCTAAATACGCTGTGAATGTGAATGTGCATTATACGCTGAGTTTCGGTTCATTTATGAGACGAACTCCAGTTCACTCGCCGGCGCCTCCATGTCGTGATTCTGCTATATTTAGCAGAATCTGCTCTTATTTATTAAATCCAGGCAATTGGTTCATGAAACATTGATTAAAATTAAGATATAATTAATACAAAACGAAATTCAATTTAAAGAAAGGCAGCTGTTCTGTTTGAGGTCTCTGTGAAAGTTTTAAAGCAGTCTTTTAGCACTCACGTCCGTAACCGAGAACTGACACGTTGTTTTTTCCCTCATAAATGCGAACACGGAAAATAAAATAAAATGAATATTATAATGTTTTTTTGTTGGGTCAGACAATGATTACCACATTTCTCTCTCATATTGCTCCTCACAACCACTGAAAACGGTCAAAAAAATCGAACCAAAAGTCAAATTAATATGGACGGAAGTTAAAAGTGGTGGGTACAAAATGACTCATGACGAAATCTGGTGGGTACACGTCCCCCCCGTCCCCCCCGAAATCGACGCCTATGGTCACAACTACTGATATAAACTTCTTGTATTTTAGATGTACAATAAGCATAATAATTTTTTTTTTTAAAGGGAATAAAGTGGACTGAAGGTTAGAAAGCATGACGCTCGTGTCAGAATGCCAGTCTTGTCAGTCAAGTCCGAAGCAAGACAAAACCCATATAGCAAGTGTTATGCCAAATATGTCTCGGACAGTCTGACTGCAGATACATATAAACCGTAAATAAATTACATTTTGAGTGATTCGTTACAAAAGTGTACATCAAATAATAGAAGCTCGAGTGTGGGTGTGTGGCCTTCTCTTCATTGAGCTTCTTCTTCTCCTTTTAATGGCGGTTGGCAAATCCACTTGAAGATGCATACTGCCACCTACCGCACAACACCTGCGTGACAGCTGACGTAAAATAAAGCAGCGGGTTTAGGATAGCCGAGACCGATCAGTTAAAAAATGCTAAATCGTCCCCCATACCAATCCTTGAGATCGACTCGGGACATCCCCAATTATTATTATTATTATTATATAAAATAATTTCACAATAGTAAATGCTTCACAATCCAATCAATTCCCAATTGCTCTCAAATCATTACTTTTCTTATTATATTTCAGTATATTATTTTATAATGTATTATATTATAAATACTTCACAGAACACTGTCCATGCTGTATTGATTTGACAAACACAGAACATTAGGTCCCATGGCGCCTCGTGGCGTTTAGGTCCATGCCTGTAGTCCTGGGATGCTCCGGCCCCTGCCGCAGTACTTTCCTCTGGCATCATTCCTGCAGTAAGGGTTAGGGTTGTCGTGGAAACCGCTTTAGCCTTACCCAGAGAGGTTGGTGAGTCACATTCAAGTTGTCGTGGAGACGCAGTGAACAGTGTTGCCTGTAGGCCTGTGATTCACACCTGATGTTCATCTCCCAGATGACTCTATTAATGCAGCCGCACAGTCTGGCGGGACTGATGTATGTGTGTGTGTTCTACTATTTCCTGTGTTACTGTACTTTAACCCTCTGTTTGTGTTTGTGCGGGTATTTGTGGATTTTGACCAGCTCTATTTTTGGCCCCCCTCAAGCTATCTCCACAAGCATGAAATCACAGCTTTTACAGGACTGTTCTCTGCATGATTATAGTCAACACTGCAGTTTCGTGCTGCAGGATTGCACAGGACCAATCAAAACACTCACATCCATATATCCCACAATAAATAGAGATGCTAACACATCACAGTTATGACGGCTTATCACATTAATCATGGTCTTGGGGAAAAAAAAGAGATACATTTATGGTTATATTTTGATTTCAGGTAGACTTCAAATTAAGTTGAACTTTCTGACTTTTAAATATCACAGTTTAATGTCCACTGCAATTGAAAAAAGTAATGTCTTGTTATTAAAGTATTTTTGTGTAAATCACCTCCTTGAAATGTATTGCGTTTAGTGTTTAATATAATAAATATGCTGGAGATGTTTACTAAATGAATAGAGAAAAAGAAATATGTCTTCATAGTTCAGCTATCTAGGTCATATCCTGAATGTTAACCATGAATTGTAAAAAATGACTTGCAACCAACCGGTTGTGAAATCTTTGTTAAGAGCTACTCACAAGCAGAATACTAAATGATTCAAGTTTACAAATTAAAAGATCATGGAAGAAGGTCATTTAACTTTTATGACTTTCAATATACTCACAGCAACAGAAAACTAGTCAGTTCGGTATTCTGCTATCTAGATACTTGTCAACACTCAACATAAGTGTTACTGTTTCCAGTCAGTTTTTGTTCTTTGCAATAATATTGTGTTGTGTTTCACGGTCAGATTGTGTGGGATTTGTTGAGGATTTATTTAGTGACAGCTTGTCAAAAACAGGATTTAGATGGAAAGAGTCAAGACGTGGCTCAGCATAAGTCTTGTTACAGCTGCTTTTATGTCTTTTCCTGTTTATTTATCTCGTCTCTGTCCCTATCTTCTGTCTGTTTGTCCTCTCTTCTTTTTTTTTACTTAAATGAGTTAGCTGTGTTCAATTATGGACACATGTGATGAGCCAAATGTAAGACTCCTGTTTTTTCCCCGATGTGACCTCAGATTAGTTCAGCTGGCTCCGGTCCACCATTACCATACTTAAGCAAATCATATCTGTCTGTTTTTCTTTTAACCCTTAAACGCATACCTCAGGTCTTTAGTGACCCGGGACGTCATTCACCACCCTCCTCGTCCTCATTCACTTTTTAAAGTTAGTCATCAACCTTCTTAGTATTCCTCAATCAATTCATTATAAACAGTATAATAAGAAAAAAATATATAAAAGAATGTTTTCTCATTTATTTTTTGTAAAAATTGTATGGGGTCGCTAACGACCCGAGGTGTGTAATATTTAAGTATATTATAAGTATATACAATAATTGATTTCTTTGATGACTGAATAAGTGCAATTCACCTTTATTCCACAAGGTGACAATGTCTAAAATACAAAGATAAAATGATGTTCTCGCACTCAAGTTACCGCAGGCAGAAAACAAAAGAATAGGAATTATCATCAGCAAAACTTGAAATGGCTCTTTTTTTACATCAAAGCAAGTACTGAACGCAATTAAATATTAGCGTCACTGTCACTTGATGGTGGATCTGGTGAAGAAGCTGTCAGCGATTAAAATATTGATTTTGAAGATGTTGAAAAGGATAGTTTTGAGAATATGTTTGAGATCGCGAATATGAGTCAGATGCTGAATGTACTGGGAAATGAGTATGAAGGTAAAACAGTAGCAAAACTCGAGAGCTTGCTAATTTGAATGTGAGAACTTGTAAAATTAATATTTGTATTTGTAAGTTGAAATTTATACTTGCAGCTCTGATGTGAAAAGCTGCATCTATCGATTTGCACACACAGACAATACTCAGAACACCTGTGTTTTGAATTCGAAGTTGCAGATTAATAGTTACAAATGTGTAAAGTGTCATTTACATAAACAAAATGACAGGCACAATTGTGTACTACACATTTATCTTTGTGCTTTAGTTCAGTTTCGTTGTACAACCACAAGTCGGCACTCACAACCTCTCATATCTGGCAGTACAACTTCAAATCCTAGCGCTTTTACTTTTGCTACTCTTTTTGCGATATGCCTGTAGCAAAACTCACTCGTGCACTTGTAAATGCAGACTTGAGAGAGCAGAGTCGGGGGCGGGGCTGGGGTCGGAATGAAGTCATTTTATTGGTCGATGCCTCACCAATGAACAACGCCAGCCACAATGCAAACATTTGTATGCATATGTATCAGCTATTTTTTAAAACGCTTGGAAAATATTTTTATGAAATATCATTAGTTTTACTGGAATAGTTTTACAGAATATGAACGCAACGCGTTTAATTGAGACAGTGGTATTAAAAGACCAAACAGGAAACACCATAAAGCATAGCCTATACAGAAAAAAATTGAGCACAGAATATGAACGCAACGCGTTTAATTGTACGTTTTCCTCGAAACCCAAGAAAACGCTTAATGAGGCTTAATGGACCAACAGTTATAAAATAAAAATTAAAAACAATAAAAAAAACACATAATTTGTTACTTTATTAATAAAACACTAGGCAGCAAGTTTATTTGCACTGAACACACATTTGCTTATATATATATATATATATGAAGAGTTCAGATGCTCGTATATTTAAAATAATTTCACTTAAATGGCAGTAAAGATTAATATATTAATTATCATTTAAGTGAAATTACTGAACTTAAATATACAAGCTTGATAAAAATGATCATTCTATAAGAAAATTTCAAATGGCATTTAGAGGCTTTTGCATCTGAACTCTTCATATATATATATATATATATATATATATATATATATATATATGTGCCAATTCCATTGCAATATGAAAATGCACCTAAATTATCTGATAAGAATGTAAAATGTATACCTTAATATGCAATGTAAGTCGCTTTGGAAAAATGTAAATGTTTTAAATATTCACCCTAGCCTAACTGTTGGACACACAAAAACAAACAAAACATAAATAAATTATATATATATATATATACGTACGTGTGTGTGTGTGTGTGTGTCTTTTACAGTCTATGGTATATATACCATATATATATAGGGCATACATATATGGTATACGTCATATGTTTTACGTCATATTCTGTGCTCATCTGCTTTTCTGTAGTATGCATTAGCATTGTGTCTACTGAGTTTGATAATTTCGTTTATTTATTTTAATATCAGTCTAATGCATTAAGCCATGTTAGTGTTTCAGTGCACGCGGGTTTCGTGACATCATCGAACTCCCATTTCATTGGCTAGGTGCCAACCAATAAAACGGCTCCTTTGACCCCCCTCCTCCCGCCCCCCTTTCCCTCTCACCACCTCTGAGTTTCAAGTGCACAAGTTAGTTTTGCACCTGATATATCGCGAAAAGAGTAGCAAAAGTCAAGGCGCGAAATTTGAAATTGCAGTGACAGATTTGAGAAGCTGCAAGTGCCTAATTGAGGAAGTACCGCGAATGTGAACGTAAGATTAAACGCAAAATATATATTACAAGTTTGTGTCTGTCGTTGTATTTCTGTGAATGGCATTTTACACATTTGTGTCTACTTGTCTGCAGCTTCAGATTCAGAATACAGGTTTGTGACTATTGTTTGCGAGTGCAAATTTCAACATTCAACTTCAGATTTTTATTTTACAGGTTTTCACATTGGAGCTGTGAGTGTAAATGTTCATATACAAGTACGAATATTTATTGTACAAGTTCTCAAATTCACATTTACATGCTCTCGAGTTTTGCTACTGTTTTACCTTCATAAATGAGCTGGGACTGATGATGGTGTAAAACATCTACTCAAACTCCAAACCCTTCCAAGCTCCAAAAGATAACAAAATATGCTTGATTTTATTCTTCTGTAATTGCTACTCTAATATCAGGAGAGTTTTATATTATCGCGACAGGTAGAGATTTATCCATGTTAGATATAGATCCGGGTCGCTAAAGACCCGAATATGTAATGATGAAACATTCATGCATTTAAGGGTTAGGCATTTGTCCAAATATATAAAAAAATACCTTGTTTCTCTTCAATGCTTCAATACTTTGACTAGTGTGGTGGAATGAAAGAAGCAGTCACAAATACAATATAAATGATTTAATTTATATTCAAATTTAATTTAATTTAATTTTAGTACTTTGACCAGTGTGGTGGGTTTAGCCAAGACAACATGGGCATAAGTAAAATGTACTTAAAAAAATAAAAAAATAAAAACCATAAATACAATTTATTACAAAATTGAATTAATTTATTTTCTTTGGATGTACCAAGGAGTCCAGGTAGGGTGTCATTCAGTCAATCCATCAATCAATCTTAAATTTACAAAATAGTACTACAATCAATAGCAGTTTCATCACTACATTTGGTAGTTGTGCCATCAAAACTGCACATAATATAATAATCTAATATAATAATATGTCTGCATATATTTATAGTTGTGTGCTGCCGGAGTAAAGGCCTGCTAATCTTTTAGCATCTGTGACTGAAGAGTCTCTGTGTTCCCATGGCTCCTACATGCCTCATTTCTCTCTCAGTATCGCAGCTCAGAGAGGTTAATGGCTAATGGCTGTAAGAGTAAAACACAAGTTAAATTCATCCCCTGCTTCCTGCCCATTACCAACAGGGTCAAGCCCCACTGAGCTTCCTACCACAGTCACAGAGCTACCCGCTGTTATCGCAAAAACAGCTGCGAGCAGTTTTGACAGAGTCACAGTCTTTCCCACCAGCTCCATCAGGTTTTCTCTTTTTACACTCGCACGCGTACTATCCCCCGACGAGGACGAGTGTTTTGATCCACCGTGAGCATCGTTTTAAGCGGTCCGCTGACAGGCGTCAACAAAGAAAGTACAAATATAAATGCGTGTGCAAGCAACAATCGAGTCTGCCATTTTGTTTCAATTATTAACGCCGCTCAGTTTAGTGGTTCATGAATATTCTGCCATCATTTGCATACCAGAGGAATGGAGCTTGTCAGTATTCATGACAGTGGTGTGTGTGAGGGGAAAAAATGATCTGCGTATAGAAGTGTGTCCAAGTGGACCCAACAGACTTAATAGCATTCATATGTCTGCTCAGCGTTCACCATGGATACAGAATATCTTTTTATCAATTACATAAACCTAATGTGTTAAGACTTATAGTGTTAAGGCTGCTAATGTGTTAAGGCTGACAGTTGTTTATTAACACACTTTCGTGTCAGTGAGGTGCAGTCATAAATATTCAGCAAAAGAGAGTGTTATCTCTAATC
Organism: Squalius cephalus; assembly: GCF_949319135.1. Classification (NCBI taxonomy): domain Eukaryota; kingdom Metazoa; phylum Chordata; class Actinopteri; order Cypriniformes; family Leuciscidae; genus Squalius; species Squalius cephalus. The sequence continues at coordinate 41,946,154 of NC_137125.1, forward strand.
TACAGTGGTGATTTTGTTGTGAAACATGCGAATGCGTGCAAAGTCTGGAACAAACATGATCAAGCATGATCTATGATTACCCAAGAACTGTTAAATGACAGTCACAGCATCGGATGGTTTCTGTCATTGTTTTTTCCAGACATTTACAGTAGCTTACTTAAGGAGTACAACTTGTTAACTCGTCATCAGGGTGCTTTAAATATGTATGTAACCCAAATATACTCTCTTCCTTGAAACACAAGGTGAAATAAAAAATATATATCTAGGCTCTTTTTAGTATACTGGAAGTGAATGAATACTGGAACTATCAAGCGTTTTTAGACACAGATTTATCAACGCTAGCAACACTGTCAACGCTGAAATTTAACTGCAGCAGTCAGGTGGTACAAGTCAGCTCTCTTTAAGTTGTTTGCGTTCATTGTTATAGTAATGTTCTTTGAGACATAGGGTAATTTGAACACAGACTCTGCTCTGCGCGTTCATGTGTTTTGTAGGAGGTGTTGCTTTGTAGATCGCTCTGAAGGGAGGATGGGATCAAAGCTAGTTTGTTATTGCTAACCTCTCTGGAATTGCCTACCCTACCTTTAATGTCTTCTGAAGCCATATAGTTTTGCGTGACAAGTGGATTCATTCACTTGGAACTGATTGTTCTGCTTCACTACTTCATTGACTCATTTAATCAATACTTTGTTATCATTGGTTAACAGCTCACTGGAGGGGAAGATGTTCAGCGAATAATGACTTAAATTTCAGTCTGTCATCACAAATCTATAGTATGGCCTACTAAACTATAATATGAACCTCTTTTATGATATTTGTATGGTGTTTTTGCAACATTTTGGAAGATTGAATGCTCTCATTCTCTTTAATAATTGCATGGAAAAGAATATTTAATTTATTTTCCTTTGTGTTCAGTAGTAGACAATTATAAAGGTTGGAATGACCCTGATGATAAAGGTGAAGATGAAGATGAAGATTTACTACATGTATGAATCTTTTTTTTTTTCCCATTTGAGATGAGGTGCCCAAACCTTAGTGCCCAAAGTGAGGTTTTATCAGATTTAACTCACTTTTGGGGACTATTTTGTCCTTGATGTATTAGTAAACATATATGCATGCTGCTTGGATTTTATTTGGTTTTTTTGCCTAATTACCTGATTGTTTATTTTTTTCCTTTGGAATGCAGGGGAAAAGATGATGCTTTTCACTTGTTTGACTATGGCAAACCTTGTTACTCATCTCCTGCCTTTGAGTTGGCAATCAGCAGATTTGAAAAACAGAAGGAAAGGAAGATGAGGAGGGTGTTGAATAAATGTATGCAGTCTCTGATTTTGTCCGGATGGATGCCGTAGGGCTTGTTGACTCACTTGGTAGTCACTCGTTTAGAGCCAACATAATCATCCCATACTGTTTTCCGCATTCCTTCATGCAGAGCTGGAGAGACAGAGAATGCAGGGATGGAGTTACTGTTTCTGAACAGCATGGCTTTCTGTAGTATGGGCGTGTTTGTGATTGATGGGAAGGGTTTTTCTCAGTAATTTGGTGGAGGAGTCAGATGTAACCCACCCTTTACCTCGTTCTGCTCTCTTTCTTTCTCTTTTCCTCTGTTTCATCCCTCATTCACAGAGAGTGATCTTACTCTGGGGAAATCTGCTCAGACCATAATGTGATCCCACTCCTACACTGCAGCGTGTGTGTGAATGTATATACAGTACATGTGCTATTTTTTAATTATATGGCTTGAAACCAAAACACACATACATAAGCACACACAGCAAGATGTACTAATCTTAGGGATGAGAAATCTTGTTACTAATAATAATTATAACAATAATATTTTTTTATGTTTTTTTTTTTTTGTGTGTGTATGTATAACAACAGAAGTCAAGCTTCCCTTAAAAAAAGCGATACAATACAATGGTATACATTGATGGTGTCAGAAGGTAAAACCATGGTGCTTTGATAGATACCATGCTACTAAATGACTTCCATATTCAAGATACTTCAAATACCATGATGACAAATACAAGTTTGCTGTATAAAGCAGTATAACAGACTTTTTTGCACAGCTAAAATAACTGGAAGCGAATGACACCGTAATTCTTACACATTCAAGTTTTCGGACACAAAAATGATTTTGTATCTTTTTCAGAATACACAAACCAACAACTTTTTTTTAAATCATCATTTACCAGTATGGCTGATTATACATTAATGTTCAAAAGTTTGAGGTCAAGTAAGATTTTATGTTTTTATGCTCACCAAGGCTGCATTTTTTTGATCAGAGGTACAATAAATTTTTTATATTAAATTATATTATTATTATTAATAATAATGATAATAATGTGAAATTATGTAATATTGTGAAATATTATTGCAATTTAAATGAATGATATTATATTTTAATATATTCAAAAATAATAATATAATAATATAATTTATTCCTGTGATGGCAAAGCTGAATTTTCAAACTTTTGAACTTTTTTTGTGGAAACCATGATACGTTTTTGGAGTTTTTGAGTTTTTTGATGTTTGTTTGAGTTTCTTAGCGAGGAGTTGGTCGAAGTTTGTTGGTAATTGTTGGTGTGAATTGGAGTTTGTTGCGGTTGGTTGGAGTTTGTTAATGTTTCTGAGTTTCTTGGGGTTGGCTGGAGTTTGTTGATGTTTGTTTGAGTTTCTTGAGGTTGGTTGGAGTTTGTTGGTGTTTGTTGGTGTGTATTGGAGTTTGTTTGGCGTTGGTTGGAGTTTGTTCATGTTTGTTTGGGTTTCTTGGTGTTGGTTAGAGTCTGTTGATGTTTGTTTGAACTTCTTGGGGTTGGTTGGAGTTTGTTAGTGTTTGAGTTTGTTGGGGTTTGTTGGAGTTTGTTAGTGTTTGTTTGAGTTTGTTGGGGTTTGTTGGTATTTGTTGGGGTGGAGTTGGTCGGAGTTTGTTGGTATTTGATTGGGTTTCTTTGGGTTGGTTGGAGTTTGTTGATGTTTGTTTGGGTTTCTTGCGGTTGGAGTCTGTTGATGCTTGTTTGAGTTTCTTGGGGTTGGTTGATGTTTGTTGGTGTTGATTGGAGTTTGTTGATGTTTGTTGGAGTTTCTTGGGGTTGGAGTCTGTTGATGCTTGTTTGAGTTTCTTGTGGTTGGTTGATGTTTGTTGGTGTTGATTGGAGTCTGTTGATGCTTGTTTGAGTTTCTTGGGGTTGGTTGATGTTTTTTGGTGTTGATTGGAGTTTGTTGAGGTTTGTTGGAGTTTCTGGGGTTGGTTGTAGTTTGTGGATGTTTGTTGTAGTTTGCTGGTGTCTGTTGGGGTTTATTGATATTTGTTGTAGTTTGTTGAAGTTTTTTGGTTTGTTGGTGTCTGTTGGTATTTGATGGAGTTTTTTGGTATTTGGTGGTGTTGTTGGGTCACTGTGAATTGGCCTTATTGGGTAAACATGCAGTGTTTGCCCGATATATTTCCATTCCATTCTCCATTGTAATAGCTTTTTGTACTTTTTTTTGTAAAAAACTGAGGGAAAAAAAAAGTCCAAATTATTTTCTGTAGTAACTGAGTATAAGCTGACATTGGCAAAAAATAGTACATATAACCCTGAATATTCTTATAATTTAGAAAATAATTGACAAAATACCATAATTTAAAAAATATGATGGCAAAAAAACAGTAAAACAATGAGGTGGTTCACTTCTGTGTGTGTCCTACACTGGCTTTCAGAGTGTGTGTTAAAGGTAATGGTGCAAAGGCTCTGCATTAGAAGCTCAGTGTTCAGCCATGTCATTAGCATTGAAGACACAGTGTTCCTTCAGAGTCTTCTCCAGCTCTTGCTGAATGTTCATTCTTTGAATTTCTGCATGATTTAGTTTCTTTCCATAAGCCCTTTTGCTTCCCGGCTGCATCGGCTATAAGTCGTACTTTATGCTGATGACTTTTTAAATCAATGGTGGGAATACATTTATCTGACCAATTCCGTCCTAGTAGTTAGCTCATTGTTTTTAATGTATGAATCCAGCAGTTTTAAATTCAGTATATCTCTCTCTCTGTTTTGTCTCTCTGAAGGCCACTTCTCACATGTGTCGGTCAGTGATGCAGAGCGAGGTAACCATGGTGACGACTCTACAGGCCTGACTCCTGACTGCTCGCCTCCTTCACCTGATACGGCCCTGAGGAATATTGAGAGAGTCATCCGCCCCCAGGTACACACACACATACAGGAACACACATCCACACAGAGTCTATTATGTTGCTCTGCTCTCAAGGTTAATGGTGCTCTTTTAGATAAAACGTAGTCTGGCTGTAACTATCGCGGCATCTGTGTGTGGGAGTCATACACACATGCACACACACACACACTCAAAGAGCAGTACTGTCTTACATCTACGCTTAGATACTGAGCATTCTTCATCTTAATTATATGGCTATTATAAATATGCACATGCCCGACGGGCGGATTCTCTTCATGCTTTGATATTCAATTGTCCCATGACGCCCTCATTTTCACTCCTTCAAACTTGAGGGTTTTTATTTGATTATCATCAGTTACAGTATAGTAATATCAAGCTTTAGTGTTTCCAAAAAGTGCCTGGACACTTAAAAAGGCACGCTTAGAAGTGGTATGAAAGTAGTTGCATTTATCAAACCAAGTGGCATTTAATAAACAAATAAAAAAAGAACAGAGGCACACTAAGCTAAATATTATACAAATAATTATAAAAAATTATAAAATGTATATTGTTTTTTATTAATTAATTATATTAATATGAATTATAATTAATATTAATTGTTTATTAATTATTTTAAATATACACGTAATCATAAATTACAAAAACAGATTGTAAAATAAGTTGAATAAAAATATTATTTGAGTATGTTTTAAAAGAAAATACTATTTACATTTTTCTACTTCAAATATTATGTTCAATGTTGTACTTTCCTTTTGTTTGTAATTATTTTTGAAATTTACAAGAAATTTCTGAGGGAAAATTGTTTCAAAGTAAATCCTACACTAATTTTATATTTAGTGCATAAAAGGTATAATTCACCAATAATGATGTAAAAGTGCCACAATTCATGCTGACAAAAGAAATTATACAAATCATGAACAGCACAAATACCCTCCAAAAAAGTTCTGAATGCAATTTGCATGCTGTAATTGTCTATTTTGCGATTCTGTGCACTTGGTTCAGATACAGAAGAGTACCACTATCTGACATACTTTACTGGGACTATACAGAATCAGTGTACCATTACGATCCAGACACCTGAAACAGCTCTTTAACCAAAATCGTTATGCTTTATGAGTGGATATATGCCTGTTAAAATGCTTTTCTCCATAATTTTCAAAAATGTTTTAAACATTAAGTAATTACATGTACTGTACTTACTATAGGGTTACGATTAGAGTTTGGTTAGTTGCATGTAAAAAAAAGCTCTAGCATAATTTTTTTGCAGATACCACTTGGTTTCATATTTTATACAGTATCTAATGTAATTGAAATTGTTTGTAACTGTGGTTTAGGTTTTCAAATTCTATTTGAGGCCACTTTATATGATGTTGTCTCTCTCCTGATAAGTCTCTTTCTCTCTCTCTGCTTGCGACTTATTATTCTCTTAGAAGAGTGTGAATGGGCTCTTTATTCGTCCCTGTCAGAGTGCTCAGTGCATCCTATCAGAGTCATGTTTGTCCTCTTTTCAGACGAACACAATCACTCGTTTATCTGCGCTGTCCTGACTTTGGGCCGTGCTGCTTGTTTGCTGAGCGCCCGCAGGATTAGAAAAGGACACAACTGTGCATGTTCTCCCCCACTGTCTCCAACAACAAACTCCACAATGCCCCAGTCAGGCACATGACGTGTGCTGTGTGCTTTTTATAAAGATTTATGTCATTTTTTTCTAGTCCAGTCCAACTGCTGGTTAATAAGTCACATAACGTGACATTTTCTCCCTATTTTTATGGCTTTTCTATTTTTCATTTCACATTGAGTTGCGAAGCTACGCAGGCAAATGTGCCAAATGAGAACTGATTTTTCTCTAAATGTGGGTTTTAAAACTAGTAGCGCTTCCTTTTGCGATGTATCGCTTCAAAATGCTCCATGTGTTTACACCTGGTCACTTCATGTGTTTTTACTGATCAGATAGCTGTCTGATTTCTTAAAACGGTTCCATTTACACATGGCCACATAAATGTGTCTCCGCAAACCGATTGTAGAATAGGAATAGAATAGGAATCTCAAATCACCTCCTGAAGCGGTTTGAGCGATCGGATTTAAATCCATCTTGAAAGTTTTTCGGAGGGCATTTACACCTGGTCTTTTCATGATCAGATAGCTATTCGATCACAGAAAGCGACCAGGTGTAAACAGCCCCTAAATCATCACACAGCACTCATGATCACTGAAGTGGACTGCCATCAGAGATGATGCGGGCTCCCGCACACTGATGGGACAATCGAGCTCCTCATTTGCTCGATGCACAAGCAGAGTGGAGTCTAGTCACGTCTGATAATCAAATGCTCTACGGCTCATCCAGGTGTGCCTCTACTTCCAGAGGGAGAGAGGAAGAGACTGATGCAGGATCATTAGCCTCTAGCTTCATTTAAATCAAAGCATAAGGCACCATTGATTAAGTGTCCATTTATAAGGAGGTGTAACCTAGAGGTAAATGACCTGGGCTAGTAACTGTACGGCGGTAAGTCTTTGAGCTGCCATCAGTCAAGATACTTAACCTCAAGCTACTCCAGGGAGACCTTTTCCTTCATTTAAAATGTCGGTTAACCCCGCTTCAATCATGAATGAAGTGCCGCACGCAGTTTTGACCATTTTGCTTGTTTGCAATGTAAAGAGCTGGTTATTTGACTAAGCCAGCATTTTCTTTACTCTAGATACACTGTATAAATGCTTATGTTTTATGTATTTGTTCGTAAGACAAATACATTCTATTCTGTTCTATTCTATTCTATTCTATTCTATTCTATTCTATTCTACAAATATAAGCTATATTCTAAAACTGAGTGAGCAGCCTATCTACTAGTGACAGCATAATTAATTATGATATCTTATTTTGGTCAAAATCTAAAGCACACACTTTCAAGAAATCTTTGTGATGAAGACATTCCCACAAAGCAGTACAACAAGCTAAGTGAACAAAACAAAAAAAAAACATCCAAGATTTAATCCATTTAATCAGAAACTAAAACGTTTCACTCAATATTAGTGTGTGCCGTCTTGTGTATTTGTCTTGTTAGCTTAGCAACATGCTAATTTCAAACTGTTTTGGAATCAGTTGATTCCAGTAGAGTTTAACATTAGAATGTTGCTAAGCTAACAAGACAAATAATGTTAGCTTAGCAACATGCTAATTTCAAACTGTTTTGGAATCAGTTGATTCCAGTAGAGTTTAACATTAGAATGTTGCTAAGCTAACAAGACAAATAATGTTAGCTTAGCAACATGCTAATTTCAAACTGTTTTGGAATCAGTTGATTCCAGTAGAGTTTAACATTAGAATGTTGCTAAGCTAACAAGACAGTTCCCTTTTAAACATTAAAATACAAAGAATTTTGGGTGCCAATCACTTCTGACATTCCATTTGAACAGCAGGCAGTTCACTAGAGTAGGTCTTGAAACAGACCTGTATTATTTTAAAACTGCTTTTTTGGACATTGTAACAATTGTGTTTTACCTAATTTAATTTCTTGTTTAACAAGGCTTTCCGGTAAAGAATTGATTCTTGATCTGAATCGGCCTGGCAGAGGACAATGCATAATTAAATTTGGTAAAAAAAAATGCAATTAACCTTTGTAGAAAAGCAGAATGACAGTGAAATGTGTTCTTTTGTGTGCATGAATGTGGACAGGAGCTCTTGAACTGTAGTGGGGACAGAAAATCCTCTTGATGCTTTATCAGCTATATTTACATGCACACACACACACGCACGCACGCACGCACATAAACATAACCACTGTTATACTGCTGAGCTAAAGACTGCATTTCTGTAATCAAGTGTGTGCTTTCTCATTTAGGTTTCTTGGAAAAGAGTATAAATACTTTTAAATACTGAGGTTAAAGAGCACAAAATACAAAACTGTCATAAGACTTTGTCAGCTTCAATGTAAATGTATTGACATTTGGCAAAACTGCTTTGAATAACTGTGCAAATACCTCGGATATTCAGATCAACCAAACAGAAAAACAACCGGGTGAGTGTTTCCCTCATAGGTTTAGAGTGTAAACGGCCACAGGAAGTCGCTTTCCTTTATCTTGCTCATAAAGGCACAGATCTTTAGGTGCTTTAGTTTGTGTGTGTGGCATACAGTTTATCTGTGTTGAAGCCCAACTGTGATTAATTTAGCTGTAAGTGGTTCTGATAATCTTGCTGCCCTTTCTGACAGTGCAAGATCCTGGTGAACGTTTGATAACAGAACCTTCACTGTGTTCCTCTTTAATGACAGAGATAAAAAATAAAAAAGCACACACACACACACACACACACACACACACACACACACACACACACACACAAACACACACACACACACACACACACACACACACACACACACACACACAAAATATACAGCACTAGCCAGTTTGAACATGTTTCCCATGATTCTGAAAAGTGTTCAAATATTTGTAGACAAATAATATATTATGTATATATATATGAAGATGTGAGATTTTTGTTTCCAATTACATTTTTAATTTTGTAAAAAAAATTAGTTTGGGTTATAAATAAAATGTCACCAATTTTAATATCAATTGTAATCTAATATATTTAATATATATATATATATATATATATATATATATATATATATATATATATATATATATAACAATTTAATATATTCTGTAAACATTTTAATATATTTATATAGATCACTAAATACTTATTTATATTTATGTATATAAATATAGGTTATATAAAATACTTGTTTGCGAATGTGTGTGCACGTGTGTGTGCGTGCATAGGCCTACTGTATGTAAACAAGATATATTCAGCAGTGGATGTGTAAATTTATGAGCACAACTGGATTTAGTTGAAGAGAAACGATGCACTCAGTTTGGCAAGTTCAAGTTTCTGAGCTAAAAGTAGTTTTGGTTACGTTTGAAATAGAATTTTCAAAGACTTACAACTGACAGGGTTTGTGTTGTTACTAAGCATCTACATAGCTTTTGTCTATTTTAATGACAGACATTACTGCAAGAAACGAATGCAGTGGGAAGACATCAGTCTTTTAGAAGACAGAATATCAGCCTCTGATGAGAGAGAGATACTCAAAGCTGTCAAAATGCCTCTTGATGTGAAGTGCAGCTATTGGACTGAATTCACACATTACAGAGAACTCTCACAGCCACCGACCTGCTAGTTTTCCCTCACAACTGTTGTGAAATTAAAATTCAAAATTGAAATTTGATGGCGGTGCATTAGAGGATCTGTGAACACAACCAGGTTGCTGCCACTGGAGTGGTTGGTTGGAGAGGGTCATGACATTATGATGTATCTTTTCTGATTTTGATTGACCTTTGAAGTGTGTGTGGGGGTGTACTAGTGAGACACAAGGAGTTTAAATTAAGAAGTGTTTAATTGGCAGTGTGATCAAATGTGTGTGTTTGCACTATGAGTAAAGTCAGTGTAGCCCACACACACTCATCAGTGACCTTGTGCTATGTGTCTTGTGTTGAAATGTTCCTGTGGGCTCTCGAAGCCCTGTGCTCATAACATATTCTACATTTTTTCTTTAATAGCAACTCAGGAATAAAAGATAATTTCATGCGCTCAGCTGGATGTTGAAAACCACTCTGGTGATTAAACTGTAACACTGATGAAATGGTGACAAGCTAAATGATGCAGATTGCATATTTCATGCCCATAGCCCCTTGAGTTTTGAGTTTTTCATGCTAATGATGCTAATATCATGGAGGTCTTCGTATATGATACAAACAAACAGCATGAAGCACCAGCTGCGTGAATTTTTACCTCTCAAAGTTTGTCTTGCTTTCTTTTATTGCCTTTTTAAAAGGATATTTCGCTCATAAATGTATTTATTACATGTACATATGTTTATGAGCAATATCACACGAGTAGCAGTGCGATATGGCTGTATATTGCCCAGGTAATCACATCGTGCTGATATACAGCCAAATCACACTGCTACTGCGATATTGCGCTGATACAACAGTTCGACGGCACAAGTGAGTAAATAAGAAACAACAACCGAGTGTCTTTAAAAAGGAAAAAGATTCACGGATTCAGATCTCAAGTTGACGGTTTAACAGTTGAGCCCAAGCCTCCGTTACTAATTCTAAAACGTCACTTTAGAACTAGTAATGAAGGAACGTGGATTTGCTTCATTAAAGCTTATTGTATTATGTAGAATATTATGGTATTATAAGAGAGAGATCGACTAAATTAGTGTATTACCTGCATCTGATATAGCATTCATTCTTCTGGTTGATGTCTTAATAGTAAATCCATTATAAAAAATCTGTTTCATATCACAATCACTAACTGACCCTTTCTCAATACCAAATACTCCATATTATTTATATAAAATAATATTTATTGAACAACAATATTTAAATGAACAACAATAGCCCATTATAAAAGACAAAAGGAAATAAACACAAGGAAACAATTCAGTCAAACGTACAAAAGCAGCGCTCTAGTACAGGATTTAAGTTAAATATAGCCTAAATATAAAGTTATGAAACTTAATTTTAACGAAAATCGATTTGCTCTGTAACAAGACCAAAGGTTGCCTGTTTAATATACCCCAAATAAATTATATATAATGTTAAACCACTATCTACATCAGAGCCAGTGGAAAATTCCTGAAAGACTGTCCGAGATGACGCTGTTCTCTGCGGATACATGAGCACTGAGCGGCCGCTGGACGGCCTGGCCTCTAAACAAACTGTAAAATAGGCGCTATGTTTATATATGGTCACATATTTGAGGTCTAAATAGCTACATTCCTGCATAAAAAACTTGACAGTCGCCGTAAGCAGAGTGATACAAACGGTGAAACGGTTCCTGTGTTGATACTGGGGGAATATCGCATGGCCAATCAGATTCAAGAACCAGAACGAACTGTTGTATATATATATGTGTGTATATACATATATAGGTTTTGGTAATGAGGTTAATGAGATAAATGATGATGTAAATGTCATTTTTGTTGAACTATTCCTTTCATTTGTCATGATTTCTTCTGGTGTTGCTTGTTTAAGGATCATTTAAGGTTAAAAGGTGTTGTAAAACTGTTTGATTTCTGCTTTGAGGCGTCTCAATTTGTAATGAATAGCAGCCCCTCCTTTGCTGAGTGTGTTCCTGTTGTCTTTTTTTAGCAACAGGAACTCTATATTTGGTAATGTTGTTGTTATTGCGGTGCTCCCTGTTCTTGCAGCTTTGCCTCCGTTGTCATGGAGACGGTAGTTGTATTGAAATGAGTGAAAGTGTGTGTGTTTGTGTGTGAGGTGGAGGACGAACAAGAGGAATGTTGATAGAAGTGTTGCTCTATATGCATCAAGGTTGCTCAATCTGCATCTTTATCTGGATGAATAAACTGCTTGCGGCACTCAGTATTATAAACCAGCCTTGCTACAGTCTTGTGTGAATCATTGGGGCACTTTCAAATTCACATCCACACCCTCTGTGGATCAGCTAGTGTACAAAGGGAGAATGTGAAAATAAAAAATAATCAGCACAGCAGTTCTTTAACAGTGTAAATTGACATTATCACGATAAAAGCAAAAGCTTGTGATTAAATCACCTTATCACAGTAGAAGGCATATACAGGGTTATGATATCATGAAATATTTTTTAGCTTTGCAAACTTTGTTTTGGTCATATTTCAGGTCAAAGATCAAATTAAAAACCATTTTTTCTCATGACAATTAAACACATTTTCTAAATTCCACATTCTCATTACTGCAAAAAACAAACAAACAAAACAATTTTTTTATTGCAGCACCTCAAGCTTTTTTGACTCCAAGGCCCATTGTTGTCCAATATTTCTGTAATGACATCATCACTGCTTGTTTTTAACATGTAAACGTTTTTTTTTTTCTGTTGTTGTTAACAGATGATAGGAGCTTGATACTGTTGACACTGTACATTTAATTAAATTAATTAATCATGATACATTTTTTGATTCCAGAAGATTCAAGATTCTGATTCTCTATGTTCTTCAATAAAAATAAAAATAAACTTGAGGGGGGAATATATATATATAATTTCAGTTTACATCTTGATGTTTTTAGCATTTTAATTAAACTACATTTTCTTAAATATAATTCAATAATTCTAAGTCCCCCTTTTATGTTTGCTGAATGCCTCTGGTTGAGAAAACTCAAAACAATGAAACAATTCATATTACTTAAAATGTGTCAGTTTTGTGAACTCAAAAGAAAAAGGTTCTAAATACTCATAAAAGTTAATTCGATGTAACTAATTTACCCTACTCAAACCAATTAATTATTTCGAGCATTAGGGTTTACACTGTAATATATATTTGTAATCCCCCCCCACATTATGAGAATGAATTAGAGTTTTTCCCACATTATAGTAATGAGAATTTGACTCAAACACGTTCTTGACAAGTGTCAAGAGATGCACCCAGAGATCCTTCTGCAGATGGTAGATCAACACCCTGTGTCACTCAACGTATTTCCCAAACTAGATGAGCATATAAAATCAATGCTGAATGTTTCTCCGTAATTATAAATTCTCGCTCCGAGATTTGAGCTGAATGTGATCTGCATACGCATTGACAGTACTGCATTCCTAAATGTGCTGAATGCCCCACTGGGAGGTGAAACGGTCGTGTTAGTAGCATTTATTGCCCCACGATCCCAAAGCCCACTGAATAATTATCATAATTACCATCCATAAATTAGCGCACAATTTCTCACTCTGTACTCATTCGCCGAATAATGCCCTGCGTAATGAAGGTAGTGTTAGTTAGCTAACGTGCAGCCACACATGCACGTGTGTGCAAGTCTACCATGTGTGCTTCTTTATCCCCACCTTGGAGAGAAATCTGTCAAAGTGTGTGTGTGTGTATGTGTGAGACTGCTGTAGAACATTATTAGAGGAGACAGTGGGTGTGTTTGATGAACAGGCATGTTTTTTTTTTTAATTTAACTACAGTCAGCCATGACAGACTCATTAGGAGTTCATGGTGAGAGACAGCAAGTCTGCGTGTGAGTAACAGGTTCATTAGCAGCACTTCCTGACACAAGGTGTGTTTGACAACAAAATTAATATTGCCTGAATTTGCAGATTCGGGCTAAACTGGTTGCTGCGCATAGTCAAATACGCACATTTGCTCAACTATCTTTATCACCTCTTTTCCAACAGAAAATGGTAATTGAGTGCTGCAGGATTTTTAAAAATTAATTCAGGTGGTATTCACTGTAAAAAGTGAATAGTTGGATCAACTTAAAAAAATTACTTTAATTGGTAACACCTAAAGAAATTAAGTTTTCTCAACTTAAATTATCATGTTTTATCATGAAAAACGTGATAATTTAAGTTGAGAAAACTTAATTTCTTTAGGTGTTACCAATTAAAGTAATTTTTTAAGTTGATCCAACTGTTCACTTTTTACAGTGTTGAAAAGCATTAATAGTGAGCAGTGTTTCTCAATTAAATAAATAAAGTATACATGAAATCAAAAAAATGCACTCAAATATCTGCTTGGTATAATGATAATAATAATGACTTTGCATGAAATGAGCAAATAAAAATACAGAGGAATCAAACGGATGCAAATGCAAAACTGCAGAAACAAACAAAACATAAGCAAAGAATAACTTAAGTACCATTGTATGTAAAGAAAAATATCCATTTTGTATATAAAAGAGACACATAATTACTTTATTTCTCCCAATGAAAATCAGATCTGTTGGCCTTTTTTTATTTATTTAATTTTTTTATTGAATATTTAACCACCCCGAGAGGAAAGAATAAGGATCAGTTTTCCAACACTGAGCTAGTTTAGACACAAGAACATCTTTAAGAATTATATTGCGAACAGGTTGTAGAAACGTGGTGAGATCTACTTTGGTTGGAGGCCATTAGAGGTAAGCTGCAGTCATGTTGTACATTATTAAACAAAGAAAATTGACTTAAGGCTGGTTGAAGCACGTACAGTAAAAAACTTTTGCTTTAAATGTATTTATTATGTATCTTTTTTTATTTTATTAAATATAACCACAGTTCTCCCTCTCTTTACTTCAATCTTGTTTGCTCAATGATTTTTAGCACTGTTTTCAAGTGGAGTCAGTTTTCTGCCAAGTGCGTGTGAAATTAAATCACTTAAATCAGAGACATTTTTCTCATGCATAATAATTAATTTGCCATTTTGGACACCTGTGATGCAACTGAAAGCAAAGATGATGATGTAAGGCTTCCTGTGGTTATACAACTGCTTGACTCTGCACATAGTCATCTCCTTTTGCCGTTTTCTCTCCTATCTCACTCTGTCTCTCCCTCTCGCTGAGCAATATGTATCGCACATCTATTCCACCTCCTACTTACAGGCTTACTTCTCTACTGTAGACAAACTCTATTGCGTAGTGCACTTGATTTTTGTTGGGATGTATTTGCAGAAATCGTTAGTGAAAGCAAGCATCAGAATTTTATACAAACTTGGGGGTGGGAGATATTGATTTTGGGCCAGTCACCAACTATGCAGGACAAAGCAAATGCACAGGAACAGGTTAACAGCCAGACAGAACACCTCAGCAACTGTGTAGCAACACCCTGACAACAGTCCACAACATTTGTGGATCGTTTTGCATGGGCACCATTAAAATGTTCTTTTTCTTACAGCGATTTGAGCCATTTATGGAAATATATAAGGCTGTTGCGACTTTCTAAGAATTGTGACCATTTCTCGTATTTAATTTATATCTCACAATTTGACCTTATATTTAGCAGTTTCCCATAATTATAACTTCTTACTATTGTGACTATTTCTATTGCGACTATATATCTTACAAGTGCAACTTTCTCACACTTGTAACTATTTCTCTTAATTGCGACTTTCTCACAATTACAAGTTTTTCTCGTAATTCATTTTTCTTTTTATTTAGCAATTTCCCATAACTATGACTTAATATCTTGCTATTGCAACTATTTCTATTGTGACTATATATCTTACAATTGCTACTTACACTCACACTTACAACTTTTTTTCGTAATTGCGACTTTCTCACAATTGCAACTATTTGATGTAATTGCAACTGTACTTTCTGACAATTGCAGCTATTTCTCGTAATTGTGACATTCTCACAATTGCAACTATTTCTCGTAATTGCACCTTTCTCACAATTACAGCTATTTCTCATAATTAATTTATCTCACAGTTTGACTTTATTTAGCATTTTCCCATAATTATGACTAATTATGACTTCTTATCTCGCAATTGCGACTTTATTTCTATTGTGACTACTGTATATGCCTCACATTTGTGACTTTCTCACAATTGCAACTTTTTTCGTAATTACTAATTTCTCACAACTACTACTTTTTTCGTAATTGTGAATTTACATATGACCATTTTACTATATTTAGCAGTTTTGAATTTATTTCTCATTTGCCACTTTAAAATCTGATTATATCTCACAATGTGACTTCATATCTTGCAATTGTGACTCTCATAATTGCACCCTTATGTTCGACTTTATACCTAACGATGTAAATTTATTTATTTTAAACTTCTTTTTTTTTACCTTTTAAAAATAAAATGTGCTTCCATTTTATTTTTGCTCAAAAACAAGCTTGATTAAAAATTCTGGTGAATCATGAACATGAGCATTGCTCAGTGAAACATGTCCAAACTCAGTCTGCTGCTCTTAATTATTTGAAGTTGAATTGTAAACCACACATTTATGCATTGTCGCTCATATTCACAGTCCAGAAATTTGATACCACTCTCTTCTAGATGACTCCAGCAGCCAGTAATTGGTTACGATCGCTTTGGAGATTGTATCATCTTGGCTAATATAAAATAGACTTTTTAAGTGACTAATGCAACATTTCACTCTTTCTTGTCATAGCCAAAGCAACGGACCTCGCTGTCCTCCTCCCAGGACGTCCAGAAACCCCTACAGAACCACAGCTGTGAGCCCTCGGAGGTCAGCTCATCTCTTGGCTACGCCAGCTTCAGCACCAGCCCCCCCGCCAGCCCCCCCATCAGCCCCGCCAACTGCTCGACCGGATCCGCAGAAGACTACGGCCTCACTGGTACGACTCTTCTCATCTTGTTGGTCCAGAGGACAAAGATTTCTCTTAAAATCCCTTAAGACCAATAAGAAAGACACAATTTGAGAAAACTGTTGACATGCAGGAAGAATATAGCGTTATGAAAGTGTCTTGAGTAAACAAATAATAGTAGCTTTGGGACAGGTTCGCTTTCTGTTCACAGGGGAGGTGTTTCTATGGGCATTTCAGCCAATGATATCCCCGGCTGGATAACCCAGCCGACCCCCCTCGCGTCTCTCATACAGACATGTTAATTTCAGCAGGAAGCCTCTCTCTTGATTTGCTTGTGCCAGCAATGGAGTGATTCCCGCTGCTTTGAGCAGCACTACTGTAAAAGTGTGACTGAATTACTCATCAAACCACATTTTAACGGCTTGAACAGCATTTTAAAGTGCCGCTCAGCTACTCGGCACGGTATGAAAGCAGCAGCCAGCATCAGAGCATGTGGGAATGTCCTCGGTCTGAATTGTTTGTAAAAATACTGCATTCAGAGAGCGACACAGGGAGGTTCTGCACAAGGCCCTCTGCAAACGCACCATCTCAGCAAACGTCAGTGTTTTGGCACGGGCAGTTTTGCTGTCATTTCCTCAGCATCCACCTACGGCACTGCTGGTCGAGTGGGCAGTTGATGCTGTTTCCATGGCGATGTCATCCTGGTGCTGAGGTGGGGTAGTCATGGTGACGCTGGTGTACTTTGCAGTCCGTTGGATTTCACTAATGCTTCGCACATGCTTGTCTGGCACCCTGATCCCCTGACGCATGTGTTCAGAGAAATGGGGGGAAAGTAGGGAGGTGGGAGAGAGAGAATCTAATTATAAGAGTTAGTGCTTATTCACTTTTGCCAAGTTTGCTCTTTTAGTTTAGATACGGTAACAGGGGGGATGTTGCAATGGCTACCTTTGTTAAGTGCATTTTTTACTTTCCTCCTGCAGTCAGGTAGCATCCAAAATGAACACACCACTTGTTAGAAATAATTGTGTTTGGTGAGTAAATAAAACAGTTATTTGTGAGTTGTCCAGTAAAAATATACTTTTGACAATCAAGGATTTTTTTCAGTAGCATTTTTTATTTTTCCACCAGATGTGAAATAACTCTCATTAAGAGGATCAGTATGAGAAACATGTGTCTTTTTGACGTTTTTGCGGCAGGTACGGTTTCACATAAAGATAGATTCTGACTCACTCACTCAGGAGAAGTAGTTGTGATATTATGATAATTCAAGTATTGCAGTTATAAATACAGTATATATTATTTTCAATTATAATGTAATTATTTCTCAAATTTGATAAATAAATTGTACTTTTTTTAGAGAGATAGATAGATAGAGAGATAGATAGATAGATAGATGTTACAATTATTATATTATATTATATTATATTATATTATATTATATTATATTATATTAAAAAATATTACTAAATATTGTCTAGTACTTTTTATGGCTGATAAGAAAGTATTTAATATATATATATATATTAAATAGTTTCTTATCAGCCATAAAAAGTACACACACACACACACACACACACACACACACACATATAATGTATAAGGTAATATATATATATATGATAATATGTTTCTTTTATAATGTAATTATCTTATTTTTTTACATATAAAAATATATATATTTTTAAATATATATGTTTACATATTAATTATATTATATTATTATACTATATTATATTGTATAAAAAATGATAAAATAATGCACAATTATTTTCATGGATTGGTAAGTATTTATGGCTGGTAAATATACTCCCCATTGGCAGGTGTGGCAAAAAAAAGTTGATTTTGAATTTTTTCATCTTCAAACTTTTGTACCATTTATTAAACTAAATCACTTATATAGATCCCAAAGGATGCCATTATTTCTTCTGTATCGCTCCTGAAATTCTCCCTACCTGTGGATGTGTGTGGCTGAAGGTCCTGGCAACCCTTAAACTAAAGCCTCATTTGGCCTGTGAGTTACAGTACATGACTCTCCCTGGCCACATTATATGTCATTCCCTCTGTACAAGACAAGCAATCTCTTAAGGAAGGCAAATGGTGATGGATGGTGAAGGAAATATCACTGTTGCATTCAAAACCCTTTTGCCACTACAGGGAAGTTTATATCTCTGTTTGCCAGGTCTCCACTGTGAAAAGGGCCTTTTCATCTCAGTCACTCTCCAGTCTAACAGGGGGCTTTTCAAATGGAGGGGTGCTCTCCTCTTCTCTTTGATGGCGGCTCCCTGTTGGTCTGCCCTAATACACGTGTCTTCTGTCCCACTGTCGCAGGACTTTGTATGGTGGCAAATTTCAAGGGGTTTCTGAGGTGTTTCATCTGGTAGTGTGAAGTTCTGAGGTTCTTTGCCTTCTTGCCTGGAACAGAAGCAGATTTGTAGGTTATCAACATCTAGCAGTGCCTTCTGTTGATGGTATTTTTATTTAATTCTGCTGGCATATGATGTAAAAAAAAAAAAAAAAAGCCGCCATCATTGGAATCACATGTTAGCATCTCCTCTGAGAGGCCAAGACATACATTCCAAGCGCTGTTGTGATTGAAGCCACGGATCAGAGCTGAAATCACAGTAAAGGCATTGAAGTCCTCTCTCTGCAGCTCCAGGAATAGATCTCACATTTTCATGCTTTCGTTCACCCTATCTTCTTTTTTTTCCATCTTCCTCCTCCTCCTCCTCCTCCTCCTCCTCCTCACTATTTATTAGAATTATAATGTTCATTGTATTGTTGCCGTGGCAACTAGCGTTGAGTGAGGAGCGCATTGTAGTTTCTTTGATGCCGTGCCTTCATAGGTAATGAAATGAAGTTCTGTCGTTTCCCTACAGTAGGTGCAAGAGAGATGGAGAGATAGACGGAGGCATGATGAGAGTGTGGAGAAGACAAGTTCTCATCGCTTTGGGTTACCAAAGGTGGTGTATTTTTATCCAGCTGCGCTTGGTGCAAACATTATTGATGTGGTTTTTTGTAACTGTGGGGAGAGATGAGTGAGATTGCAGCGTTGCGATGCACTGAGGCCTTTCAGCTGCGAGATAGAGTCAAGTTGTCCTTTTATTGCCAAGCATGATGACCTGCGTCCATCACCTCAACCAGTCGAAAAGTTCAGCAATGAATTCATTGATTGGATGTCAGAATTAAATATTATAATATTTAATTTGTAGCGTTGTTCCTACTTAATATTTCATTTCCATTGCAAGTTCCTACTTTTGACTTTGCAAATTGTAATTAAAATGGGATGTATTGGAGTAAAGCAGTCTGGTTGAAATGAAAGGTATGCATTTGACAATTTTCAAAAGGTCTTCTGGACATTGATGCCTTTATTGCATGAGTGGGATTAAGGAGAGACAGCAAGTGAGAAGTGGGGAATGGTTTGGCCAGTAGAGTTTGTTGGATTGCTGCACACAAGGCTATAGATTTGACATTTACTCTTCAACGTGTACAAACTACTAAACTAAACTAGTTACAATAACAATTACAGTGGCTTCCATGATGATTCTGTAAATGAGTAGGTCAAAGAAAAATACCGGGTTGCCCACTGGCAATTACAGCATTGTGGTGGCGTTCTTGTGCATTCAACCAGTAAATACAGCCATTCTAACATCACTTAATGGCAGCATCAGTCCAGTCTGTGGGCATCTTGATAATGCCCTTGGACAGCTATTTCCAGCTTTTTTCCAAATCACAGTTTTGATCTACTTGAATGGAGAAAGAATGAAATCTCTTAAACTGTTGGCTAAATGTTTATATATATATATCTAGTTCTGTCAAATCGATTAATAACATCTAACATAACATTTTGTTTATATAATATATGTGTTTATATATTATTACATTGATATATTGTGTGTGTGTGTGTGTGTGTGTTTGTATAATTAGATTGCTTGGGTTACTTGTTGTAAAAGACACATATGAGAAAGTTGAGCTTTGAGGTGTAAACAGTGGGACAGAGATCATCCTCTGATAAAAACAAATCCTTCCCATTCAATTTGATGCACTGACAGGTTGCTGTGCTCAAAAAAAAAGAGAAAAAGAGCAGAGAACAGGTGCAAAAAGCTACTGAATCACCAGCCGTTGCCCATTTCTCATGTTTAAAAGTATAGCTTTAAACATGAGAACATGCGCACACACGCACACGCACACACACACACACACACACACACACACACACACACACACACACACACACACACACACACACACACACACACACACACACACACATACACTCACCTAAAGGATTATTAGGAACACCATACTAATACTGTGTTTGACCCCCTTTCACCTTCAGAACTGCCTTAATTCTACGTGGCATTGATTCAACAAGGTGCTGAAAGCATTCTTTAGAAATGTTGGCCCATATTGATAGGATAGCATCTTGCAGTTGATGGAGATTTGTGGGATGCACATCCAGGGCACGAAGCTCCCGTTCCACCACATCCCAAAGATGCTCTATTGGGTTGAGATCTGGTGACTGTGGGGGGCATTTTAGTACAGTGAACTCATTGTCATGTTCAAGAAACCAATTTGAAATGATTTGAGCTTTGTGACATGGTGCATTATCCTGCTGGAAGTAGCCATCAGAGGATGGGTACATGGTGGTCATAAAGGGATGGACATGGTCAGAAACAATGCTCAGGTAGGCCGTGGCATTTAAACGATGCCCAATTGGCACTAAGGGGCCACTAAAGTGTGCCAAGAAACCATCCCCCACACCATTACACCACCACCACCAGCCTGCACAGTGGTAACAAGGCATGATGGATCCATGTTCTCATTCTGTTTACGCCAAATTCTGACTCTACCATCTGAATGTCTCAACAGAAATCGAGACTCATCAGACCAGGCAACATTTTTCCAGTCTTCAACTGTCCAATTTTGGTGAGCTCGTGAAATTGTAGCCTCTTTTTCCTATTTGTAGTGGAGATGAGTGGTACCCGGTGGGGTCTTCTGCTGTTGTAGCCCATCCGCCTCAAGGTTGTGCGTGTTGTGGCTTCACAAATGCTTTGCTGCATACCTCGGTTGTAACGAGTGGTTATTTCAGTCAAAGTTGCTCTTCTATCAGCTTGAATCAGTCGGCCCATTCTCCTCTGACCTCTAGCATCAACAAGGCATTTTCGCCCACAGGACTGCCGCATACTGGATGTTTTTCCCTTTTCACACCATTCTTTGTAAACCCTAGAAATGGTTGTGCGTGAAAATCCCAGCAACTGAGCAGATTGTGAAATACTCAGACCGGCCCGTCTGGCACCAACAACCATGCCACGCTCAAAATTGCTTAAATCACCTTTCTTTCCCATTCTGACATTCAGTTTGGAGTTCAGGAGATTGTCGTGACCAGGACCACACCCCTAAATGCATTGAAGCAACTGCCATGTGATTGGTTGATTAGATAATTGCATTAATGAGAAATTGAACAGGTGTTCCTAATAATCCTTTAGGTGAGTGTATATGCATTGATATATATGTGTGTGTGTGTGTGTGGTGTGTGTGTGCAATATATATATATATATATATATATATATATATATATATATATATATATATACAGGGGTTAAATAGGGATTTATTATGTGGGGGGGCTCTCCCTAGGGGGGTCAATTTTTTTTGAAAAATAAACTATCAAATGGCATTTTCTGGAGAGTTTTGTGCAAATAAATGGAGAAATTGAGTCTTACATGATATGTGAAAAACTGCAAGGTTAAGAGCATATTTGCATTGTTGTAGTATCAACAGGTATTAGGACATTAGCCTACTGTTAATCAGCAGTGGTGGAATGTAACGAAGTGCAAATACTTCGTTTCTGTAGGCCTACTTTACTTAAGTAGAATCAATAGTGCATACTTTTGACTTTTACTTCGTTACATTTTGCAGCAATTATTATACTTTCTACTCCACTACATTTCTACAACGTTTCGTTACATTTTCTGATCAGTTTTTCCCCTGCCAAAACAGGGATTGAAAAAAATGTCCTGTTTTCGGTGCTGACGCGGTGGTGACACGTTCATGTAAGGGTGGCGCTGCCAATAAAGCACCTAAAAGCTGTCACAAAGAACCGGCAAAAGTAATGATTATGAATATGTAAAATATAGCAAGGAGACAATTTAATTGTTTATTAATAAACAAGTGTTTTCTGTGTCAGTGCCCTGCATAGATGAAGTTGACGATGCTATCCTCGCAATCTTCGCAGTAGTGAACGCGCCAGAGAGAAATGCACATTTCATACGGATTAGGCTACTCAAGCAGCGGTCTGTTTTCTTTCCTTTTGAATTGTTCTGTTTAAAAGAAGACCTTCCAAGCTTATAGATATATTTATCAGGTCTGTCAGGCAAGTAGGCTCCCTTATATGCTGACTTTCGGTTCATTTATGAGACGAGAGTCCAGTTCACTCGCCGGCGCGTCCATGTCGTGATTATCTATTGTCTATATAGGCCTACTATATTTACTTCTTATTTATTAAATCATCCAGGCAATTGGTTGATGAAACATTGATTAAAATTAAGATACAATTAATACAAAACGAAATTCATTTTAAAGAAAGGCTTTGTGCTTTCTGTTTGAGGTCTCAGTGAAAGTTTTAAACAGTCGTTTAGTGCCACTTTCAGAGCGGTCCCGTCCGTAACATTGTTTTTTCCTCATAAATGCGAACATGAAAAATAAAATAAAATGAATATGTTATGTTCTGTGGAGAGCCAACCCTTCTTCATCCGGTGGGTAGTAATTCACAGTGTAATTCACAGAATTACAAAAAAATATTTTGCCACCTAAAAGTTAAAGATTTTTTGTGTCACGTCCACGGCATGTGTAGCCTATTTCCCTCATATTAAATATAAAACGCTTGATTACACATTGTATTACCTTGTTATGATAGTGACCCATACAATGTGCCAAGCATTTTTTCCTTACCTTAAATGTCATTCAAGGCCAGGGCACTTTTTGTACAACCAACAAACTTGACTAAATTGATCTGTTGCTGCAGCGGCGGCCAGCAGCTTGGGTTTTTTTTTTTTTTTTTTAAGGCAGTAGATCGAAGGTTCTGGAACTTTTGCGCGCTTCCACATCCCGCGCAACTACGGATCTCCCAGGAACATTCATTATTGCTGCGTACATTTATCCGTGTCGGAGTTCTGAGTAATAGCCTAGATGCGCATGGCATGCGCGAGCGGTGCGCGATCATGGTCGACTGACAACGAGATTAAGCAGCTGAACAAGAATACGGCCGTGTCCCGATTGTTCTCATCTCAGCTCCGCCAAGACAAAATAGACATGCCATTTCAAAATCTTTCATTTTTAATCAGAAATATGTTTTCAAAAGCATCACTTTCATCAAATTTTATGTGACATAATTTCCAGTAGGCAACTGACTGCAAACGAGCAGGCTTATGTGCCGGGGCTGAGCCCCGGAGAGCCCCGGCCCAATTTAACCACTGTATATATATATATATATATATATATGTATATATATTATGTGTAGAAAATTTTATCCAATTTTTTAAAACAAATCATTAAAAAATAAATACAAAAAATCTAATAGTGCCCTAGAAATAGTGCAGGATCTTAAATATTTGTTTTGACTTTTTCTGTTTTTATTCATTCTTTTTTATTTATTTACTTATTTATAAAAATTTCAACTTGAATTTCCAGGATTTCCAGAAAAAAAGTGTGATCTTAGATTTTTAGACTCTACTTGGTATTTTACAACAATTATCAATAAATAATGACAAAAAGTGCATCATTTGACAATAATTGCTAAATTTTATATAAAAACAAATGCCTGTACTAGCAATCTAGAATAACAAAACTAGATGTTGCCTTTGTTCATTGATTGTTTCTTTTATTTGAAAGTTGGGATGTCTTTTCCAACAGCCACCATGTTCTTCAATTCACTTTTCGATAACTGCCTTACTGTCCTCTTTTGTACTGCCAAGAATGTCCAAGAATTATAAACTGACCTGATGTCCACTTATGCTCTTCACCATATTATTAATGGAGTGTTTTGGTGTGAACCCGTGCACTCATGCAGGCGTTATTGTGCACCCTACTCGTCTTTATGAGTCAGCATGCTAACGGGGCTCCGTGGCATAATTAAACACCATCATTCCATTAAAGAGGGTTTTATTAGAGGATCTGTGTGTGTGTGTGTGTGTGTGTGTGTGTGTGTGTGTGTGTTCCCTGCCTCCACAGAGTACTGTGCCTGGAGTGCTTAGATGAAAATTAATGTTTTTATTGTCCACCCATAAACACACACACACACATACAGTACTCACATACACATGCATATATGTACTCCTACAACTGTATAAGCGCACACACACACACACTCGTATCATCTAAACAGTTCTGGTTTCTAATGTTACACAAATCTACCATCACTCTTCTGACAGCATACGGACCCCACAGCACTTTTCAATGCTGGTTGCCTTGGAGATGGTGCGCTTTGAGACAAATGGGAAAGCTACAGTGAATTCAATATTTTATAATTGTTTATGATTCCTGCGGGTATATAGGGAGAGATTCCTTACAAGAAAGGGTATATTGAATTGTATATTGTAGAAGTGCCACCCATGAGACCTGAGTGACTGACAGATTCATAGACTGATTTGTATCGATGTACATTTAGACGTCGGCCAGCAGGCCCTTTAAGATGTTAGGTGATTGACAGGTCTGATATTGTTCTGTGACTTTTAATATCTGAGAGTGAGTCAAAGACAAGCACCAGAGAAAATGAAACAAGATTGTACCAGATGTGGTGCTGAACCCTGTCCTGCAAACATAACCTAACTTGCCCCTCCTGATGTAACTCAGTGAGGAAATGCTCACACGCTCATACACGCCCTGCTTTATGACTATCTGTAGGCTACACAAGTTAATGATTTTTTGACAATTTATGTTAATGTCACTACAACTTTTTTGGGCTATTGGGATTTTATGCTCAATACTTTGGTAGAGACATTTGATAAGACAAGAATCACTATTACTATTGCTTATACTTTGCGCATACTTGGGTTAGTGATATGAATAAACAAACCTCAAACTGTATGCACACTTCAGTACATCGAGGAAAGGATTAAGGAATGTTATGACTTTTCAAAATGATTGATTTTTGTGGTTGCTATGTGATTGCTACTGTGTTCTGGGTGTTTTTTAGCACAAGGATATGCCATTGCTAAGGAGCTCTGGGTTTCTAGATGGTTTCTTACTGCCCCAAGTCAAAAGAGCCCATGCCATCACCCCTATGATATTCAATGTCCCCCATTCAATGTAAGCCTATGATTTTCTTAAACCTTTTTTATAATATAGGCTACTAGGTAAAAATCACAAGTCTAATTGTTTTGAAATGTAATAGCATACATTTCCTCAAAAAAAGGTCATGATTTGACATGCCCAGGGACCTCCTCACTCAGGCAACTTAGAGCCGTTCAATATAAAAAGAGCTATATTTTCAATGTAATGAAAATTATATACACTGCCATTCAAAAGTTTGAGGTCGGTAAGCAAAAACAAACAAACAAAAGAACAGTAATATTTTGAAATATGGTTTAAATAAACTTTATTGGGTTATAAACTGGTTTCTATTTTAATATATTTTCAAATGTAATTTATTCCTGTGATGCAAAGCTGAATTTTCAGCATCATTACTCCAGTCTTCAGTTTCACATGATCCCTCGGAAATCACTCTAATAAGCTGATTTGGTGCTTAAAAAACATTTCTGATTATTATCAATGTTGAAAACAGTTGTGCTGCTTCATATTTTTGTGGAAACCATGATACATTTTTTCATTTTATTTTTGATGAATGAAAAGATTAAAAGAACAGCATTTATTTGAAATATAAATATTTGGTAACATTATAGTGTGTCTTATAAATCACACTACTTTTGAATGGTAGTGCATTATTTAATAATATATTATGCTAAACAGATAACACTTCCTTCAAATAGTCTCACAGATAAACTTTTTCTGTATTATATAGCTGTCTGCGAACCCCTTGCTTTATCATTGCAGACCCTAAGTATGAACAGTAGTAATATGCCTTAGCAAGAAGATTGTTTTCTGACTATTGGAATATCAGAGTCCTTTATTTATTTATTTATTAAACTGTATGTAAAATGCACATACATTTTCCTCTCTTCCTCTCTCTGTGAGCTGCTGTAGGACTGGCAGGATCTCTGGTCCTATTTTTGGCAGGAAATGGGTGCAGTTCAATACGGCGCAGTAAACATTTGTTAACAAGCAATTAAACATGTGGCCTTTAATCCACTGGAAGAGACAGCCATCAGCTCAGAGTGTGTGTGTGTGCGTTTGTGAGCGGCTCAGCCCATTCTGCTCTTTTTCTACTGTTCTCCATCATTACTTCCTCCTGCATCTACAACCCCACCCTGATTTTGAATTTCAGACTAATCTAAATAGACAAACAACATTAACTTTAAGTTCCTATATACTGTATAAGCTCACAAATACATACGTCTAAAGTACTTATTTAGTTTCTGTTGTGACATGACAAGACATGACAGTGCTGTGTGTGTGTGTTCGAGTATGTGCACAGATGAGTGTGTGTAAATGTGTGCACAGAAACATCACTGGAATGCTGTGTGGTGCAACAGTGGCCCTATCAGATCTTTGAGAATGAAAAACTACATGTAAACGAATGTGTGCGAGTGTGACTTTAGAGGTGGGACTCGCACACATAACCTCATTCCTCATAAGATCGTCCTCCTGGAAAGTTCTGCTGGCTGTTTTGCTGCTTATACCTGTTTGCTAAAGTATACGAGCGCAATAGAGGTTTTCAAGAAGGAGGTAGGTGATCTAGCATTATTGTAGCATGTGATATTTTTAACCATGGGTGTTTCTCCATGTTTAATGAAGGGAGTGAAGGTTCACAACTTTTTAAGAATATACTCTTTTTAATTTAACCCCTGTTGGGCTTTAGATTCAAGCTGAGATTCGCTCTTCACTGTCGGCCCAGCATGCACTGCGGCTCCTGTTGTATCACTGGCTCTGGCTGATGTTCTCCTCCCTGCTGTTTACTGCATGTTCTGGAGGAGCTCTTCACACTAGTGAGTCAGAAATACAGCAGTAAGCTCATCATCTGGATAAGAACTCCGTAAGCTGCTCTCACACCCAGCAGTCTAGTCACCCAAAATCAAAATTAAGTCCTCATTTACTGTGGTTTCGATAGTACTTGAGCTCTATATTCTAAATCTTCTGGAGTTATATGATGGATTTGTGTGAGAAGATCTCTCTCAAATCTCATTTGGGTTTGCATGTATTAAATATGGTGAGTTGTATTATTAATGAGAATTAACCCTGTAAAGCCTGACATATGAAATAATAGTCTGAAATATCCATCCATCCATCTTATTACGCTTATCCGGGGCCGGGTCGCGGGGGCAGCAGTCTAAGCAGAGATGCCCAGACTTCCCTCTCCCTAGACACTTCCTCCAGCTCTTCCGGGGGGATACCGAGGCGTTCCCAAGCCAGCCGAGAGACATAATCCCTCCAGCGTGTCCTAGGTCTTCCCCGGGGTCTCCTCCTGGAAAGGAGTCCAGGAGGCATCCGGAACAGATGCCAGAGCCACCTCAGCTGGCTCCTCTCGATGTGGAGGAGCAGCGGCTCTACTCTGAGCTCCTCCCGAGTGACAAAGCTCCTCACCCAACTCTAAGGGAGCGCCCAGCCACCCTGCGGATAAAGCTCATTTCGGCCGACTGAGAACCATGGCCTCTGACTTGGAGGTGCTGTTTCTCATCCCAGCTGCTTCACACTTGGCTGCAAACCGTCCCAGTGCATGCTGAAGGTCCTGGTCTGATGGGGCCAACATGACAACATCATCTGCAAAAAGCAGAGACGAAATCGTGTGGTCCCCAAACTGGACACCCTCCGGCCCCTGGCTGCGCCTAGAAATTCTGCCCATAAAAATTATGAACAGAACCGGTGACAAAGGGCAGCCCTGCTGGAGAACAAGCATGCCCCGGGAACTAGTCTGACTTACTGCCGGCAATGCAAACCAAGCTCCTGCTCCGATTGTACAGGGACCGGACAGCCCTTAGCAAAGGGCCCCGGACCCCATACACCCAGATCACCCTCCGCAGAACCCCACGAGGCACACAGTCGAATGCCTTCTCCAAATCCACAAAGCACATGTGGATTGGTTGGGTGAACTCCCATGAACCCTCCTGGACCCTGGAGAGAGTATAGAACTGATCCAGTGTTCCACGACCGGGACGAAAACCGCACCGTTCCTCCTGGATCCGAGGTTCTACTATCAGCCGAATTCTCCTCTCCAGTACTCTGGCATTGACTTTCCTGGGGAGGCTGAGAAGTGTGATCCCCTGTAGTTGGAACACACCCTCCGGTCCCCCTTCTTAAAAAGAGGGACCACCACCCCGGTCTGCCAGCCCAGAGATACTGTCCCCGACCGCCATGCAATGTTGCAGAGGCGTGTCAGCCAAGACAGCCCCACAACATTCAGAGATTTGAGGTACTCAAGGCGGATCTCATCCACCCCCGGTGCCTTGCCACCGAGTAGCTTCTTGACTACCTCGGTGACTTCAGCTTGGGTGATGGACGAGTCCACCTCGTGGAGAATATGGTCCACTCGGACTCAATATCTCCAGACTTCCTCGGAATCCGGTCGAAGCTCCGCCGGAGGTGGGAGTTAAAGATCTCTCTGACAGGGGACTCGGCCAAACGTTCCCAACAGACCGTCACAGTACTTTTGGGTCTCCCGAGTCTGTCCAGCTTCCTCCCCCGCCATCGGATCCAACTCACCACCAGGTCCCCCCCTCTTCACCCGAGTGTCCAAGACATACGGTCGGAGGTGGGATGAAACGACCACAAAGTCGATCATCAACCTCCGGCCTAGGGTGTCCCGGTGCCACATGCAATGATGGACACCCTTATGCTTGAACATGGTGTTCGTTATGGACAAGCTATAACTAGCACAGAAGTCCAATAACAGAACACCGCTCGGGTTCAGATCAGGGGGGCCGTTCCTCCCAATCACGCCCCTCCAGGTGTCACTGTCGCTGCCCACGTGGGCGTTGAAGTCCTCCAGTAGAACGATGAAGTCCCCAGTCGGAGAGCTTTCCAGCACCCCTTCCAGAGACTTCAAGAGGGCCGGGTACTCTGCACTGCCATTCGGCCCGTAGGCACACACGACAGTGAGAGACCTGTCCCCGACCCGAAGGCGCAGGGAAGCGACCCTCTCGTTCACCAGGGTGAACTCCAACACATGGCAGCTGAGCTGGGGGGCTGTAAGCAAACCCAAACCAGCCTGCCGCTTCTCACCATGGGCAACTCCAGAGTGGTAGAGAGTCCAGCTTCTCTCAAGGAGTGTGATTCTAGAGCTCAAGCTGTGCGTGGAGGTGATCCCGACTATCTCTAGTCTGTACCTCTCAACCTCGAGCACAATCTCAGGCTCCTTCCCCGCCAGTAAGGTGACGTTCCACGTCCCTAAAGCCAGTTTCCATGTCCAGAGATCGGGTCGTCGCAGCCCCCGCCTTTGGCTGCTGCCCGATCCACTATGCACCGGCCCCTTACGGTCCCTCTGCAGGTGGTGAAGCCACGGGAGGGCGGCCCCACGTCACTCCTTCGGGCTGAGCCCATGAACCAGGTGCTCGCATGCGAGTCCCAACCCCGGGCCTAGGTCCAGGGTGGGCCTCCGCCTGCGCCATGCCGGACGACATCTCGGTCCTTGTTTTTATTTGCTTCATAATGGGCTTATGAACCGCTCTTAGTCTGACCCGTCACCTAGGACCTGTTTGCCTTGGGAGACCCTGCCAGGGGCATATAGCCCCGGACAACATAGCTCCTAGGATCGTTCAGGTACTCAAACCCCTCCACCACGATAAGGTGGCAGTTCAAGGAGTCTGAAATATATATTTATATTATATAATATATATATATATATATATATATATATATATATATATATATATATATATATATATATATATATATATATATATGTATATATATATTAATGGAACCATTTATTGACAAAATCTTATTTAAAAAAGTTTTTTTTTTAGTATCATATTTGATTGCTACATCAGACTTTGTGGCTTTTGTGTACATATATGATATAAGAGAATATTGAGCTCATACTCAAGGAGGAAAAAACACCAGGGCTAAACCCAGTTTTATTAGGGCTAAACCTATCGCAAAGAAATATGTATTTTGGTGAAGTTGCTGATATTTATATGGGCAAAACATTTGATGATCCTGACAATCTTGTAATATAAATCATTAAGATCTTTATAACAATATAACAGACTACTTAAATAAAATGCTTAAATTGGAATATAGTGACTTGAGTCGTTTGTACGCCTTTTATGTTACTTCTTTTGGAGTTTGGAATGTTTAAATGATGACATAATTTAATGTGTGTGTGTGTGTGTGTGTGTGTGTGTGTGTGTGTGTGTGTGTAAACTATCCTTTTAAACACGAGGAATGGGCAACAGCTGGTGATTCAGTAGCTTTTTGCACCTGTTCTCTGCTCTTTTTTTTTTTTTTTTTTTTTTTTTTGAGCACAGCAACTTGTCAGTGCATCAAATTGAATGGGAAGGATTTGTTTTTATCAGAGGATGATCTCTGCTCCACTGTTTTCACCTCAAAGCTCAAGTTTCTCATATATGTGTCTTTTATAAATTACGACAAGTAACCCTAGCGATCTAATTACGTGGGAAGAGTTCAGACGCTGTGCTGCAGGATAGATTTCCTCCCGCTGACCCCAGATCAGACTTTTGTACCCTGCGTGAGCTTTTGATGCACTCTCTGCTGTGCTCAGATAAGACTTGAGAACTTCTGCTGAGATCTCTCTGATTCTTTGCCCTGTGGGTCAGTTAAGATGGCGCCACAGTCAATCTGCAGTAGATCACTTTCTTTCTTTCTTTCTGTCTGTCTTCTTCCTTTCACTGTTTCATCTCTCCCTTTGAGCCCATAATTTAAGGAAGCCACTGTGTTGTCTCCATGACTACCGGATGTCACCTGTTGCGGTTCTAGCTGTAGATCTAATCTGAGAGGAATATGGGAAACGGGACAGATATTAGAAATTAAGGAGAAGGAAGACACTAAAAAAGATATATAAATACTATTACACTGTCAGGTCATTTATTGATTAATCAATTCTATATTTTTGTAATCTTATATTTGTTCATTTAATTAAAGAATTCATTGGTTTGTTCAGGGTTCCAGCAGTCATGGAAAACTTTGGTTACACTTTATTTCGATGTTCCACTTTAAACATCTACTAACTATAAGTATCTCTGCATCTGCATGCCAACTAACTCTCATTGGAGTATCAGTAGACTGTCTGCTTAATATCTGCTAACACTTTATTGTGATGGTCCTCCAACAGATATTATAAGATATACTTATTCTACTAAACCGAACCCTAACATAACAGTCTACTAATAGTTTAATAAGAGTTAGTTGATATGTAGTTGCAAAGTTACTTATAGATATAATGTTTAAAGTGGAATATCAAAATAAAGTGTAACCAAAATTTCTTTAGTGAATATAAATGTTTCGGGTAGAAATAGGTCATTTTATTTTTTTATTTTTTTTATTTTTTTTATTATTATTATTTTTTATTATTTTTTTGGCTTTACAGCAGATCTAGAAGAAAGTCTCTGTCCAGCTTAAGTAAGTTCTTTGATTGATTAATTTTTTTTACATTTTTTATTATTATTTTATTCAGACATTTTCCAAACAGTCCTGTGCAGATTTGATTTAGCAGAAAATGTTCGGACACACACACACACACACACACACACACACACACACACACACACACACACTGTTGAATGTCTGGTTCACTATCTTTGTGGGGACTCTCCATAGACTTAATGGTTTTTATACTGTACAAACGGTATATTCTATCTCCTTACACTAACCCTACCCCTAAACCTACCCATCACAGAAAACTTTCTGCATTTTTACATTTCCAAAAAAATTTATTCTGTATGATTTATAAGCTTGTGTACCCATGGGGACCTCAATTTAGGTCGCCACTGTGACACAAGTCCCCATGAGTCTGTGTGCATTCAGGTTGGGGACTTGAATGTGGCTGTGTGCATTCAAGTCCCCACCGGGATAGAAAAACATGTACACACACACACACACACACACACACAAAACAATCTCTTGTTATCTCTTGTAGTTTGGTGACACATTTTTTCTCAGTGATGGTGGCAAAGATCTCGAAGCGCTCTTGCCTTTATATTACCCATAAATTGTGCTTTTTATTTGATCTGTTTCCCAGAAACTGATGTGAACTTTCCATTATGGCTGTGTAGGTGTGCTGAGTGGTTTCTATACTGTAGATGGTTATCCACTTCTGCCTTCCTGTGAGCTTTGGTGAACACAATCATTTTCCTTTAAAGTCACCATGAAATCAAATTTGACAATTCTTATTTTGTTTATTATAGTTTATTATAAAGGGTTTATCTGTGCACATAATCATTATTATTTTAAATTTATGTGCACTCATAATATTTAATAAAAAAAACATTAAAATCCTTCCACCCAAAACGGCGTCTGTTCTCTTCATGACGTACTGTATGTCTTGGCGGAGAGTGGGACTAAATATCCTCCACAACTGACTGCAAACTGGCATTCAGATCTGCCTCCATTTAGTTAGCAACGCCCAACTTCCAATGATCAAATCAATTCCCGAGGACAAAAAACAAGTCCCATCCTACATTTTTTTCTCATTCCTCTCAGATATATGTCACAATAGGTAAGAAAAACCATTGCAGCTTCCATTTCATGCTGACTTTAACATGCAACTTTACTTGTGCTTTTATCAGTCTATCTTTTATTTGATGTTAAATTAATCAAATACGGTATTCTCAAACTATTGATACAGTGTTCTCAAACTATTGATGCGGATATTAGACCAATCAGGATTCTGTTGGCAATGGCATCATTTTGTGGTTTGGGGGGCTGATTTGCATCTTTATTAGTATAGTAAAGAGGCCAGTGAACTACAATTTATACTGACGACTATTTGAGCCCTGTAACTCTCTTGTAGTGTTGACTTAATGCAAGGCAGATTATCCCTTGAATTCTTCAGATAGAGTCAACCTACCTTGTTCCTTTGATCCTTTTCAGTGTGAGTTTTTCCTGCAGCGTGGTTGTATTTGGCTTCTCGCAGATGACGGTCAAGGCCTCTGTGTTTTGTATTCCGACTGCTGTTTTGTCTGAGATGGCAGTGACCTTTACTACTGTTGTGATAGTTCATGCTGTTTCTGTCTCTCAATGGATGAACTCATCATGGCATTTAACTTGCGATCCTTTCGCTCTAGATGATCAAAACTGACACAGACCCTTTTGTACAACATTATCCTCTCTCTTCAGGGTCAAAAGTGAAATATTACAGCCAAAAATGCTAGCATAACTCACCCTCATGTCGCTTCAAACCTGTAGCATGACTTTCTTTCTTCCATGAAACACAAAAGGAGACATTTTGAAGAATAAACTCGTCACTCTTTTCCATGCTATTATAAAAATAATGCAAAAGCATCATAAAAATGGTCATAAAAGTTAGGAACAACATGAAGGTGAGTAATTGATAGTATTTTTTTTAACTATCCCTTTAAACTCATTTTGTTTGTGAGCAAGATTTACTCATTCTCTTGTTGTCTCCACCTGTTTTGCTCTCCCTCAGCCTGCAGGAGTGTAATTTGATCTTTATCTGTTGAAAATTCTGTTTACACGAGCTGGAACACGGCACCGACGCCAGGAAAGGACGGGACGGGGGAGCGTTGAGCTCTGATGTCTCCCTCGGAGTGTTATAGATACTGATATCCTGTTTAGCGTCATGTCTCTCCACATTCACTAAATCTGTCTGCTGGAGTCCAATCCAGAATACGCATCAAAAACCTTTTAAGCGGTGCGTGTCTTCCGCCGTCCACACTCGTATTTATCACAATGGGACGCTGCCTTTTCACTTTAGATTCCAGATATGAGATCCAACATGTAGAGGTGGTGCAGTACATGCGAATGCAGTCCTATGATTTATATTACATGCCATTACTGTGCTGCTTTATAGGCACATTTTAATGAGGTTAAAAAAAACCCACTCATTCAGAGCCTGTTTTGAGGACTTGTGAGGTTGGGATGTGATGGGACGAGACCAGAAATGCTTTTGAGAGGCGCTTTAGTTATTCATCAAAGCTGAATTTGCTCGTTCTCCATTTAGTCTTGTTTATTTGTGCTGTGAGCTTTATGCAAGATCGACACATTTTTGATGCTAAATAAAAATAGCATCTTTCTCTGTGTTCCTTTCAGATTCCTCTATTCCGGTGGTTATTTTGGCCTGTAGCACAGCGTTCCGTTCAGTTGATTATTCTGCATTATGAGATAAAAGGGAAACTCATGTGACTGTCTGGACAGGATCAAAGCAGGATGTACCAATATGTGTGTGTGTGTGTGTTCTGTGTGTGAATGCAGTGGCTTGGTTGAACATACTAAATGTCTGTTTATTTGACCGAATTTCACTTCCATTTATTATAATTACAGTTATGGTTAGGTTTGTGTGTAATTTTCATCTGCAGAAAATTTGAAATCTTTCCATTCATACAATAACACCCCCTTGCATGTTAATTTGATGAAATTTTGGTTAATTTGAAAATACTTTTGAATACCAATTTGACAATGAAATAAACAATACACCATTGTTCCATATTTATTTCAAAACTATAAAGTCAGAACAGAAAATGTGATAAAAAGTATGCAGATTTGACAGTGACCTAGTTAGTTTTCCTAATAAGCATGACCTATTACTATTGCTCATACTTAAAGGTTAAGACTTGAAGATGTTGAATTCAGGTGCATTAAAATGTCTCACATATTTTGTGCTACAGACAAGAGTGATACCTCAAGCCATGGGGCTTATTAAGGAGAGGTGTGCTATTATAAGATATTTTATAAGAACTTTGAAAATTAATTGTATAGCTATATACAGTATAATATGATTTTGTTTACTTGAACATGAAAGAATCCACCCGAAAACCCCCTTGCATCGAGTTGGTGACTTTTCAACTTGCAAGCAACATTCATGTTTTCTGCAAGCAACATTAATGTTTTCTTCTGAAAAGATATTAAAATCTAGATTTGTTTACATTTTAGCAAGCAAAAACAACCTCTAAAACCTCCAACGCTCATGACTGTACAGAATAAACAGAGAAACATGAAGAACACCTACATCTTGATGAATTTAAACATAAGAGCCTAAAAATAAATATATACACCGCTCATATTTATCAAGAAGTGAATAAACCCGGTGACCTCCATGAACTGAGATCCTCATTTACACTACAGATCACATGCTGCCTGAGGACAGCTTTTAAGAGCTTTTTAGTGAAGGAGTCCTGGGCTTCTTTACATGGGACAGTTCAGGAGACAGTCCTCTGTGGGCCGTAGGGGACAAGAGGAGGACAAGAACAGGGTCTCTCTCACTCCAATGAACAGATTGGTTTGCCCCCAGCCTCAGGCACTCATTTGGTTCTAGTCTCAACAGCTAGTCGACCGAATGACATATATACACAGACACAACACTATTTCATATCCAGCATCTGCCTGGGTGCTTGTATTTCAGAGTGAGGACACATTTGTATCTTTTTAGGGGGGACACTGTCCAGGCACTAAAAGCGACATTGTTCCTTCTAGGTTTGTTACGTTTTAAATGGTTTGTTTATACTGTTATTGATGTGTGTTTGTGTTTTATGTGTAAAAGAAAAGCATGAATGGGAGAGAGAAGGAATGAAGCCTTGAGAATCTGATTTTACTGATTTTTCCCCCCCCTGCAGACGAGACGGTACACCAGAAAGAGTGCATAGAGCGAGACGACCGGAGAAACAGCCACGTTCCCGAGCAGTTTGCCGGCCTCCTCCACGGCTCATCTCCTGCCTGCGAATCCCCAGATAACCCCTACCAACTCTACGGCAAAGTGCGAAAGTTCAGCGTTCCTGAGCCCCCGGTCCGGCACGGAAATTTTCTCAGAGCGCCCGAGTACTCGCCTCCGCTCCCTCGCACTGGCAGTGAGGCGTCTGCCCTTAAGACTCAAAGAGAAGCCAAACCGCAGATAGTCTACAGGACGATTTTTCACACACGGGTCAACCAGGGCACGTTACCGCTTGGTGAACTGGGTGACAAGACCACGGGGGTGCATGCGAGGAACGGGGAGGCCCGGAGCAACAGCAGGGGCGGAAATAGCCCAGCAAGCGGCAATACCAGCTACGAAGAAAGAGCCTGCACACTTGGGAGGATGAGGTCCATGCCAAAAAACGTTTTGGACCTTCAGCTGTCCAGAAATTTCTCCAAATCAGACTCCAACCTGGTGGCCGTGTCTCCCATCGAGGAGGAGCAGTGGAGTTCCAGAGGGCAGAGCAGCCCCGGTAAAAGCAGCCCCAACAGACTGGAGAGAACCCCCTCCTTTACGGCAGAGTGGGAAGAGGTAATAACGTTTTAATTACCAGCTAATTGCAGAATCATTTCCACTTAATTAATTCACTTAGCTTGAAGTAACCAAGCTGACTGGCTTGAAAGGTTTTCTTTCGGTGCTCGGCGTATGTTTTGGATGTGTGATGCAAAAATCATGCCCTTTCGCCAGAAAGCCTAAATTATTCACCAATGTTGTCATGGCAGCTAAATGATTTTTAATGTGTTTCTTTAATATATAAAGTTTGCATAATGATAGGCCTGGGACACGTTTGCGCTTCTGTTTTGCACTGACAGTGATCTGTTTTCTTCTAGGGCAGCTTTTATTCAGGGTAATGTAGCATATAAAAAGTCAAGCAGTCAGTCAATTAATGGAGGAAGTGCCTTTGAATAATGACATCCTAATTATACTGAGTGAACTGATAAGTCAAATCAAAAACATGTCTATAATTAAAATAATAAATAAGGTGTTGTTTGCACAAAGAACCAAGATTAATTTGATTTTCATTTATTTATTTATTTTCATGACACTTAGTTAAGCACATTTAACCCTCAAGTTCTTATTATGTTTAAATGCTTTTTTCATATTATATTATTAATTTTTTTTACAGTAATGGGAGATTTTGTGGGAATATGCTTAATTATCATTACAATAATGACAAAAATATGACCCGAACATCTTTGATAGAAGTTACCCTATTGCAACATTTTATCAAAGATCAAAATAAACAAAGTACACATGATAAAAATAGTCTCAGCCTCCAATATTGTGTGAATTCCTCTTTAGAATCAATTCTCTTTCAGGTCAGTGATTATATTTAGATACAGGGGGCTTCCTGCTTCATAAGACGAGTAAAACTCCATAGTCAATAGATTTAATGCATTAGAGCATTTTCCTCCCCAGCCTCACCCAGATGTCAGGTCTTCAAAGGAGAACATACATTAGAAATAACTGATCAAAGGGGAGAGTTCTGCATCCGTTCGTCTGGGGCTTCCGAGCCGCTTTCTCTTTGGAGTAAAAACACGGTCTGCTGGGACACAGCGAGGGCTGTTCTTTGAAGGCAGGTGTTCGGCTTTGTGAAACGACACTTTCTTCACTCCGAACATCAATGTCATTTTAATGAGGAGACATTCATCAAAAAACACACTCCCTGCTCTCTCTCCGAAACTGACATATTCTCAAACGAAGCTGATTGTGATAAATTGCCTTTCCAAAATTCCCATTTCCCCCCCTGCTTTTAGCCAACAATTAAGTGGTTTTGGAGCACAATTACTGGCATTTAAGAAGAAAAAACTAAAAAGTGAGCTTGTAGAAAAAGAGCAATGAGGAGAAGTCTGTGGGGAAATGCCGTGGAATAAAGATATAAAAATAGCGATGAGAGCCTGCCGTTATGCAAACACACAATTTATCTCTCTCACTCTTCCTCTCCACAGATTGACAAGATTATGAGCTCCATAGGTGCTGGAATTGGCACAGAGTTGGATGGGATTACGGAGAATCACTCAGGTTTGTGTGTCTATGTTTGTGTGTGATGTTGATGCATATAGTGAGTCATCTCAGTACATTTAACATCCATAACTATAGGGAGCTCATGGTAAGAATACCAACTAACGGCTGTGAAGTGTGCAGCACTGTGAGACAGGAGGGTTTCCTTCAGTAGTGTCAAAGACCTGCTCATAGACAGGGAGCTTTTTGAGATGTAACCATGGTTACTATGCGCTCTCCTCTCGTCACTGTGCTCTTCCTGTAGTCATAATGAGAGCAGGGGGACAAGAAGTGGATGGACAGTTTAGACCTCTAAGCGCTGATCTTGGGATGGTTTCGTTTTTGAGAGGGAAAGGAACATCTCATTGACTGGAGAATCACGCTCCTGAGATTCTCACAGCAACGAAAATGAAAACCATTAAAGTTAATAATGAGGAAATGAACAATTAACTTGCCTCTCCTCTTACTTCATCTCTTCCCCTTTCACTTCCTGTCCTCTCTCCACTGTCCATTCTCTCATCTCACATCCTCTCTTTTTGCC
The DNA here is from genome assembly GCF_949319135.1 of Squalius cephalus. Lineage (NCBI taxonomy): Eukaryota > Metazoa > Chordata > Actinopteri > Cypriniformes > Leuciscidae > Squalius > Squalius cephalus. Next base: position 41,984,878 of record NC_137125.1, read on the forward strand.
TCCTCTCCTTTTGCCCTTTCCCTTGTCTCCCCAGCCCCTGCTTTCTTTTAACCCCACTTTTACCTTTTGTCCTCTCCTCTTCTTTCCTTTTACCTCCTCTCTTCTCCTCTCACTTCCTTTCCTCTCTCCACTTGTTTCCTGTTGCCCCCTCTCATTCTCTCCTCTTACCTTTTTCCTCCTTTTGCCTCCTTTCGACTTCTCACCTCTTATTTCCTCTCCTTTTGCCTCTTCTCTTGTTTCCTTTCCTGTCATTCTCTCCTCTCCTTTCACCTCCTCTCCTATTTTCTCCATCTCTTTTGCCTCTCCTTTCACCTTCATTTCTCTCTCATCCCCTCTTTGTGCCTGTCCATTTGCTTCCTGTCTTCTCCTCTCACCTTTTGTTGCCTCTTTTCATTCTCTTGTCTCACCTCCTCTCCTTTTGTATTCTTTCCCTTTGCCTACTCTCTTCTACTCCTTTCCTCTTTCCTCTCCTTTTGGTTCTCTTCTTGTCTCCTGTTGCCTCCTCTCATTCTTTTCTCTCACCTTTTGCCTCCTTTCACCTCCTTTCACTTCTAGTCTCTCCTCCTTTCGCTTCTCTTTTTGTATCTCTTCTTGTCTCCTTCCCGTATTTCTCTCCTCTCCTTTCAACACACTTTTTGCCTCTCCTTTCACCTTCTGTCTTCTCTCATCCTCTCTTTGTGCCTATACTCTTGCCTCCTGTCTTCTCCCCTCACCTCTTGTTGCCTCTTCTCATTCAAATTCTTGTCTCACCTCTTATTTTTGCCTCCTTTCCTTTTGCATCTTCTCCCACCTCCTCTTTCCTCTATTTTTGCCTCTCCCCTTTTCTCCACCCCTGTCATCCTCTCCTCTCCTCTCCTCTCCTCTCCTCTCCTCTCCTCTCCTCTCCTCTCCTCTCCTCTCCTCTCCTCTCATCTCCTCTCCTCTCCTCTCCTCTCCTCTCCTTTAATTTTGCATCATCTGATTTTGCCTTTCCTCTTGCCTCCTCTCCTTTCGCTTCATCTCTCACTTTTCCTGTCCTCTCCTTTTGCCTTCTCTCCTTTCACCTTCTCTCATTTTGTCTCTCCCTTCCTCTCACCTCCTCTCCTGTTCTTGCACATCTCCCCTCTCCTGTCCTCTCTCCTCTTCTTTCTTTCTTTCTTTCTTTCTTTCTTTCTTTCTTTCTTTCTTTCTTTCTTTCTTTCACCTCCTCTTCTATTTGCCTCTCATGCCACCTTAACTTTCACCCTTCCTCTTGTCTCCTCACCTTTTCTTTCATGGCATCCACTTTACCTCTCCTCTCCTCCCTTTCTTCTCCTCTCTTTTTATTCCTCTTTTTGCAACCTCTGTTGTTGCCTTTCTTCTTTCTTCTCACCTTTACTTTCCTCTCAACTCCTGTTTTCTCCTCTCATCTGCTCTACTTTCACCTTTTCCGTCATCACCTCTCCTCTTGTCTCCTCCTTGCCTCTCCTATACTTTTGTCTTGCCTCTCCTCTGCAGTGGTCCCTCGTTTTTTTTTTTGTCCTCAGAAAGCCTGTTTGTGTTACCATTCCACCAATGCTCACAGACGCCCACAGAGTGTGTGTATGTATGTGTGTGTGCGTGTGGGAGGGAGCAACAGCAGCTTCTGCACTCAGACAAAGAGGCTGGGGTTGATCTGATGGCTATTATCGGCAATATGAGGTACAGCTAGTGGAAAGAAGGGAGGGAGAAAGAGAGACCAAGAGGGAGGGAGAGAGAGAGAGAGAGCACAGTGGCACAGGATGCAGAGGCATACAAATGAGTGTGGGAGTGCTGGAGAAACAGAATTCTACCAAGCAAGCTGCACGCTGTCATTCCTATCCTCTTTCACACACACACACGCTCGCTCCCTCCCGCACGCGCAAATGCACACATGCACATGCCTGCACTCTCCACACACTGAGACACAGGTTGAGCAGCACAGCGGCTAAAGCGGTGGTTGGTGATCGCGCATCTCTCACCTCTCTTGTGGATGTAAATTGGAGCCTTCAGCATGCCTACCTCCACCGCCGGCGTACTTCTCCACCAGCACGGACCCTAACGCTCACTCTCCTGAGAGGGACCCTCTTCTACTTTGCTCTCTCTTTCTGTTCTCTTCCCTTTCTCTACTGTTCTAAGCATTACTTTCTTTGTTTCCTTGAAATCACTTTTCTACCTCCTTTTTCTCGCTCTCTCCATCTCTCCTGTTTGCACTCGCGCGCTCCGTCGCTTGTTGAGCATGGCGGGTTCGTTTGACAGTCACATTGCGCGGAACATGATGTGGCAGTGCCAGCTCTCGCAGCCGGACTGTCGCTGCTACCGGGTGGATGGCTACTCACTTCTCAAACGCCTCCCTCTGCACCCCTTGATAGGCCCCCGCTGCCCCGTCCAGTCCGTAGGACAGTGGCTGGACAACATCGGTCTGGTGCAGTACGAAAACCACCTGCTGTCTAATGGCTTCGACAACGTTCAGTTTATGGTGAGTGTCTCCTTCACACTTCCATCTCTGTCTTTCCCTACGGCCAGTTCTGAGAGTGCCTTTTTTTCATTAGTCATCAGTTGCATCTTGTGGGTGGTGTGGGTTTGCATGTGTGCTTGTTCTCTGTTTGTTCTCAGGTAAGCTGTTTTGTGATTATGTCAGATGTTCTGTACTTGAGTCCTCAGTGTCTTAATTTGTTGGTCTCCTGTTACATGATTGTTGGAAAATGCTCAGCATTGATTCTGTAGACCTTAAAGGTTATGAAGGCTTTAGTATATCCTTGGATTTTGTGACATTTATCATGTGAATGTATTGCCTGGCCTATGTGTTTCCTGTCTGTACTCTCATATTAGTACTTTGGCAACTTTGGAAAGCAAAGGGATTTAGTTTTACATTTTTATTAGAAGTATGTGATCTAACATGTTTGGTTTAGAAGATTGTAGAAGTTTTAGCAAGTAGGTGTTCAGTAAAAAGCCATATTATAGGAAAATATAAATTAAACAAAAAATAATTATCATTAGAAATGAGACAACTTTAACATAATATCTTAATGTTGTACGTATTATATGGGAAATGGCCCTTTTGTTGTTAATCCAGTGCTGCATGTTAACTCATTGAGACATTGCATTCCAACACGTGGTCAACGTCACTCCTCTGACAATGCAGAAAACATGTCCACCGTGGGCGTGTTCAAATGCATGAATGTGTTTGCCTGGTGTGTGTTTGGAGGAGAAAGTGTTAAAGCAATCATGATTGTTCAGGAGCACCTGTAGAGATGAAAGGGCAAGTTGGAAGATGTTGTTTCCTGGAAGAGTCGATCAATACTGCCTGCACATTTATGATTGCCAGTAAATTCTTCTGCAGAGAGAGATCACACTTTTGGTTTAAATGTAGCACAGATGGCAGAATGGTCCACTTGCAAAAATCATACTAGGCTTAAACTAATTAACTAATCCCTGGTTTCATAGACAAGGCTCAAGTTAGTTTCAGACTAAAATAAATGTTTGAGCTGTTTTAACTTAAATCAACTTGCACTGACGTACCTTAAAATATGCCAGTGCCATTGTTTTGTCTCAAGATGCACACCAGTAATGTTGTTGTTGTTTTTCAAGACACGTTTATAAAAAAAACTACTTGAATGCCCTTATTGAACTAAGGCCTAATCCTGGCTTAATCTAAACCCTGTCTGTGAAACCGGGCATTATGCTGGTTAGTGCTGGTCTGTGGGCTTGTTGGTTCTTGTCTATGATGGATCTGAATAATGTATTTAATCACTTTAGCTGGTCAACTGGTATGATTGTTCCAAAAAGTCCATGTTGTCAGTCAGTTATGCTATTTTTTTCCCTGATGATTTGATGAAAGTAATCATGAGTGACCCCTTAACTAATTTTCTAACACTTAATTAATATGTTTCTTTTGCACACACAGTGTTTGGTGTAAAACAATCACTACACTGCAAAATATAATTTTCTTAAACAGAATATTGTTGTCTTGTTTTACAGTACAAATGTGTAAATATGCTTAAAACAACATAAATGTACTTGCATTATTTATTATTGATATTAAGGCTTGTTTTCAGTAAAGATACGCTGAATTATCATACTCTATTCATTGGCAAATTGTTTTCCTAGTTCCTTAGCATAAATCTAACAAAATTTGCTTGGGGAAAAAAAAATATTTGCCAGAGGGGAAAATAACACTTTCAGAGACTATATTTTTAATTAAGTCGAAGATACAAATACTGATTAAGGGAATGGTTTTAGTGTACAGTCTCCTGTGTGGAGTTTAATACAGTCAAATGTGGAGTTTAATAACTATTACTAAAATAGTTTTAAGATCACTCATTTCACCTTGCATGCTTCTAGAACGATGTCTTTGAGCAGATGCAGTCACTGTAATCTGTTTTGTTCTGTTGCTGATGGCTCTATACTTTAAGATTTCTGATTTACGTCAGACTGTGGCTCTATAAGAAAACAATTTCACAACTACTGTACTACTGATTTGCCAAAGGGATCTGTTGCTTTTCAGAAGAATGTCTCCGTTTTAAATGGCTGTCATAGTGCAGATAGCAGTGAGATTGTTACTAAAACAGGTGACGTTCCCAGGTGAGCCACAGACTCATAGGAACGGTAGTCCAAATACTGCACTGAGCTGATGTATAATGGAGCTGTGACTAAATCCTATACATTGTCTGACTGAATCGGATGCTTGTGCATATGTTTGTGTGTAATGAGTCTTTTTGCGAGTGTTTAGTTGCTCATGCTGATTACCCTCCCCCAGCTCTGACCTGCATCCATTCCTGTAGTTGCCGAGGCAACAGAAAGAAAGGAAAGGAATAGAGTACAGAGTATTTTAGCTATAGAAATGTTTAAAAAAAAATTGCGTTTCCTTCCTAACGGTTGTCAAGGAAATGGATTACGCCGTTTCCCTGCAGAGCATTTTTAATAGGGTGTTAAAAACCTCCCGAAGCCAGTGCTGAGTTGCCAGCACCCATCATAATGCCAGCATTGACAGCTTTACCTGCTATAGCAAAACAAAATACTGAATGTGACCTTATCTGGGAGGACAAAACTTATCAAAAGTCCATTTATAAACATGCTCACAGTGGTTCTCATTGATTGATAATTGCATACAAGGTGCATTTATACAAAAAGGTTTTCCTGCAAAAGTTCCACCGGATTCACAACAGGTGCATGTTGCATTAAATTGCTCTCATTGTAATAGTTATGGATCCCAGTTATTTTAAAAATGAAGCAATGTGTGCCTGTAGTAAGTAATTAGCATAATACACGCCCACACAACTCTATATAAGGGATTTCTGCACAACCTCACTTGTACAGATGCAAACATTGAGAGAAAAACGCCACACTTTAACGGAAATGATGCTCTTGAAAGGATGTTTAATTGAATGTATTCAATTAAACATCCTTCAAAAGCATAATTTCCGTTAAAGTCTTAGGTTACACATGATTGCACTTTAAACCTTCAGTAGCCAGCTGTGCATTTTCTATATAAAGTAGAACGTGTCTTGGAATTGAGCTGTAATGCACATTTTTAAAACTATGAAATAAGTAAAATATTATATACAAATATACTGTATAGGCTACCGTTCAAAAGATTGGGGTCAGTAAGAATTTTTTTTTTTTAAGAAACTAATAGATCCAGCAAGGATAAATTAATAAGAAATGTGACTGGAGTAATGATGCTGAAAATTCAATTTGCAGCAAAGGAATAAATTAAAAATTGTAATATAATAATAGAAAACAGTTATTTTAAATTGTAATAGTATTTCACAATATTGCTGCTTTTACTGTATTTTATTTTTTATTTTTTATGTAGCCTAGGGGAGCATAAGAGACTTAAAAAAACATTACAAAATCTTATCAACCTCAAATTTTTGACATTTTTTTTAGCTTAAAAACTTAAAAAACATTCATAAATTGTATTTACCCTGCAATCCTGTGGAAACTAATGTAATGGAAACCTGTGGAAAGTAATGAAACCTTCTCAAAGTTAATGATCTAGGAAGTCTAATAAAGGCATTAGTGATGTCTTTTTTTTACAAATAAATTTCCTGAACACTTGTCCCGTCTACCATTGGCCTTTTCGCTAATGAAACCCTATTTTCCTCCGAGTCTACACTTTTGTGACGTATTGCTGTTTTGACTGTGGGGTAGAACCCTTTTGAAACCTAAAATGACAAACGGGACACCCTACAGTCTCATGGACATGGCGGACATTGTAAGTCCACAAGACAGCAAGTTCATATGAAGTGTGCCATTTGGGACAGGACCATTGGTCAGACAAACCCCAAGCTCCTGTCATTGGTTGAGCCAGTGTTGTCTCTGCGGCTTAAACTGAGATAAGTGTTTTAACATAAAAAAAAAAAATACAATTGTTTTTGTCCAGTCAGCAGTTCATTACCATGTAATTTTATTCCTCTAGCTAAAGCATCTCCTCCGGATGAATGGGACATCTGGAGACACACACTATCTGCCTCTGGTCTCTGTAGGACGGAGCTTCTGAAAGGCCTTCAGATACAATTAATATTAGATGGAGGTCTGCTGCTTCTCTCTGATGTGCTAGGCTTGTAAAGTTTCTCTGAATGTTATTGCTTTTCTTTTTCTTCAAATAAAGTTGATATAAAGGACGATCTGCAGTGCATAGTCGCTGTGTTCCCTCGGTATTAGGAAGACCGTGAATACAGCACCGGCCTGAAACATTTATTTGGAACCAATGTGTCATTTTAAAAAGTAAAAATTCAACTGTGCCCTCAGTCTGAAAGAGCTAGGCAACCGCATTTCCTGAGAGAGAGAGAGTTAAGTGGCGGAGAGATGATAGTGGTCCCTCGCTTCAGGACCTCTGGGAGTTTTGAGATGAACAATTCAGCGTCATTGTGCTGGTCATTTATCTTACTCTGAACTTTGAGGGTTTGAGATGGTGTATGTTTCTTTTATGTGCTGTTGTATCCTTCACACTGTTTGGATGCTGGAACATTCACACAATGACATTATGATTTTGTGATAATATATTTTGATAACATGAAATATGACCTTTCCCATGAAATATGACATGACCTTGTTTTATTGTAGATGCCTGGAGATCTTTTAGAGGACATTAGGGCCCTGTTTACACGAGAACGCTCGCGGGTGAAAACGTAAAAATATTTTATCAGATGTGCCTTTCGTTTAGACGGCGACGGCGTTTTTGGGGCTTAAAAACGCAAAAAAGTGAAACCATCCTCCATAGTGGAAATCTTAAAAACGCTCCACCGTCGCGTTTCCGTCTAAACGGTAAAAACGCCAAAAGTCTGCTAGACAGTGAAGGCACTGATCAGTGCTTCACATTGCCACCTAGCCGCCTGGAGTGCATACTACATTGAATTTCACACACTTTCATATTCAAGTCATATATTTTTTTGCGTCACCGTATTGATATATATGCAAAAAAAATATGACTTTTGCGTCACCGTATGCACGCACATCCCCCCCCCCTCCCCCAATAACGCTTGTCTAAACGCAGAATAAAAAGTGATCACTTTTGCGTTTTCTCTTCAGATCGTTTCCGTGTAAACGTAGCCTAGGTGGATGTCACTGTGGTTCTGTGTGAGTCATTGACAGACTGGTTGATGAGAATGGTGTGGCAGTTTATTATGTGTAAATATGAAGTTGTATTACTGTGTATTTTAGCATCACTAAAAAAGCCAGTAGTACACAGTTTTCTATTTCCTATTTCTGGTCATTTTAAGGTTGCAGCTTAAAGGGGCATTCCATCCAAAAACAGCCTTTATGACTTTCTGTGAAACAGAATTATTATTATTTATTTTTTTGTCTTGTTTTTATTTTCATACAATGAATGTCTATGAGGTCCAATGTTGTTTTAGCTCCCATTCACTTTCATTATATGGACAAAAACATTTCTTCATAATATCTTCTTTTGTGTTGCATAGCATAATGAAGGTCATATACAGTAGGTTGGGTAATGAGGGTGAACAATTAATCATGCTTTTACTTGTCCCGAATTTTGAATTCCTATAAAAAAGTTCCCATAAATTTGTTGAATTCAATTTCATGTTGAACTTTCATTCATAAATTAAAGGCAGTGTAAAGAGCTTTTCTAAAAAGAAGGAAAAAATAAACACACAGAACAGTTAAACAGCTTAATGCATTATTTAAGGATGTTAAACATTACATTAATCTATAACAGTAACATTTAGGCAGCTTTTTTACTTTTACACATACAGTAAATGCTGAGATTATAGTATCTATACTGTGCAGTTTCAACACACTGTATGAAATACTGTTTCCCAAAATGCTATGGACTCAACTAGACCTTTGAATTGCAAAGAAACTGAAATGATCAACTCTAATTTTTTATTTTTTGACCCATTGTTTGATCAAACTGCTAAGAGTTGAGACATTTTACACAAGCTTGCATTGAACATGTATTAATTTCCAAGATGATAACTTAATGCTGCTTGCTGAATTAAACATGCAGTGTAATGGGACAGCAATGAAGGATACTTTTGCAAACATTTATCTTTGTATAATGCATACTGTGCTGTTTAAAAAAATAGCAGAGATTATACAGTATTCTTTCAGCAGGTCTGTGCTGTGATTGATTAGTAATGTCTTGGGACACCTGCAATTAATCTAAATCTACTCCGAGTGCCATTACTCTGGTCTGGATTGTATTGCTGTGAATGGAGCAGATGCTGGTGCTCAGAGGTGATTTCAGCAGCTATACATTATACTTGAGTTGTTGGATCACAAAGTTTATCAGCTTTGTGAAGTGATACAGACACATCATAGCCTGCATGTTTTCATACACCTTGTATTTCTGTGTGTGTGTGTGTGTGTGCGTGTGTGCGTGTCTGTCCTGTTTCTGTTCTGTAGATGGGCGAATCACATGGTGGAAATGCGATACTATTAATTCTATAATAGGGAGGCTGGGTGTGTGTTTGTTAGGTATAGTGTGTATTTTCAGATCTCTGGCCCTGTTGGATAGGAGGTTGATTGGTCTGATTGGAGTTTGTGAAAGGTCATTAAAGGTGAAACTCTGCATGAACAGCAGGTGTGTGTGTGTGTGTGTGTGTGTGTGTGTGTGTGTGTGTGTGTGTGTGTGTGTGTGTGTGTGTGAGACAGCATGTGTTTCTTGCACCTGTGCACATCAAGTTGGGGGTTGTTGATTTGAATACTGTTTGATGGCCTTATGGATCTCTGATTGGGTTCGTGCTCGTGCAAGCTGAAGAGGGCAATTTTTTTAATTAGAGAAAATTGCAGCTTATGCCTTATTTATCTGTCCATGTAAACTAGATGGAATCTGCCTAATAATAAACTATAACTGCCTAACTATAATAATATTTTAATGAATTATTATTAATAATAATAGTACTTATTATTTTATGTATTTATTTATTTGTTTTCTTTGCTTATTTGTTTTTGTTACTACTTCAACACATTATTGTGGTGCACAATACATAGCAAATTATTATTATTAATTTGACTACATCAACACATTGTTGCAGCGCACCTTTATCGTAATACAATTCTATTTTATTTTTTACAGCAGGACAGTAATGTTATGTAATAATTATAATAATTATTCATATTTTCTTTGTTTTATTTGTTTTTGCTATTGTTATTGTTGCAGTTCACCTTTATAGTAAAACAAATAACTTTTTTTAGTGTAGTATTATTATTATTAATAATATGAATTAATATTAACATATTTGTTTGTTACTACTTCAACACATGTTGCAGTGAACCTTATAGTAGTACAGCTTATTAGATTTGTAACTGTTTTTTTTTTGTACTGCAGGGCAGTAATGTTGTGGAGGACCAGGACTTGCTGGAGATCGGGATTTTAAACTCTGGCCACAGACAGCGACTTCTTCAGGCTATTCGCCTGCTACCCAGGGTGAGTAAAGACATCAGGGACTCCTAGGGCTCTCACAGGGTGCTTCCAGCTCCAAAAATATCAGCTAACAATGCATTCAGAACCAAATTTGTTTTTAAAACAAATTTAACATTCCCTCACCGATCCTACCTAGATCCAAACCTGCAGGATTTTAATTTACAATGACAACAAATAGTGACCAGTTGCTGTAAAGCTCCAAAAATGATATACTTGGGCTTCACGCTGTGTTTGCAAATGTAATGGGTTGATATGCCACGGTCAGGCAATCCTAATGGGAGTTCAGTGACTTACACAAAGACACTGAACTGGAGAGCATTGTAATGAGTTCACTCAGAGTTTTTGCCGCGATGTCATAGAAGAACCATTTTTCATTTGCCAAAAGAACCTTTCAGTGAACAGTTCTTAAAATAACCATTTTTATACATTTTTAAATATTTTAAACATCTAAAGAACCTTTTCCCACTATAACTTATATGCAGTGGAAAGATTCCATGGATGTTAAAGATTCTTCATGGAATTCTGTATGTGATACATGTGTGTGTCATGGATTTCATTTCTAAATGAGGTTACATGGTATCCACATTTATCACACATACACATCCCAGAGTGCACCCTCCCCCCAAGAGTGCTCAATTTAGGACCCCCTCCAGAGTAATCCAGCAAAGCCTCTGGTATTGCCATATAAGAGTGCGTGTGTATGTGCAGGCGACTCGACATCAAATAAATCTCACTTGTGTCCCAAACAACCTTGCGCTCCCATTCTCCTTCACAATCTCTGAAAGGACCCCGCAGAGGGGAATGTTTGTGTGTTCTGATAAGATAGAAAGGACACGCATGTACGTGCACACACACATTAATGTGCAAAGCTGCTTTTGTTCAAACTGATGTGGAAACCTCAAACATGAGCGGAGAGGGGTGAGTTTAAAGGGGTAGATCACCCAAAAATTACATTGTGTCAAACCTGCATTACTTTATTTCCTCAGTGGAACACAAAAGAAGATATTTTAAAGAATGTTCTGGGTGTTCTTTTCCACAATAAAAGTTAATGCTGTTGCGTGCTCAAAAAAAGCACCATAAAATTAGCCTGAACTACTAAAAGACCCAATTTAAGTCACTATTCACTATAAATTTCTACTAATTCTGATACTTTTATGGTGCTTCTTTTGTTATTTCGGAGCTCAACGGCCCGAATCCCCATTGAGCTGAATTATATGGAAAAGCAAAGGATGACAACTTTCATTTTTAGGTTCAAAATGAAAATGATTCCTTTGAAAAGAAGTTGAATTTAAGATTAAGGACAGGAAATGGTATGTGTCTGAAAGAGAGAGATATGAGAAGAGAAAAACTTTTTCATCTGCAGTCAGCGCTTTCAAACGCTGCTTTAGCTGATAGCTTCTCTGCATTTACATTTATGCATTTGGCAGATGCTTTTATCCAAAGCCTTTTGCGGTGTATTCAGTATGTGTTATTTTATCAATAAATATGGGAATGATTGCATGGAAAAAAAACATTGTTTTGTTTCGTTAGCTTGTTTCTCCCTTATTTATCTGCTAGACCAGCACCAAACCAATGTGGAGCAGAATTGAAATTCACACTAGTTCTCCAAACAGGTGTTTCCAGCATGGAATAACAACATTTCCTGTTATTGGACCTCTCTATTCGTACCCCAAACTGTGTCCAGCCTCTGGTTTGGTTGCCGATATGTTTGTTTAACGGGTTGTTTCCGTGTTTAAGGTGCGGCCCATTGGTTACGATGGAAATAATCCTACTTCAGTGGCCGAATGGCTGGAGTCTCTGGAGCTGGGAGACTACACCAAATCTTTCCTCATCAACGGCTACACCTCCATGGAGCTGGTCAAGAAGATCTGGGAGATCGAGCTCATCAACGTAAGTCCTGCTTTCCTCACTTTCCTGTCTGTTGCCTTGTTCTGAGCACATGCATTTATTTGCCTTTGGCTCTTAAACAATATGTACAGGGTCCCCACAGTCAAGGAAAACCTGGAAATATAGGGAATTTAAAAAAGAGAGATGTTGTCCAAACCTGGAAAAGTACTTAAACGTAATATAATATAATTATTTCATTAGCTATAAATCACTCTTATTGAGTTCTCTTTGAGATCTCTTTAAAATGTTTTTTTTACAAATCGCTAGTCATGGAAATTCATTGATTAAAAGATGTGAGAACCCTGTATGTACACACACACACACACTTGAGTGTTTAGCTGTATATTTTGTTATAGTTGTGCGAGTGTAGTTGGAATGAAGCTGTCTCTTGAAACAAGATTTGCTGAAGGATCTTTGAAATGACAACCAGAGGTTGCGAGACATCATACTGAATCATTCTGACGTCCTATTGGCTGATTTGTCGTAATGGAGTTTCGGTTGGCTCTGAATGTTGCCTGTAATTGTATTGGTTTGATAAACAATCCTGTCCGATCTGTCTTGCTTTCGACTGCAGCGAAACCACAGCTATAATGGTAGCGTCTCCTGTATGACACTGAACAGTAGAAATTTCAGTATAACTGGATCTGTTTTTGAAAAATGTGTATTTTCCACACGTTTGGGAAATATTTCTGCAGGAGAACATAGTAAATATCCGCACACTCATATTGATGCAACAGTTTGAGCTCTTAAGTCTTTACCAGATAAAATGAAGGCATCTTTTACGTACAATTCTATAATTTCTTCAGTCGTTATTTCTGCAGCCCACATGTGTAAAATGGAAATTGTGATTTTTTTTTTTCTTCTTCTTCTGTGTTGGATAAAAACTAAAATGGCATGTTTGATGACAGTGAGATCATGTGTCGTTGCTTTAACAGATTTGGTGTTAAATTACTCTAATTACAGCCTCACGTATGCTAATTTCACTCACTTTTCAACCGAGAGAGAGAGAGAGAGAGAAAGAGAAACAGAGAAAAAGAGAGAGCAGATTATATAATAATGTGGGATGTGATTTCTTCAGCACTTGAAAACACACACACACACACACACACACACACACACACACACACACACACACACACACCCACTCACTCACTCACTCACTGTGGAAAGTAGAATGCTGCAGTGGTAATAAACACATGGTATGGCCACAAGAGGGAGTCAGAGGAAGGCAAATCTGTGTTTTTATGCTTTTGAATGAATAAATTCAGCTAAAGATTATTGTTGGAAGTTGTCTGATTGTTTGTGTTCGCAAATGTGTGTGGTGACCATGCGTCTGTGGTAAAACACACTAGTACAGTGTATGTGTGCATGTTTGTGTGTTTTGTATTGTCATTCCCTCAGGCTCAGTGTTTAATTAATACACAAAGCTTTATTAAAACTGATGTAGGCGGAATGTTTGCTTAACAATACCACTGTGCATATAGGAAGCTTTACACATGTTATAATGGTTGTATGGTGAATAAATGTCTTTAAAGAAAGTTAGTCCAAATATTCTACCAGTAATAATATTCTCACCTCCATGTTTGTTCAAATCATATTTCTTTCTTCTGTGGAACACAAAGGAGTTGTTTATGAGAATGTTTACTCTCCTCTCTTCCATATAATGAACATGGATGGGGACTGCAGCTGTCAAGTTCCAAAATGGACAAAAAAAAAACCCATAAAATGTCCATAGAAGTAATCCATATGAATTGTACACTATATTCCAAGTGTTCTGAAGCCATATGATAGGTTTGTGTAATGATAAACTCACATACAAATTTCAGTATTTTTTTGTTTTCATCTTAGCATTAAAATTAAAACTATAAAAAATCATTTTTTGTTAATTGTTATAAAGATAAAATAGATGAAAACTAAAGAAAAAAAGCTAATTCAAAATATGAATAATAGCAATAATAATAGATAAATAATACTAAAATAACACAGTTCCGCATGTGATTAGTCACGTCATATTGGTGTCAAATCTATGAATGAAAGTAGGCAGTGCAAGGCATTTCTTCAGATTTAGTGTGCGTTAAAGGAGAACTCCGGTCAATTTTAACATTGAGCTCATTTTTTTTGTTTTACATCCATTAGCTCACATCCTGTTTTCGGTTGAAGTCCAAAGTAGTCGATTGTCGAGTTCACGTGCGTGATCATAGGTAACTAAATCTATGCGCGTGAACTCGACAATCGACTACTTTGGACTTCAACCGAAAACAGGATGTAAACACAGGTATTTGCGCTGGCTTAAATAACATCATTTTTATCCATTTTTCACATCTACTGCAGTCAGATTCACACGCGTTCACTCTGAAGGAATCACTCACATGACCTGTGCACTTGTAATGACACATCAAGGATGTTAAGAGGCTAAAAGCAGGTTTAAATATTGCCCCATTGAAGTCAACAGGGTGCAAATTTTAAAAAGAGGATAACACGGTGTAGGCAACACCGATTTTTGTCGTTGTTCTCTGTATTGACAGCACTCCAAATTTACAAAAAAATGAGCTCAATGTTAAAATTGACCGGAGTTCTTCTTTAATGTGAGTGTGAGTGTGCGTGTGTACGGAATGGGACATTCTGAACTTCCTCTAATGAGCCTCGAATTTAGACGGATCACAGAGCACCTCTGTCTCCCGGGTCGCTGTCCTGAACTCTCTGCTGTAAATGAGACTGAGAGAGTCTCAGAGTGAAAGAGAAGACACTTTATGCAGGGCAGTACACAGTCTGAAGCCAAGAAGACGAAGAGAGAGAAAGCACTGAGGGAAACAGGACAGAATGTTGCCTTGTTTTTGTGTTTCTTAGAGAATGTCAACCTTACAATAAAACACGATGACCGATAGCACAGCAGTATAGCAGTTTGGTTCAGAGATTGAGGAGCGATAGTATGAAGTGAGGCAGGGGAGAAGAGAGAAAGAGGGCAATGGGAGAGAGTGGTCCAGATTAAATCAGCTCATAAATGCTCAGGGCAACAGATGCTGAGGCTACTGGATAAGACAGTGACAAGATGTGTGTGTTATTGCTGTTCATAAACAATTTCACAAGCACACTGTGGTGTATAAGGTCAAAGTTAATTTGATATCAAATTGTGAAACTATACTATAAGTATACACACACACACACACACACTGGATCATACCACTATGCTTTTATTTGATTACTTTCTGTCATATTCCGGAGATTCAGTGAGAATAACATTTAAACCAAGGCCAATCTAATTGATGATCCAATATGTCACCTGAATCAGATACAGCTTGATCTCGCTCTTGGATTACCTGAGTTCTGTCCATCATTGCTTTTGTTCCAAAATCCCACTTCGCTCCCTATTTTTTATCAAATTTCATGAATGACAAGAATGTTTGCAACTGTCTCTCAAGTTGTAATACACCTTCTGTTCACTAGATGGCGCTATCACTCTTTTTTTTGGCCAGTGAACTATGAAGTAGCCTACAGTTCAAAATTAAAATATTTATTGGTATGATAAAGGTTTGCATTGCCAAAGTATTGTTAATATTATATATTACATACAAAATGCATTTACATTTAATATATCTAATCTAATGTAAATCTAATGGACTAAATATTATGTCAATACATAAAAACAATAGAAGCATCTATGTTTAGTGGTTTGTGAGTGATTTGAGACAACATTACATCATTTTAAATGTCTGTGTGAAGTGTTTAATGTCACTTTCTTTTCTAATCACACATTTATTTCACATGAACATTGCAAGAACTATTTAGCTTGCAGAAATTATCATTTTAAATGTAGTTTCGTTGTGAATATTAAGAAATGGAAAAAATGACGATCGTGTTCTGATTTTGAACAGTTTTGACACACAGGACAGGTTTTTGCCTCCCAAAGGAGAAGCAGAGTAATTCAGTGTGAACAAGCAGAGACATTGACGTAAAGCAAACAGCCTCATTAAAGACTTCTTGATGTCTTTCGTGTTTGTGTGTTTCTGGTGTCTCAACAGCATCATTCCATGCGTGTAAGAGCCTGTATGTGTGTGTTCACCCTATTAGAGAGCGATAGACTTGCGCGTATGTGTGTGTCCGGCCTCGGGGTTACCACAGGCAGTCATCTGATAATATTCATAACAGGGCTCAACATGTCTGCATTCCCAAGAAGCTCTATGATTGTTCTCTTGCACACATACTGTACAAACATTATACTTAACACTACTTTTTTATTTCTATGCTGTGACCATCACTGTAAAGGGAACGTTTGTCATGAAAATGACTGTATATACTGTATATAGTCATTATTTATAATAATTATAGATTTTTATCACCTCTTAGATGCAGTTTGAACATCATGGTCTTAATCCCCAAACAAAATGCATCCAAGCCAGCCTGGAATTGTGTTTGAGGAGAATGGAGTATTTGGACCCGTATGGCCGAGCGGCCGCAAGTCTGTGGCTTTTTAATGCACACTCATATTGCATTTTCATTATTATTATTTGATCCAAAAAATGTCTGGTTTGAGCTGTGGTTGTTTTCTGTGGGAAGGTGAATAAGGTCACGCCTCCATCAGTTCACACGAATGGTTTTTGCATACAAGACAGAATTGTATAAAATGACACTTTTCGACTTGTACGGTGTGTGTTTTTTTTTTTTTTTTAGAACAGTTCTGATTTTTACCATTCTGTATAATGTATTTAAATAGCACTTGTTATTTCATGTCACATGTTGTGCCAAGTTGTGTTTCCCGGCAGCCGCTGGCTTTGTGGTTAATGTTTCTGGTTAATGTTAGCCGTGCTTGGGTCGTGTTGGTAGGCGGTCAGAAGTAATTTAGCTCGTAATAATAGTTTAGCTCGTTTTTTTAAACAACTGTTACGCGGTTGCCATGACTGCTGGCGGTAGTTACCATAGAGACAGCAAGGATGATTCAAAACTGACGTGTTTGTGTGTGAGTAAGTGTGTAAGGGCATGTATCCTTTAAGTGTGCGTGGTCCAACACTTACGCTTCGCAGACTGTGTATGTGTTATAATGAGTTTCCATGTCCTTTGTGTTGCATTCCTGTTTTCATTACTTCCTGTCACTTCTCCAAATGCACAGATTGCAAATTGTCTTTTCTTACACTAGCAGATGGCTACTGCCTTCGTTAACACAGCAGGCCCATCAAACACACACACACACACAGTCTCCCCCTTTTTTCTGTCTATCTGTTCTTTCCTTTTGGCTCCCGTATTACACTGCCTCTCACCTTAACGATGACAAAACATTTGCTTTAATACCAAAAGACACATTGAGGACTGTTCTGTATATGTAAGTGTGTGTGTGCTGTACTATGTATACGATATGTACAAGTGTGGGTGGGTTGGCCTGTAGGTACATGTGTTGAATTGACGCACACTGACACACATTTGGCACATGACCATGCGAGTGTTGTTCTCAGGGTGAGGGTGAGCTGAGATTATTCCTGTAGGACAGATCCTGCTGATGGGTATCAAGATGATCCAGTGGCCCCAGCAGAGGGCTGTTTCTTAAGGACGGCCACTAAGCGCATTCATAAAAATAGATTTAGCATGACGTTCATGGAGGAGGCTTGGGTTTCAAACAGTAAAATGTATTTATTACACGGCTCAGTGGAATACTGGATTCTGATTGGTCTTTCCGCAGTCAAATATTATTGTATAATTGGACGTTGTCCCAGGGAACTGTGTCTTTTTTTTTCTTTTTTTTTCTAAATAGCTGGCCTGGTTTTATGTCTCTGGCGTCATTCTACTGTCAAAATATACAATATTTCTTGTCATATCTATTTTGCATAATAACAGACACAAAAGCATTTGCACTAAAAATTATTTGTTGGTTTAACTTAAAGTAAGCAGCCTTACCTGGTTGCCCTAAAATGTTTAGTTCATTTAAACAAAAAATTTGAGTTGATACAAAGAAAAAGATTAGCTTATTCAAAAGAAACTCAAAATAGTATGTTATCTGAACAACATTTTTGAACCTAAGCTGATTTGACAAAAGATTTGTGAAACAAATCATGACTTTACATTATGTCTTACATTAGCGTTTAAAAGTTTTTGATGGATGTCTCTTATGCACAACCAAAGCTGCATTTCTGATTATTATCAATGCTGAAAACAGTTGTGCTGCTTATGACAACCCTGATTCTTTGTTGAATCAAAAGTTCTAAACAACAGCTTTTATTTGAAATAATACATAATAAATGTCTTACTGTCACTTTTGATCAATTTAATGCATATGGAAATATTAATTTCTTTAAAAAGACCTCAATCTTTTGAACAGCAGTGTATATATTTGCCACTCACATGTATGTATTTAATTTGTGCGTACACGCTCACAGCCTGTGGTAAAACAAAACATAAAAAATTAAAATTATTTTCACACATTCGCTCGCTGTACTAAAAATTTAGCACGCATTCGCTCGCTGTACTAAAAATTTAGCACGCTTAAGGCTTATTTATTATATAATTATTTTCAAGTTATGGCCAATAACCAATAAATGTTCAGTAATAAAATTCTGTACCGTTTCATCTAAATAAAACAAAGTGAATTTTCAGTATGAAAAATGGATATCTGCTTAAAATTTGCTTAAGATTACATTCACCAGTGTCACTTTTAGTGAGCGTTAGATGATGCAAAGATAATGTTCAGACGGCAGGTAAATGTGGCCTAAATCTGTTTTTCTCATGACAGTGTGAACAGCACAAAATCACATGGAATCTGATCTTTTCAGTTTTGATTTGTGCCACTTCCATATGTGGTCCTAAATGCAAGTCAGATGTTTTGCAATGCGACCTCAGTCTGAACAGTCATATCGGAATTCATGCGACTTTTACAGTACGTCAGAGTACTCTAGAGCAACATTCTTACAAGTCTGCGCTCATGCGAGTCAGTTACCCGAAGTTATCGAGACAGTTGAGAAAGGTAGTCAGTGAAGGACAGTGATGTGTCAGAGCTCACAAGTATTACAGTGACTGCTCTACAAGCAAAACACAAGGGCTTGTATCATAAATGTTTAAAAACTTTTCTCTCTTTTTTTGCATCCTCGTCTTTGTATTTTTATATTGCCTGCGCAACAATTCGCTGGATTCCACAGCAGATCGCACCATAACTAAACGGGTAATCGCTTACTTTAATGGCTTCCTTGTTTACTTCCATATGACAGTGTGCTGCGTGACGTCTTTTTATCGTTCTTTTCGCGCACACGGGTCAGTCCAGGACCATGATCTGTTCGCACTGTAATCTGATATTGGCCACATTTATAACAACAATGTGAACAGCTATACAAGAAAAGCAGATCTGAGCAATAAATCATGAGCATGCACTATTAAGTTTCCATTACCGGTTGATAATTTGTGCAGTTAAGAGTTTTCATTTACATAAAAGCAATAATTTAACATAATTAACAATAAAATTGAAAAAAACTCTCATCTCGACCGATAACTAATATGGTACAGATGATATATTATACAAGTGAAAACTGCACAAATTATCAACCAATAATGGAAACTTATTATTGCATGCTCATTTCTAATGCTAATGCTTTAAGCATTTTGATGTAGTTTGACAAATGTTTTTTGTGCTTGTGAGGCAAGTTAAGAGCGCTGCTGCAGAAATCTATTTCCGTCAGGTGTCTTTATAGAGTATAACCTGTATAACCTGTATGTACTTATATCCTAGTCTGGCTATCACCAGAGCAAACTCAATCTTTTAAGATTGAACATTAGTCTGGGGAGTCTGCTCTGTATTTTCTACTGCACAAGAGGTGTGATCAATGGGCATAGTTCAAATGACTCTGTACGCAATTGGATAGTCCTTCAACCAATCAGACCAACGATCCGGGTGATGTACTTTGCAGTGAAAACTCCAGGCAGGAAACGACAAACGTGTTGGTTTGGAGCATTGATCAGCGGTCAATGGCATCGAGCGATTTTTGCATGTTGTGCAAAAAAAAAAAAACATTAAAGTTAGACTCACTCGAGCGATTTGTTTGCTAAACTAAAGAAGCCATTGAGCATCGTCAAGAGGTTAAAAGGAATTGGATTGGATTAAACCCGCCAATAGCGCGCCAGGTGGATAAGCCAGTTTGTGATTGGTCCCCGCAAATTTGTAACGGAAGCAGGATAGAAGAATGTACAGGTTTCCAGCCTGAGCTTCAAGGCGAAATCAGATCGGGCTGGGTTTACCCAGTCTACTTATTGCCCTCACGCATTTCAGATGTTGAGAGCCATAATTGCCATGTTGTTGTTTGTGTGCTAGCTTTAAGGAGTAGGACAGACCACAAGCCATTTGGATTTAGGCCATTTCAGGCTGCCCCAACAAACCACAACTTCTACGCTTGTTGGGTTTCATTGGATCAGTGTGTTAATCCTGTTGGTGTTTGTGTATCAGTGTAAACATGACAGTCATGTTTCCCAACAAGCCAACTCTGAAATTTTGTCAACCAGACTTGAGATGATTAGAACAAATGACACCAGGATGAATGCATCGCAATCTTACTGCAGTGTGCAGTTGCCGAGCACTGGAACTCGCGTTAAACAATGAAGAGAGAGAGGGAGAGAGAGAGGGAGAGAGGGAGGGAGGAAGGGAGGGAGGGAGGGGAAACAGATATGGGAGAGTGAGGCGGAGAGAGTGAGTTAAGGACGTTCGGTCTCCCGTCTCACACTGCTTCACAAGCCGAGGAAACGGTCACCTGCGCTGCACTCACGCTACGGCACGCGAACACACAGCTTCTCGCTGGATGGGAGCAGGGTATCCATAGTAACAGGCGGAGAGTGTGAATGAGGAGCAAGAGAAGGCAGAAGGAGGAGGAGAAAGGGGTGACGTGTTCAGACAGAGATCGTTTTTGCTGGAGTACAAACCTCTGTGGTTTGATAGCGTGAGGAGACTGGAGAAGAAAGACTGTGAAAAGATCTGTTGCCACACAAAATGCATGTTTATATGAGCTTTGAGGTGATGAATCACAGGGCTTTATAAGAGAGCCAGAGAGTTGAGGCAGCTTGTCAACACAGGTCAGGACACTTGGA
Source organism: Squalius cephalus (assembly GCF_949319135.1). Taxonomy (NCBI): domain Eukaryota; kingdom Metazoa; phylum Chordata; class Actinopteri; order Cypriniformes; family Leuciscidae; genus Squalius; species Squalius cephalus. The sequence goes on from NC_137125.1 coordinate 42,005,684, forward strand.
TGTTTGGGAACGGAGGACTTGACTGCACGAATGAGCGGCGAAACTCTGGGTAAGTCACTGGCACTAGAGGAAGAGTGAAGCAGAAGGTGGATTATAAGGGATTGCGCTGCCTCTAGTTGTTTTTGTTTTTTTTAGATTAATGCACTGTTAAAGCTTTTGTTCTCTACTCGCTGCAGCACCAGCCACTGTTTCCTGCAATTTCACCTGCTTTTATTGCTAAACATTCGCTGTTTCTTTCTTTTGTCATTGAGTTATCTGTCATCACCAGCTACTTTGCACCATACAGTAGTTTCTTTATTACTTTGGTGATTTTACGCATCACACTCGATTGTACGCTGTTAAGTTTACAGTATATGATGTGCGTGTGTTCACATGCAGTGGTGAATGCCTTAGTTTGAGTCTTTGTATGTGGATAGTTGACATTTAAAATAGTTTTAGACAGAGTATTGCATGTCATACCGCAGGACATGTCAATTTCCCAGGAGAATTGCTTCAGAATTATCATCCATGCAGCTTTATGAGCTCATATTAATTGAGCTACATGAAATCTTTGTATGATCAAAAATGTAATTGTCACACCAAAGAAACTTCTAAAATAGTCAAGAATATTTTTTTTTTTATTAAAAAATACAGATTTGCAATATTAGAACTGATACTGATACAAAATTCAACTGATACTGGATATTTAATAGTAAATGCTACTCATTTCCCCTATTTTTACGTTAAGATGACTTTTACTGTTATTTAACATTCACTTAAAGTTAATCTTTATGAAAGACTAATAATTCAATAAGACTATTAAATAATCTTTAGCAAAAATCCCAATGAACATTCATTTTATGAGAACATTCATATATATATTTATATTCATTCCAATGTTTTTAATGATTGTTTTTAATGATTTTATAAATATATTTAATTTTGTTTATTTATTTTCTAAAAAATATTTTTTTATTTTATATTTGTTCTTTATTTGAAATATTTTATGAATTTATATAGATCTATATACATAATATTGTGAATGCTTAAAACAAATATGAAAAACAGAAATGGTTACCTTACGGGACTTAAAATACACACTTTATATACATTCATATAATTTTGCCATGAATCACACAGAATGCCTCAGCTGCCCATGTACATTCCTTCATTGTTGTGTGCGTGTATTCACTTGCCTCCTGGACTTTCTAAAGCGGAAGCATTAACCTCATGGCCCACGTAATCTGTAGATGGTACGGCGGTGAGGATGACCATGAGATGAAAGAGCAGGCAGACGTCTCCTTTAGGTTGCATTAGTTCAGTTCTGCAGTCAGCAGTGAAAGAGTCACGAAGGATCAGAACAGAACAGCAGTGAGGCGGTGTTGCATAATGAAAGTGGGACCTGCTGTGCTGTGGATCAGCCCTGGTGTATTAAACGTAATCTCACAGCTACGCTATCCACATGTGGATGGGGCTTGAGGTGTAAGCTTTCTCATAACAGAAATAAAGCTGCCAATAAGCTTGGAAGTCTCTGAGGGTTCGCCAAAATGTTCCCACAGAGCTTCTCTTTCCTTAACTTTGCCGGAGGCTAGATTTTTGGAATTTTTTGGGGTAGTTTTTTTTTTTTACCTGGGTGGGGCTTTTATGTAGTTCACTACAGTTCCAGATGGTTTTTCCGTCAGAGGAATGGAGGAAGTTGTTTGCGGATGCTCTAGTTTCACACACCTTATACCGATTAGCATTAACAAGTCTGAAGGTACAGCACTGCAGTGTGGACTGAAAATGCACTCTTATGGATTCAGGTAAACTCTAGACTTTCTATAACTGGGTCATTTTACACTAGCTACAACTGATGATCGAATATAAACCAAGTTACTCACAATCAGATCTGTAATACCAGTTGCTTGACTGGCGTATGTGATTTGAAGTCTGCCATCTTTGCTAATTTTTGAGCCAATCACCTGAGGTGCATATAAAATAACATTATGACATCACGATTTGAGCTGATTGGCCCCTCAAGAACATCCCTGTGCTGTGATGTCAAAGCCAAAATAAAGGAGGAGAAAAGTCTATTTTATTACTTTTTGCACATACTGATTAGTAGTTTCACTCCCAGTGTGAAGTACAGAGCTTAGATTCCTGTGTGTGTGTGTACTCACAGCAGCCTGTATAGCATTTATCTTTTGATCAATTATTCAGCATGGCTTCAGTCTTGTCCAGCCACAGAGCAAATTATTTCACTGTCTTCAAGCATTCCACAGATTTTTGTTGAATTTGAAGGATCAAAACTGCAGTTTACAAGGAAGAACACACAGTCCTTCTTAAAATAAATAGACCAAACACCAAACTACTTCCCAGAATCATCATCTTCTCTGGACAGTCCAATCTGTCCTGGAGGTTTTGGTTGAAGTTTCTCTGCAGCGGATGTCAACTTGAAATCCCATCTCGCTCAGAAACGTCCCATGTTGTGGAAATGAAATAGGTTTCGAATGCCGCTTCACTGATGCTTTGAAGGAATGTTTTACACATGCACTACTTGACTGCAGCGTCTGCACAGATCATATCAGACCAGTCATATCAGACCTGACATCAGTCAGTTGAGTGTAAATCTCCTCCTGCCTTCTTAGCTAGTGATTTTACACCACATTAACAGGATACAGTAGTCAAGTCTGACTTTTTTTAGCTTTTTGTGCCATTTAAGAATAAGTATTTGTGCCGTTAAGAGTTCCCGCTTATATAAAAGCAAGATCTATGGTTCCGTGTAGGGTGCAGGCGTCATGCTAGGACACTTCCAGGCCCTCTGCTGGTTTATCCTGTGGTGTTTTGAAGCTTGGATCCAATCATCGGCCTGGTGCTGTGCAGGATGTGACAGGGCTGTCGGTCTAATGCTGTTGATCTGCCTGCTGTTGGTCCTTATGTCGCTGTCGACAGCGGCTAGCGCAGACTAAAACTACATTCTTAACACCACAAGCAAGCCTGTTTCAGATGATCACTTTATGAGATTAATTTGAAATGGATTTGATGTACTATGTATTGCGTGATTGCTTTACTGATTTGATTTATATTGGATTAGGGCATTACATTTCTTATTCATTTATGTGAAAATGGTCTAGTGGCCTATTTAGTACAGATGGGTCAGATGGTTATATTAAATGTATTTACAGTAGCGTTCAAAAGTTTGGTTTTTTTATTTTTAACATTTTATTCAGCAAGGATGCATTAAATTGATCAAAAGAGACCATAAAGACATTTATATTGTTACTAAAGATTTTTTTTTTTTTAATGCTATTCTTTTGAGCTTTCTGAATGGTAGTGTGTATATAACTGAAAAAAAGGTGTTAAGGTAGAAGTCTTCCAGAAAAGTCTTTTTAAATTCATTCCCTTTAAAGAATCAGCACTAAAACAATTGAAATGTAAGCAATATATCTGACCGGGTCAGCCTATTTGTTTCCTAAAGGCCGATTAGTCGACTAGTTGTTCAAGCCACCCACCAACTAGTCATTTTTGGCAACATGCAATTTTGCACGTCTTTACTATTGAGTAAAATCACAGTGTTCTCACTGATGTTCTGTACTGCTCGATTTTTCTGCATGTTCCACAGTTTTATTCTTGGTCTGGCATGTCTATGGGTTCGTGTGCAAGAATGAGTAGGAGTGTGTGAGAGAAAGAGTGAGAATGCGTGTGTAGTGAGAGAGAAACGAGAGAAACTGTCATGACGTCTTTTTTTTCTCCTCGTCTTTGTGTTGGAAGCTGACTTTTTCTCTTGATTCCTTCTGATCCCTGCATAGAGCAGGATTCACACCGCTGCATTTCCTTATTATCATTGGTAAAGGCAGAAATGTGACACGTCCCCTCATTGGCTCATCATGTCCTCACTCACAGTCAAACCTCACAGCATTGGTCTGGCGCACTGCTGTATATCCTTTACGTTGCCTCAGAGGCCTGCTGGATTTTTACGCATAGCACCAGCACTCGCTCCATAGTTGCTAGGTAACTGGCAGGCTCTGGTTCCTTTCCAGTTGTCCCCTGGTTGGGAGGCGCTGGTTATAAATGGATCTGAGACGGATAACGGCGAGTTGCCGTGACGATGGTGGCCTCGGGCTTGTTTGAATCATACCTGCAATGGTTGGTACTGGATTTGGCTCCTGAGGAGGCTAGTTGTGACTGGACACCAAGCAGCATCACACTGGACCGACGTCCTTCAGTGGCCTGAAAACCGCCAATACTAGTGATGAAAAACGAACAAATTAGTGCTGTTCCAAGCAAATCCGTGTAGACCGCTAAAGTAGCCCCAGAACGCAGGAGATCAGGAAGATTTGTGGACACAATGTACACACACGTACACAAGACCTCATTACGTTCACTGTGTGGGTTGTGTTGGCTAGTAATGCTGGCAATAAAAACCTGTTATGTCTGCTGTGATTGGCTCTCTACATTCAGTCCGCTGTAGCAAGGCAGACACGCCACATGGTATTTTGCATTTCAAGGGAAAGATTTTATGCCATAAGAAAAAAATATTGAGGTACTGAGAGAGATTGAGATGGAAGGGTGACGTCAAGCAGAAGAAACCAAAGTGCTCACGGCTGGTTCTCGTGGGCTTAAAGGTCATTCAACCAATCATGTGAGCTTTCCAGCTCATTAGCCAATCAATGTGCTTCGCATGTTGCCCATCAGAGAGAGAAAAACAATGGAAGAAATGGTGGTGGTAGCAATGTGAAAAACAACTTATTTTGATAATTGACTAGTCGGTGGGTTGTTTGAACGATTAAGTCGAGACACGGCAGGCAAAAACATCGATTTTCATGCAGTGGTCAGTTTTGAGATTTTGGGCTAGTTTACTCCTTCAATATGTGTTCTTTCAAGCTGCTATAAAGAAAACGTTGAAAATATACATTAAGATGTTTATTTTATTACATTTTGTTTACTTGCGGCAGTAAGTCTCCCGAATTTACCAGGAAGTTAGCATTCCAGCGCGACACGCCGAGATCCGTCTGTTTACTGAAGTCTGTCATGACCGGTATCGTTGTAAAGCTCTGAGTCTCCTGCACAACGCTATGTAACCCAAATATGGGCTTTTCCTTTCTATCAGTAGCCAATCGTGAATGTCCAAAGGGGGATTTAAAGCTAATGACGAAATCTCATTTAGAGCTATTTAAATCTTTAAATGCGTTTTCTCAAAATGAGTTTTTTGTCATTCTCCAGTACAGACATCTCAGCATATGTAGCACCAAACTTACCCAGTTATACTACTTAGCAGTATTCTGAAGATATTTTCAGAGGGATGTGTTAATAAATTATTCCTGGCTTGATTTATGTGAAATAAAAAATATGGCGAAAATCAATTTTTTAAGGCTATGGACAGTATATTTTGATTTCCTAGGTAATGAAAGCATATATCTTGAAATTCCTCAGAATTTTTCATCTTGCGTGTAAACAAAATGAAAAAAGAATTTTGCACTTGGCTTTATCATATGTTCAGATCTATCTACCGAAAATGTATGCAAAATCGCACATATTTGATGAGATAATGCCTACTTTGCATAATTAAACATACAAATTTCAAAAACTTGTAATACATTTTTTTTATTTACTTGTGCAAGTAATTAACTCAGGAAGTTTCATGGTGATATCTATTATTTTAAAATTTTACCCTATTCACCTGTAGTGTCTTGCCTTAAGGAAGAAAGGAACAGAATGAAATCGAATGTAGCAGTCATGTTTTAAAAGTAAACATTGGTAAGTTATATTTTCTCCCCCAAACTGTTTTAGAGCAAACTCCTCCCCAATCCCCATAAAGATGTCATTGGTCATTTCAATCACATTGCTGATTGCCCACACAATGCTAAAACAAATACTAAATAAATTCTAAAACTAAATACTTACCAATGAAATTGGCTGCAGGGTTGGATTTGCACTGAACTGGTTTGAGGGGGGGGGGGATCATGCAGTTCGCATAGTCTTAGAAATGCTCATGTTAGCAGTTAGCATGCTAAATCCACCCTCTCAGAGAAATTGTCTTTTAATTCTTCCTCTTTAAAGCAGTGATGCTAAGAATAATCAAATTAAAAGAAATAATAGGAAAAATACACTGGTTGTGGTTGTTATTGTTTGTGAATACACTGTAGCATGTCAGCATGCTAAAACCTTCTCAGAGAAGTTGTGTCTCTTAAAGCAGTTATGCTAAAGATATTATAACTAAAACTAAAAATAGGGACTATTCAGATGGTGATCTTGGTTACTGGCAAGATGATTGTTGGGATGTGGAGCATTGGATTGTGGGATAGAGGTGGAAAACTGAGTGAGCAGGCGAATAAGTAGGACTTTGTGCTTCCCAGTTCATTAAAATCCAATGCACGAATGCTGCTGTAAGCACAAACAGTACTGTATTCACATCCTCCCCATCAGACAGGCCTCTGCGCCTCAGCTCCCTCAATTAGTAGGAACTGCTCATCCATACCACAACTCATTCTGAGCTCTGTTACTTATGTCTGCTGGTGCCTCCAGAATGAGATCATAGAGAGTTATGTGGCTGTGGAGTATTGCTTTGGCCTGACCTGACCTTTAAAAAAGAGCTTGATCTTTATAGAGACATTTTACGTATGGAGTTTTAACCTTTCGCTTTGCAGTCTTCAAACGGTATTTGCAGCTCATACCCATATGACGTATTTCCGAGTGATTTTGGATGTTCAACTAGACGATTGTAAGATTGGATCAATCAAGAATCGATTGGATTATGATAAGTGGACATTACTTACGAAAATGGAACCAAATACTGCTGACAACCACTTTTTTGAAGAAGCTTTTTGAGTTCATCTTTGAGACCATCTTGATTATTCAAATTTTAGTGGTTAAAAAAAGTAATTATTTACTATTACTGCATTTACATTCACATTAACCGGCATTAAATTACTTCAATTAGTTTATAAGTAAAAATGTATTTAGTAGTTGGGGAAATGAGAAATGTTTGTGGAGAATCAGCTGCCGAATGATGTACATACTGTATGGTTGTCTCTGCATATTTAACTGGTATAAAAGTGTGTGTGTGTGTCTATCAGCCCCTTAAAGGATGTCCATGTCATATTTCAGACTGAAGTTTGTGTGGGTCTGGTGTGGAGATTACTCTCCTGCCGCTGGACCGCAGAGGTTAATCCCTCTTCAGACCTGCTTCCTGCTCACTTTCTCTAATCTAATGGGATTAACTGTCATTTTACATCCAACACTGCAGCAATTACACCCACAGAAAGGAAGAGACCGCACAAGACTCCATTACGCATGAAACGGATGAATGTTTTAGCAGTACTCCAGTTATTGTGTACAAATGTCAATGGCCTCTCTGGTGCGTGCTTCTCTCTTTTCACAAAGCGGCCAAATCTTTCACACACTCCCTGATTTTCTTTGTCCAATGAATGCACAATGAGGATCTGCCTGATTAGGTGTCAAATAGGCCTAACTGGCTGGCAGATAAACACTCATTTGGCTGCATTCATTTGTCGCAAATTAAAATTTTGGTTTTGAAAGGTCAGCAGTGTGCTGTTGGAGAACGGCAGATGCACTATATTGTCCTGAAAAGCAACTGTGTGTTTCTCAGTCAGAGTTTACACACTAACAGGTTCTGTTCTTTCTGCTTAAGTGTCTCATGGTGTGTCTGAAATCGCATAGCCTGCTGTCTACTATTTCAATTTGTATTTACTTTGCGACCGTTTAAAAAAGTATGTTCTATATAGTATGAATATGGATAGTATGAATGAAATTCCGACGTACTACATCCGCCATGTTTTAGCTGTCATGTGACCTACCACCGTCAGCTGCGTTGCTTCACTGCCATTCATAAATCCTCTCCTGTGACCTTATGGGAATGTAAAGTGTCCATCTAATGCGCATCTTTGCTGAAGTACAGCAGTAGGTCATCCAGGTACTTTTTGCCTACTGTTTTTCGAATATGTATTCAGTCATACTACTTTGTTGGTGTACTGCTTTTCACATACTATATAGTAGGGAAGTGTTCGATTTCGGATGCAGCGACAGTAGAGTAATTTATTCATAGGTAAATTATAGACTGAGAGCAACATATATAAAGTACTTATAAAGTTTACTTATTTTTTTCTTTTATTTAAATTTATTTAATGTTCTTTTTAGCTTTATATCAGTTACTAAAAACTATTTTAACAGACCTCTTAGTAATGTATCGTTTGTATAGGGTTAACATCTAGCTAAAGGATTACCTTTGAATTCAATCATGAAATGTGAAGTTAACAAATATGTGTAAATCGAATTGAATCGAATGCACCAATTTGTATAAGAGAACGGTTTAAACAAATGTATTTTGCTCATGCTTATTTAAGGCGCCTCATTATTACTTTGAGGTTCATACACTTAAAAACTACTACTGAAAAAGTCGAAAGAGAACCGTCACAAAGTCTTTTTCAAGGGCCTTTGGTCAAAATTAACCCACTAATTCACGTATACATGAAAATCTACAGAGAAAGCCGTCCAGGCACCTTTAGCATGCTATTTTCAGTGCACTATGAATCCTGATCTTGTATAGTACAGTTAGTATGTAAATTAGGATGCAGCTCTCAGTAGCTTTAAGATACAGGACTGCAGTCAGCATACTGTACCCGGCGGTGCGGTGATGTTCACAAGCAGTCGCAGTGATTAAAACACATGGCTGCTTCTCTTTATCACCCCTGCTGCATGTCTAATGTGAGGCTTATGCATATCATCCGAGCGCCTCTCGTGTGATAGAGCCGGTCGTCCGGTCTGTACAGTATTCCTCTATGCCACATTGCATCTTCGCTGCTGCCTGCTCTACTACACATTTGCATTTAAATGAAATTCAATCTCCTCTGCTTTTTACTGTCTTGCAGTAAGGCAGCACTGAACCTTACACACTCTGCATACTCTCTTTGTTAATTTCCTCCTGTTTTCTCTCCTTTTGTTTGTCCGTTTCCTGCAATGGCATGCGTGCGGGAATATAAATAGCTCATATTAAGTTCTGCGTATCTGTAGTCTGTGCCTCTGATGCACACTGGCTACAAGAATGGCATGAGCATTCTTAAGATAGCAAGCTTTGTTCTGATTGGCTGGCTTTACTGCAAAAGTTTACACGGGCTGCTAATTATTGCCTGCAAGGAACTTTTCTAGTCAAAATGCTACAATCAAAGGTCTATACAAACTTTTGATTATAAATCATTTGAAAATAAAGAATTATTTGCATGTTATTGTCAATATTAAAATTCTATACTATTTTGTTTAAATAAATACATATAGCCTATAAATACTAAAATTAAAGTAATTTTAGGAATAACATTATTATAAATAGCATGAAAAATGCATATTCATTTTGAGATTTGCTAAAGATTACATTTAAAGTATAACTACAATTTTAGTTTTTTTTAAAGAATAACTTTATCAGTGTTAGATGACGGCAAAGGTAAAAATATAAAAATAGATGAAATGAACATGCACAATTAAATATATCAGCGAATACGATAAAAACATACCCTAAATTGGACCGTGTGTATTAAGTGGTTTTGAATTATGTAAGTAATAAAAGGTATGTATTATATATGTACTTTTATGTCTCTATATTGCCCAGCACTACAAAAAACTAAGCAGGAATATTTCATGGTCAGAATAACATGCAAGTGGACCAGACTTTATGTCAATAGTCAAAAGCACAAGTCTGACTATATCAGACATGCATAGCAGTGTTCTTTTGCGCTTTATTTCTCATGTGAATGCTCCAGGCACATTGAAATCACATTTTGTGTGGTTTAAACTCCTAAAATGTCTAATTTCAGCGAGCACACATCCTGCTGTAGTCCTGAGGGGTTTTCTGTCCAGTTCCAGTCTCTGTTGCCCTAACCACCTGTAATCTGGCCAGCATGGGCCTGAGGGAGACCGGTTGCCGGCTGCTTCAGATTGGCTTGTTTGTGCATTCTCCAGAGGGTTTAAACCGGGTTAATGAGCCTCTGGTGCACACAGTCCAAAAACTTCCTCACACAAATCGATTTTAGACATGAGAGGCTTTGAAGAGAAACACGGGATCTTTAACACAGAACGTTAAAATGCGTGGCTCCTGTAAGTAGTTCTGCACATGAAGATGGATGTATTTTGTCCAGTATGAACAATGATGTAGCCTGCAAACATTTGTTTTTCCTTTCTTGGACTGGCTACTTTCTGTTTTTGGTACTATATTTGATTGGCCAGATGTGGATTTAAACATAACTAAACTAAACAGAACTAAACCTTAAAAGGTTCTATAAAGGAAGCACATGGCAGAACCATTTAAGGTTCCAAATAGAACCTTTTCTTAATGTACATGTTTAGTCCACAGTTGAGAACTAAACATGTATACAGGTTCTATTTGGGACCTTAAATGGTTCTGTCATGTGCTTCCTTTATAGAACCTTTTAGGGGTTCCAATCATTTTATGGATGTATGGTTTTCATTAATTGTGTTTTAATTAATTTTCATTTTGAATTAAATGTATGAATAAAATAGCTCATAAACATACCTTATCACCTTATTCACACACCTTTAAACAGGAATAAGTCAAGAATTTCAGTATACTGGACTACTTTTTATAACAGTGTCTCCAAACAATCAGTAAAATTCGGTTAAATTGTCTGTTACATATTCAGACCCCAGTATAAATACTGCAGCTTTTATGTACGTTTGCTCAGTCCATAATGACACTCTTTCCAAGATTGTGAAAAAGCTGTCAATTTTAGGGAATTTTAATATTGTGTTATGGAAATAAAAAAAGAAATAATGGAAATTTCTGTATTGAATGTATATTTTTCAAGCTGATCTGCTCTAAAATATTTAATCTGCTCAAAAGGTGTCTGAATTTCGAGAATTTATTTTTTCAGTGAATCAGTCAAAAACACACAGAATTCATTCAAGTGATTAATTTGCAAATAAGAGTGTTTTTTTTATTTTTTTATTAGTGAAGACGTGTGGGAGCCCTGCTCCTTCATCAGCATCATGCAGGTCACCTGACAGACAATTCACGGACGCTATGTCGTAATTGAAAACCATGATTGTGCTGAAAGGAAATATCCTCCCATTGATTCAATTTTCTAGGGTAAAATAGTGGCGATCATTATAAATGAAGCTAGAGAATATTGTTGCTATAGGGACAGGAATAAGGCAGCCAATGAGAAGACACCTTGTGTGTTCTGTGTTGTGACTAAAGCGGGTTCTTCACATGCATTTGATGTTTCTGTGCAACCTGGTTTACAGTAATGGCTCAGTCTTTATGTATGCTCATTAACTGGGTGGAGTAATTCCCTGTTCATCGAGGTTGTGTGTGTGTGTGTGTGTGTGTGTGTGTGTGTTTGTGGTGAGAGTGAAAGAAATAGGACAGTTTGCAAAAGAAAGAGTTTTGTGTGTGTGTGTGTGTGTGTGTGTGTGTGTGTGTGTGTGTGTGTGTGTGTGTGTGTGTGTGTGTGTGTGTGTGTGTGTGTGTGTGTGTGTGTGTGTGTGTGTGTGTGTGTGTGTGTGTGTGTGTGTGTGTGTGTGTGTGTGTGTGTGTGTGTGTGTGTGTGTGTGTGTGTGTGTGTGTGTTCTTTAGGTTGCATCAGATTGACCAGGGTTCTTAAGTGACCATCTTTTATTATTATTATTATTATTATTATTATTACACCCCTGATGCACCCCAGACAATAATACAAAAGCTCTTGTGGACAGGAAGTGAACATAAAGAGGCCGTCTAATTTATTTGCACATGCTGTCTATGTAATTTTACACTCAATTCACTGAAGAAATTATGGAAAGAAGGCACTGTTTGTACTGAACAAAATGCAATTACTTTATTGATATATGGCATAGGGCTTTTTTAGAGGATTTAGCACATGGGTAGTCAGCAAGTCAGCAAGAATTACTGTTCACAATTTATTGCAAACCCAACATGAGTTAACGTTATACAATATACTGTGTGGTCTAGGTGACATCAGTGGGAAAGGAAATATACTGGAGCAAGTTACATTTTTATTAAAGTTTATGAAAACATTGTTTGTTTAATCATTATTTACTTATTTACTTATTTTATTTAACTCATGTATTAGTATTATTATTGAGTTTTTATTTTATTTAATTTTATTTAATTTTATTTAATTTTATGAAATAAACCAGGAAGTTATGTTGGCTTGAAACTTGATTGTGGTGATAATAAGAATTGCATTTTTCTGCTGCAATAGTGACACGGCTGTAGTGAATTTGTCAAAGTACAGAGGACTAAATGCACAGCACTCACTTTCTCTCTCTCTCTCTCTCTCTCTTTTTCAGGTTCTTAAGATTAATTTGATCGGCCACAGGAAAAGAATACTCGCATCACTTGGAGATCGACTGCACGAAGACCCTCCACAGAAACCACCACGGGCCATCTCTCTAAGGGCGAGTATGAATCAGAAAATCCCCTCACACTATGGCTGTCATGTTTTCAGTCAACGATAGAATGATAAATTGAATGTTCATCCTAAATGTCACCCATAATATATGTTGTATTTTATGTTTGTGTGTGTATGCATTGTTTTTTTTTGTTTTTTTATCCTGTTCCTCAAAATGTTTATAGAGAGAAATGTTTTTAGGAAAACAGAAAATGTCACTTGCTGTGTGATTTGCTCTTATCCTGAGAGCGTTGGCATTCTTATGGCCTGATCCGCTCCAGGGATTTAACTTGATCTTCCAGGCTGGATCAGACAGCTGCTCTTAAACGCGGCTAGGCCTCCTCAGCCTCTTTTTCAGTGCTGTCTGACGTAGAAACAGTGGGTCATATGACTAAAAAATGAATTCAAACACAAATATCAACCAAAAACAGGCACACAATCAGACCTCGAATGAGCTCTCTATTAGCATTCCCATTCATCTCATGGCAGTTTCTCCACTAACCACCCTGCTAACCACATTTCTCCATCTCTCTCCCGCAGGAGCCCACCGGGAACCACACTCCCCCTCAGCTGTCCCCGTCTCTGAATCAGGCCTACCCCAACGCCAGCTCTCTGGACGTCCAGCATCTCATCATGCAGGCAGACGCCCGACGCAGACGCAACGACAACTACTTCGAGGACGTCCCGCGCTCCAAACTAGAGAGACAGATGGCACAAGTCAGTATGGTGAGTTAGTGCACTTGCGTCAAGTGCACTACTCCCCTCTGCGTGTGTTGGTGTGATCAATTGTGCTTTGTGCACCTTTGTGTCCTGATAGAATCTCAATAAATCAGTGCCATGGTTTGTAAAAGCGTGTTTGCGGTTGTGAATGTGTTTTGGCGAAGATCTCTCTTTGTGAGCTTATCAGTGATGTGTGCGCCTGTGTGTTTTGCCGTGATTGTGAATAGAATGAGTTACTGCACCGAACGTAATGACAAAAGGTTGCCCTTACGTCCTCTTCCTCTTAGCCTTTATCAGTTTTTTCCTGCCCTGTGGCTCCATATATCATCACAGAGAGAGAAAAAGATTGAAAGAGCGACAAAAAGGCTTTAGACCAAATGCTTAGCAACCATTCAGTAACACTCTGAACCCTCCGCTCCAGAAATCTATGATTATCATAAATGTACTCGGTGAAAAGTGATAAAATCTATATTTAAAATTTGCTGGAGAAAGGTACTTTATTTATTTATTTATTTATTTATTTATTAGTTAGTTAATTATTCAGCGCTGAAACAAATCATGTTATTAGTAAGTTTCTGAAAATATTTATTTACATTTTTTATTATTATTATTATTATCGTTGTTATTTATCAGTTTTTCCTGCCCTGTGGTTCCATATATCATCACAGAGGGAGAGAGAGACTAAGAAAAAGGCCAGAAAACTGAGATGGTCCTCACTGCAGAGCATAAAATCCGGGGGGAGGAGTCGGATAAAATCCAACTCCTCCCACCTTACATACCTAAACCTACCAATCTCCACCCCCTGATCCCTAAACCCACCCCTAAATCTACCCATCTCCACCCCTAAACCTACCAATCTCCACCCCTTATATAAGATCCGACTCCTCCCCTCGGATCTTGTGTACTGCATTGAGGTGCTACTGGGAAAACTAGGAAACTGATTATAGCAGAATAAGCAGACTTGTGTGTGAAACTTTGCTATTTTTTATGTTTTTGAAAGACGTTTCTTATGCTCATCAAGCCTGCATTTGTTTGATCAAAAAATACAAAAGACAGTAATGTTGTGAAATAACAGTGGTTTTCTATTTTAATATAATTTATTTATGTGCTGCAAAGCTGAATTTTCAGCATCATTACTCCAGTCTGTCACATGATCCTTCAGAAATCATTCTAATATGCTGATTTATTATCAATGTTGGAAACAGTTCTGCTGCTTAATGTTGTTTTTATAACCTGTGATACTTTTTTTAGGATGTATTGATGAATAAAAAGTTAAAAATATATATATATATTTTTATTTTTTTAAAGAAATTAATATTTTTAATCAGCAAGGATGTGCTAAATTGATAAAAAGTGATAGTAAAGATTTATATTTTTAGAAAATATTTATATTGTGAATAAATGCTGTTCTTTTTAACTTTTATCAATGAATCCTGAAAAAAAAAGTATCACAATTTCCCCAAAAAATATTAAGCAGCACAACTGTTTCCAACATTGATAATAAATCATCATATTAGAATGATTTCTGAAGGATCATGTGACACTGAAGACTGGAGTAATGATGCTGAAAATTCAGCTTTGTATCACAGGAATAAATTACATTTTAAAGTATATTAAAATAAATTGTAATAAATTGTTTTTTTGTATTTTTGATCAAATAAATGCAGGCTTGATGAGCATAAGAGCTATATATATATACACAGAGGAAGAGAGGGAAAAAAGAAATAGATTGAAAGAGCGACAAAAAGCCTTTAGAAAAGAAATGCTTAGCAGCTATTCAGTTACTGAACCCTGAAGTATATATATAGCTTCAGCTTTTGTAACCTAAATGCTGGACCTTGATATAATTACAAACATTTAAATTTTTTCCCACTTCCAACTTTTTTTTTTTTTTTTTTAGCAAGGGGAATGGTGCGAGCCAATCACGTTACGACCTCCGAACGAGGCGACATCATCTACGCCGGTGCAGTACTGGCAGCACCATCCTGAGAAGCTTATATTCCAGTCATGTGACTATGAAGCATATGTAAGTGTGGGTTTTATAAGTGATAAATGATGAATGTTTCTCAGATGTTTCTACAGGAAACAAAAAACACTTGAAATGTGAGTGTACGAGGAATTTAGAAGTGGATGCGGCCTTGGCGGGCTCCTGTAAGCCATCAGATAACGAAAGAGAAAAGCGAACGTGAAAGCTATCTACGAGTCTATTAGTTATTCAGTGGTGAATAATGGTGTTTTAACCTTCAATCAATACAGGTTTTTTCTGCTCTCTCTGGGCCCGAGCATCTCTAGTATTAGCTTACATAAACCCACTCTGTTTCCTAGCAACAGCCATATCAATTTGATTGGCTTATTCTCCAGTGCCAAAAACACTGATGGAGTTTATGAACAGAATCCATGCATGTATGTGTGCCTGAACCACAAAGGCCAAAGTTCAAGAGTTTTGTTCCCAGTGTTGAACTGTGAAGGAATCAGGAAACTCATTCAATGCTGATCTGACTAGTAGTAAAATATGCTTTAAAAAATGTATAAACTGATATTAGACTCTGACTCTCATGGTTCCTAAAATTAGGTCAGTAATGAGATGCTCACCTGACAATTATTATACTGTACTTTGATTATTGATAGGGTGACCAGACATGCCTTTTTTTAGCTATATTTTTAATGTCCAGACTTATTATGAAAAAATCATGTTTTGTCCTGCATTTCTTTCACGAATCGTCTTTGCTAGGTGATCATAAGGTAGCCAATCTCATCATAGTGTATTTTGGTGAACAATACATTTACATTTCTACTTGGCAAATATAATATCAATTAAATTAATTAATTAAAATCTAAAATAGTGCAATACATGAATTATACAAAAAGTAAAATAAATCAAATAAAAATATTGAAATTAAAATATTTCAATACAATTAAATAAAATGAAATAAAAATGAAGAATTACAAATACAGAGGAATATACAATTAAATAAAAATAATTTAAACTACAAATACAAAAATGGATTGATTAATATCATATAGCTGTGATTAATGTAAATTTGGAAATAAGATTTTTGCGATTGAAAATGAGTAGTACAGGTTCTGACAGTCTTGCCGGTCAACATTTCGGTCTCATCTAGTCTTAAAATGATTGGGTTTTACATTAACGGAATGCTTTACAAAATACCGTCACACCTCAGCATGGTAGATTCCAGATTGCTTTCATGTGAAACACAGTCTGCTGGCTCTCAAGGTTGTCCTTGTCTGATACCCAGCAGTGCAGCGTAACACTTCAGCAGATCACAGCACAACTAAGCTCTTTCCGACCGATCTCTTCCGTTCCTACACACTTCGTTGAACACGGCTACATTTCCATTCAGTTATTGATTTATCTGACAAGTTGTACTCACAGTGACACACAATCTGTGCACACCAACTGCTGGAAAAGAAAACCTTAGGGAGATAGTACTGAGGTGGTCTTATACACATACATTTATATACTGTATATGGTTAATTATTATTTTTATACTTTTTATACTAAATTATACAATTAATAAAAATGAACGAGTTTCTCAGTTTCTGATTGTGTTTGTTCTGCAGTATCTGGGGTCTATGTTGGTGAAGGAGTTGCGCGGTACAGAGTCCACGCATGATGCCTGCGCAAAAATGAGGGTAAGAGTTGTGTCACCATGTCTAGTCATCCTCCTGCTGCCCTCAGGTCACTATAACACAGTCATTGAGAAAACAGGACTACGAGAGCACACGGCGTACTTGGGATTTACACTCACGCAAGACGACATTTAGGGAAATAATCGACAAATTTCTCATAACTTAGCACAGTGAATAAATGCATTAAGCTTTACCTCAAAATACCTTTTCTTACTTTCTTACCTTTTCCCCCGGGCCCCCGTTCCTATTAGATTATTTAACACGGCAGGACAGTTCGCCTGCTCTGTGTTTGAATCCGTGTAAAACACCATCTGTTCTCCTTTCTGCTCCCCGCTGCACATTTCGATGAGGCAGAGAAAGTTTGAGACCTGCCGTCCCTTGCTTCTTCACAAACACACGAATACATTCAGAAGGTGTAAATTTAGGTCCTCTATCTCTCGCTCTGTTTTAAGCGGAATATTCTGACAGGTACAGAGCGGTAGAGATGCGCTAATCCACGGGAAATCACTGACAGTGAGAGCGAGAGGGGAAATGAGGTCCAGATGAATATATTTTCCACTCTGACAGCTGATATGACGGCGTAGGAATATATGAAAATGAATTCTGAATCTCTGAAGTTCATCATTATCCTCGGCTGCATGTGATTTATGCGCCTGCAGCATGAGGTGATCTCCCAACCTGGTCAGGTTTGCTGGTTTTGTAGAGGTTTTGGGCACTTGACGGCTTGGTTTCCACTGGCTGACCAGAGTGGGAGACCAGCTAAAACATTTTTATTCCCAGCAACACTATATGCGGTCATCAACGTTCAAACCCAATAAGGCCACGTTTTTAACAGTGCACAATGTTATTTTGTCCCTTTTTTACTTGTCTCATGAGATGGCACTCTATCTGGGTTATTGCAGGGTATTGAAGGGCATTATGTGTAAATAATTTAGTGTGTGTTTGAGTTTGTATAAAGCAGATCTCAGTCAGTGTGTGATGGGGCCTCATGAATGTTAATGTTGGAGACTGTAAGACTGTCTGCTGATCTCTCCTCCTCTCTTCCTCTCCGTAAGAAGTCTACAGAACAGATGAAGAAGATCCCCACCATAGTACTGTCTGTCTCCTATAAGGGAGTCAAGTTTATCGATGCCACTAACAAGGTAATCATCTGCCGTTACCTGTATAATGTCTCAATTTATACAGATTATAATCAGAACTTTCATCTTCCTTTATAAGATAGAAATTAGGGCTGTCAGTCAGTAAAAAATGTAATTGAATAATCAATCAGAATAAATTGCATGTCATTAAATAAAAAAAGATAAAGAGCATTACATTGTTCCGACAAAGCGTTGAATAGATCTCACAAAAAGTGCCACTCTAAGCCAATTTATTAGCTGTTTTTGAATCATATTTTAGTCCTAGTAGAAATGTAGTATAGAAAAATATTGCTGTTAAACAAATATGCATTTAAATCTGATTCTTTTCCTCTTATTTCTCTCCGATGTTTAGAACATCATAGCTGAGCATGAGATCAGGAATATCTCGTGTGCCGCGCAGGACCCTGAAGATCTGTCCACATTTGCGTACATCACCAAGGACCTGAAATCCAGCCATCATTACTGCCACGTGTTTACAGCTTTCGATGTGGTTAGTAGCAGATAATAAATAAACCCATGTCTGATAAAGCATCAATAAAAATGAAACATCCATTAATGCTCACTTGCAAACGCGCAAGCGTTGCAAACCATGTTTGAGGAATTCCACATTTCATAAATACAAATGAAATTATTAATAATATATTGGTGAAGATGTATTTGATTATTACTTAGATTAGTAGAAAATTTGTTTGAAATTGAATCATCAAATTACGAGGCAAAACAGAAAGTAGCCTATTGTTCATTTGTATTGTTGATTATTTAAATGTATATTCATTTTATATTTTATATTAGTGTTAAGTTCCGAACTATTTTCAGATGAGATTCTAAAAATTGTCCGTGAAAACACTTGGTAGGTCTGACAAGTTTTCATCAAAACTTAAATGTGACATTTTATAGTATCTGTGTAGTCATTTTAAATACAAACTATACTTTTTGTCAGCTTAAAAGGCTATGGTGTGTTTTTTTAAAGAAAATGTCTGTTTAGTAAGCTGACGTCTTCAGTGTTACCGCCTGTCACAGTAACACCACAGAGCTGTCTGTGCATCAGCTAGTCACAACACATGAATAATTTATAACATGCTTAAAGCATGTTTTTAATCATTTAAAAATCACTAAGCTCTGAAATTATGGAAGAAAAGTGGTAAAATGCTGCCAAATGTAGTAGCACTGAATTGAACTCAAATCTTGAAGGGTTTTTCAACATTTTTAGATCACCACAAGAGTGATTTTTGAAAAAGCGTCTCTTTTTTTTAACAGAATCTAGCCTATGAGATTATCCTGACGTTGGGCCAGGCGTTTGAGGTGGCGTATCAGTTGGCCCTGCAGGCCAGAAAGAGCGGCCACGGGTCATCCACTCTTCCCGAGAGCTTCGACAGCAAACCCTCCAAACCTGTCCCTAAACCTCGCGTCAACATACGCAAGAGTGTGAGTGACTTTGCCCTTTGACTTTGCCTAACACAGCAGCCCGTCTCACCTCCTCCATCTGTACATATGTACGCCTGCACACCTTGAACCCATATCTGTGTGTGCTCAAGCTGAGTGATGCATCATGGGAAACAGAGCTGCTGGAATGTGTGTAATTTGGAACATTGTTTTAAAACTGACGTTTATCCGCTGTGTGTCAAAAGTTGTTGCTTTTAATTTAACAGTTTAATAACAAACGAAATTATTCTAATATGCTGGTTTGGTGCTCTTTTTATTATTATCAATGTTGAAAACAGTTGTGCAGCATTCATTTCATATAGAAATCTGACCCCAAACTTTTAAATCAGTAGTTTATATTTAAATGATACCAAAACATTCATTTGTTTATCATATTTTTTTACGTAGCTGGCGTATTTTCCAATTGTTTTCAAGCAAGCAAAGCGTCTCAACTGAATAAAAAACGCTGGCTAAAAACGCTTTGGTGGACATGTGGCCATATTCTTTTATAATATTGCTATGATATATTCTTCATATTCAAATTTTAGCTACAACGTGACAGATAAATACTTTAAATTGTTGTGTTGCACGTTATAGCTCGCATCTTAACACAGTAGATAGTAAATGTAATTTAAATTGATTGTACGGTTTCTGTTTTTTAGGCCTAACTTTGTATTGCTGTTTTGTTTTAGAGGGCTTATCAAATGAGAAAGCCAAAGAGCAATGAGCGATTTTTGTGTCAATTTTGTTATTTGAGTAATATTTCCTTATTAGCTATTTGATATCTATGCCATCTAAAGACCTCTGGTGAATGAAATTAGAGACATTTGGAAACCAATTAAAAAACAGCACAGACGAACATAGACTTATTAGCCATTTATTGATTTCGATGTTTGCATGATTGTCTGTTTATGAGCACGTGCGAATGTTTAAAAGCAATATCGAGAAATGTGTGTTTGGGAGTATTGCAATAGATTTACTTCCTCTCAGTGAAAGTTTGTTTGTACGCACGCCAGCGCGTGTGTGTCGCAGCCTGTCCTGAGGGACGGTGAGGTGAGTGTTTGATCTGTAAACGGCACACTCCATCTCCTCTCCCTTCAGTGCGTTTAAGGATGAAAGAGATTGATGAGGGCTGTTTGCACAGAGCTCCAGCAAGTGGCTTCCTCCAGGGCAGCCTTCCTCTCCATCTGCCCTCGTCCCAGTGCCCCCAGAGCGGGCACGGTGCCTCTCTCTCCCCCCTGCCACCGACAGGGATATTACCACTCTCTGGATAAGGGCCCAGAATAGGTGGGAGCTCGTCATAAAAATAAAACACACCCTGCCTGTTGGAGTTGGATTACACGCAGGACAGAAACGATGGATGCCTGGTTGAAAATAAACAGTTGCGTTTGGAGTCCAGCCTGCAGGACTCCAAATAACCCTCTTTTAATGAGAAGCCTAACTTCTCTATCTGTTTTAAAGGCCAGATCACTGTCCACATAAAATGTGATATTACAGTATAAATACTGGGCCAATTTGGCACTTTAAATTGAGCTGTGGTGTAGCGGACACCATGCATGCTCTGAGAGATACGGTGCTCAAATGGACTTTGTAGATTCAAATTCGGCTCGCAACATTTTCAGATCCAGTTCTCCTTCTCTCTTGTGCCATTCAATCCTGTTCTAATAAGTTTTCGCTAACTCGGGCATCCTCTGAGACATCCAGTCCCGGGTAAGAATATGTATGATGGCAGTATTTTTGCATTTTATATATATATATATATATATATATATATATATATATATATATATATATATATTGGCCTTTTTTAAATACTTTAAATAAAGCTAATAAATTTCTCAAATTTCTGGTCGGTGAAACTTTATTGGATTTTGTGCCTTTTTGCAACTTTTCTGGGTGAAATAATAGTTTGTTACTGTTGACGTCCCATCTGACATAAAAAGAGGATAATCTTCTTAATTCCTTCCATTAATCAATTACATTACATTCAGGCATATAAAATATTATAAATAATGTATAAACTTAGAATATATTATAAAGGCCTGGTTTCACAGACAGGGCTTAAATAAAGCCAGGATTAGGCCTTAGTTAAGCTACTTAGTTAACATTTAAGTAGCTTTTATAAACGTGCCTTAGAATAAAACACTACTGGTGTGCATCTTGAGACAAAACAATGGCACTGACATATTTTAAGATATTGAGTTATTTGTGTTAAGACAGCTCAAACAATGCATTTTAGTCTGGGACTAGTCTCTGAAACCAGGCAAAAATGTACCAATTTAAAGCACCCACATTTGGACAATACACACTGTGATCTTAGTAACACAGACGGACTACAAATATCTCATGATCTCATCTCAAGATCTATCTGAATCAGTTCATGAAATCACAGGCGTCCTGTGTTAATAACTCAACTAATCCCGTGTGAATAGTGCTTATGTGACAATTTACGTAAGAATGGATTTATGAATGATTAGCGTACATTTGTTCTGCTTGTTTTTTGTGAATAAGGCCCATTGTTGGTGTGTGTGTGTGTGTCCACGCTGTTACCCTGAACACTAACAGCATTCTCTGTGGCTGTGTGTGGTGTACTCGGATATTGATTTTCCCTTGTGTAGGAGAAATGGTTCATTATGTTGCAGTACCTCTTCTCCATATGGACACACACGATACGCTGTGTTGCTCCATGAGAACGGAATCCTTCTCTCTTCTGTTCATTCTGTTCTGTTCATCTCCATGTGTCCAGTCGGTTGAATGCACTGTATATGGGTGATTCTAAAATTAAGGCTATTTTTGACTACTTGCTTAGTCTTGAAAAATGAAACCTCTTCAAAATGTTTCGCAGAGTTTTGGCAGCTAATCTGCTATTAGATTACTACAAACTTCTCAATGTCAAGCCTTTTGGAAAAAGTAGTTAGCTTCACTACAAACTAGCAAAAAGGAGCTAAGATATATTTAAATATACAGATAACTTTAACACTTTAGTTTAGGGGCCAATTCTCACTATTAACTAGTTTCTTATTTGCATGCATATTACTATGATATTGGCTGTTTATTAGTACATATAAAGTACATATTAATGCATTATTCTGCATGACCATATTCTACATCCTTAATCCTACCCAATAAACTTAACAACTACCTTACTAACTATTAATAAGCAGTAATTAGGAGATTATTGAGGCAAAAGTCGTAGTTAATAGTTAGTTAATAGTGAGAAATTGACCCTAATCTAAAGTATGACCAAAAAATCTCATTTTAAAAATCTATAACAGATACATTTACACTAAAAACAACAAAATAACCATTCTAATTTAACGGAGTCATTTACAGCTGAGTATAAATAAGTAAAGAGAGTGAACAGCATTTAATTTATTTATTCAAAACAGGTGAACTACTGGTTGTTAAAGTAGTCTAGTCTAAAAGTCATGGGTAAAGGACAAGCCCAAAATAATCTGATTCTTGCAAATGATTCATTTCAACACAATTAAAAATGCCTCTAATTAAAGAATCAACCATAATTGATTGATTGATTATGTGTGTGCGTGCGTGTGTGTGTTTGTGTTTTCACCTTCCCAAGCTGTGACCTCTTTGTTCCGCCTCTAGGTCATGTCCCTCTCTAGCCGCTGGTCCCTGGGGCACATTTTCACCCCGCACCGTCCTCCTCTTCATCCTTCTCCTCTTCCTCATACCTCCCGTCTCTTCCATCATCCACATAAACTTCATTTTCAGGTCTTCTTGCATTTTCCTTTCCTTTATTTCTTTCTCCTTCCCTTTTTATTTTTAGAGCTGTCAATGACTTTTTGTGTTATTTAATTAGTCACACTAAATTAATGATAGCCCATTTCTTTGTTTGTTTGTTTTTGTCATTTTTTTTCAACCTTTCTCTTTTTCTCTTAATTTATAAAAGGAAAATTCCTGGTTAAAGACATAATTGTAACATCCTTAAAACAACGACAAAAAAAGCAAACATTAATACATGTACAATGGAAGTCTGTGGGGCAACAGCTACAGTATAAACTTGCCCCACGGTAAATGCATAATTGGGTTTTGTTTTTACCAACTGCGACGAGAGAAATGATTTTCTGAGGTAATTGACACCATATCGCAGATGCTGGCGATCTCTCTCTAACCCAGAAATATTCCTTTAACTGATTTCATTATTCATTTTTTAACTTTGTTTTGTTCAGTTTGCTCTGTTTGTTTGATCTCTTCTTTATCCGAATCCTCCTTTCCTGTCGTCCTCTGACGGTCTGTCCATCCAGAACATCAGCTGACTGAACAGGGATAGAAATATTTCAGCATCTCTTATCCAAGACACCAACTCATCGTTCCCTGAGAGCGTTATCAAACCATTAAGCTCCTTTTCAGGTCGATGCCTCATACTAGAGGTTTATTGCGTAAGATTAGGAACTGTTTCTCTTTTTTTTAAGCATTTGGATGTGGAGAAGAATGAAGTTGGTGTGGGTGTGTGCATGTGTGTGTTTGAGAGCAGTCAGAGGTAGCCAGGAAGAGCGGGGATTATGTTATTTAATATTCATGCGGCTGCATGTGGAAAAACCTGATAAAGAACTCAAGACAAGCCAACAGCAGACGTAAAGGACTCTGCATTTGTGCGCGCATGTGTTCGTTCCTGTAGAGATTCACGTTTCTGAGCCATGTATAGCTCAGCTTAATGTGGAGCAAGGCTGAGCTGCCGTGGCAACAAGGAACAGTGTTTTGATTGGTTGATAAAGATGTACTAGTTGTAGGGTAGTTTTGACCACAGCAGATCTGCAAGATGGATTTTATGTCACCGATACTTAATATAACAAATTAATTAGTTTGATGTTACAGGTTTTAAAAATAAGAATTATGTAATGTGGAGTTATTTCACCGTTTTTGTGTTGGTGTGACAGTCAGTTCTCTTACGAGAGGTTCTCTCGTATTGCGTAAGGAACTTACGCTACGGGAAAAGTCATCTTTTCTCGAGATACTGAAGCCAAAAAATTATCCTTAATTAATTTTTCATAATTTGTCAACGCAGTGCAGCAGGCAGCACAGCAGAGCTAGAGCGGGCAATACTGCGTGCTCATTGGCTGCCGCGCGGCAACTGCTTAAGCCTACCAGTGAGCCCCGCGTGACGTCACGCCCAATCAGGGTGCGCGCGCCCTCGCGCGTCACAGCCCGCCAGAAGGGGCGGCGTCAGAGCGTATAAAAACAGGGCTCGGAGGCTTAATTCTCTGATTTCTGTCTCTTCAGCGAAGCTCTTCGCATCGCTGCTCTCTGAGAGAAGCCGTCGCCGTCGAAACCAGCAACGAGCCAGCCTAGGACAGCCTGAGGAAGCCGGACGAATCTTCGCCGCCTTCAGCCTGCCGTGCCAGCTCAGCTATCCGGCGATATATCCTTTCTCATTATGTGTTTTACTGATGTATCTTTACACGAGGCGTTGTTTCAAATGCCTCGCACCACTCCCCGCTCTCTCTCTCCCTCTGTCGAGCCGCGCAACTGCGCCTCTCACAAGGTGTGTTAGAGATGCGGATGATTGCGGGGCTCGCTCTCTCCCTCTGTTCGAGCCGCGCAAAACGTGCCGCTCACAAGGGATCGCAGACGCGTACGGTCACGGGGCTAGCTTTCTTTACGTTACAAGAAAGCTACCCCCCTCCCCCCCGCCCGCCGTCTCCCGGCGAAAGGAGAAAAGAGTGTTCTAGACCCGCCAAGGCCGTTCTAACCTCCATCTCTAACATATTTCTCAGTCCCCTCCTAGTTCAGGCTACTGGGAATATCTATACTGCAGTAAACGAGCCTGTCACAGCACACGCACGCCTGCAAACATGATAACGCTCTCTGGCTACTCGCCCTCCCCGCACTCTCTCCCTCTGTTCGAGCCGCGCAGACTGCGCCGCTCACAAGGGATTGCAGAAGCTGACAGTCGCGGGGTTAGTTTTCTTTACGTTACAAGAAAGCTACTGTCCCCGCGTCCGTCACTCGCCGGTGATAGGAGAAAAGAGAGTGTTCGAGTCTCACCGAGGCTTGGCTACCGCCTTTCTCACATATTTCTCAGTCCCCTCCAAGTTCAGGCGGCTGAAAATATTAATATTGCAGTAAACGAGCCTGTTACAGTACACGCACGCCTGCAAACATGATAACGCTCTCTGGCTACTCGCTCTCACCGCACTCTCTCCCTCTGTTCGAGCCGCGCGGACTGCGCCGCTCACAAGGGATTGCAGAAGCTGACAGTCGCGGGGTTAGTTTTCTTTACGTTACAAGAAAGCTACTGTCCCCGCGTCCGTCACTCGCCGGTGATAGGAGGAAAGAGAGCGTTCGAGTCCCACCGAGGCTTGGCTTCCGCCTTTCTCACATATTTCTCAGTCCCCTCTAAGTTCAGGCGGCTGGAAATATTAATATTGCAGTAAACGAGCCTGTCACAGCACACGCACGCCTGCAAACATGATAACGCTCTCTGGCTACTCGCTCTCACCGCACTCTCTCCCTCTGTTCGAGCCGCGCGGACTGCGCCGCTCACAAGGGATTGCAGAAGCTGACAGTCGCGGGGTTAGTTTTCTTTACGTTACAAGAAAGCTACTGTCCCCGCGTCCGTCACTCGCCGGTGATAGGAGGAAAGAGAGCGTTCGAGTCCCACCGAGGCTTGGCTTCCGCCTTTCTCACATATTTCTCAGTCCCCTCTAAGTTCAGGCGGCTGGAAATATTAATATTGCAGTAAACGAGCCTGTTACCTTACACGCTCGCCTGCAAAACATGACGACGCTCCGGCTACTCGCCCCGCTTCCCGCGCAAACTGCGCCGTTCTCAGGGATGTCAGAGCGGACGGTCACGAGTAATGCTCAGCACCCCGCGTGCCTCACTCACCGGCGGAATGAGGAGGGAGATGTTTGTAGCCCCGCTGAGGCCGGGCCATTCTCCAATTCCCATACGTTTCTCAGCCCCCTCTGAGTTTAGGCGGCTGAAAATGTTAATGTTGCAGCAACGAGCCTGTTATAATACACGCACGTCTGCACGCTATCGCCGACGAAAAACATGACCCGCACTCTCTTATGCTCGAGCGAACCGATAGCCTATGCACTCTTCCCCTGTGGCTCAGTGGCAGAATAACAGGCTTTCACACCAGAGACCCGTGTTCGATCCCGGCTCTGGCAGCAAAAATTTTTATGCTGTTCGCTGATCCAAGCTCGCGGCCAGCTTCTCACACGCAGAAAGTGTGTGTATTGCAGCCAATGAGTCAGTTATACAACTCGCTCGCCTGCACACAAACGCTGTTCGTACAGCGGCCCAGAAAATCTGGCAAAGAGTGTTAATTCTGGTTATTCGGCTCACGCCGACGGTGTTTGAGTGTAGTAAATATGCCCACGACCCAGTGTTCATTTCTACACACAAGCACAATTCCCCCTGTGTACCCCACAGAGCACACTCACATAAAGCGCGCACTTGCCGCTCGAGTGTTAAGTGTAGGAAAGGTGCCCGCTCACGAGTGCTCACAACCACACGCTGTTCGCTCTGTCTCACACGTTCAGGGTTCAGATATCGCCACTGCCACCGGCCGTGTTTTAATAAAGAGTCCTGTGCCCGCTCCCCTGCGTTCACACTCTGCTATAAACACTCACGCGCGCTCTCTCAGCGCAATCCGGCCGGTCACTGCTATCAGCGAGTCCCCGTCTCGCAGCACTGTCTCGGCGCGCACCGCGCGCCCGCCACTGCAGTTCCCTCGTCCCGCGCTATGCAGCGGGCAGGACTCAGAGGCCATTCGACCCCTAGCTATGAGTGCGAATGCATGGAAAGCTATTCCGGGTGTGTCGACATGGGTGCTGGACACGGTAATACAGGGCTATTCGCTACAGTTCAGTCGTCGGCCTCCGCGCTTTCAAGCCCGGACCGAAATGAAAGTGAACGCAGAAGCAGCCCATCTGCTTCATGCAGAAATAGCGAAGCTGCTACGAAAAAAAAAAAAAAAAATAAATAAATAAATAAAAAAAAAAAAAAAAAAAAAAGGCGATAGAGAGAGTTCCTCCTTCTCTGACCGAGGCGGGCTTTACAGCCGTTATTTCCTCGTGCCCAAGAAGGACGGTGGGCTCAGACCCATATTAGATCTGAGACATTTGAACAGGGCTCTCATGAGACGGCCGTTCAAAATGCTTACGACCAGGCAGATCCTCGCGCTAATTCGCCCGAGGGACTGGTTCATATCTCTCGATCTGAAAGACTAGCGCAGTCAAAAGAGGAACTCATCTCTCACAAGATAGCGCTTCTCAGTCATCTGGAAAGCCTGGGTCTTTCGGTGAACTGGGCCAAGAGCTCACTTATCCCCAGTCAGTCAATTTCCTTCCTAGGAATAGAACTGGACTCGGTGGCGATGACGGCCAGGCTGTCAGAACAGCGCGCGCGCTGTGTTCGACACCTCGCAGCATCCTTCCAAAAGGGCAGATACCTCCCTCTGAAACGTTTCCAGAAGCTGTTAGGCCATATGGCATCAGCCGCAGCGGTCCTACAGCTGGGTTTACTTCGAATGCGCCCGCTTCAATGCTGGCTGAAATCGAAAATACCCCGCGGAGCGTGGGTTTCGGGCAGCGCTCAAGTCAGCGTGACTCAGGTCTGTGTCTCAGCCCTGCAGCCCTGGCTAGCGCCCGAATGGTACCGACAGGGAGTGACAATGGGAGTCATCTCACACCGCAAAGTGGTCTCGACAGACGCGTCCAACATGGGTTGGGGAGCGCTTTACGGGGGCAGACCAATCTGCGGCCCCTGGTCGGGCCCAGAGCGGAACCTCCATATAAACTGTCTGGAGATGTTAGCGGTCGAGAAGGCTTTGAAGCATTTTCTCCCATACTTGCGGGGACACCACGTGCTAGTTCGCTCAGACAACATGTCAGTGGTGTCCTACGTGAACCGCCAGGGCGGACTCAGATCCAGAGCCCTGCGCGCTCTAACAGAACGCCTTTTGGTCTGGGCTCAGGGCTCGCTGCGCTCGCTGAGAGCCGCGCACGTGCCCGGGCACCTGAACGACGACCCGGACAAACTGTCCAGGGACAATGTTACCCCAGGGGAATGGGCGTTACACAGCCAGACGGTACAGACGTTGTGGCGCCGCTTCGGCGAAGCGAAATTGGACCTTTTTGCCACAAGCGAGAACGCTCAGTGCAAAAGGTTCATTTCGAAGAGCAAGGATGCGCTGGCCCAAGTTTGGCCCAGTGTCCCGTTGTACGCTTTCCCCCCGATCTCAATGCTGCCTCAGGTATTAGCAAAGATCAGGGAAACGCGCTGCGCAGTGCTCCTCATAGCCCCGCACTGGGAGAACCAACCCTGGTTCCCGGAGCTGGTGAGCCTGTCAGACACAGCCCCGTGGCCGATTCCGGCGAGGAGAGACCGTCTCTCTCAAGCCCGAGGGTCAATTCTGCATCCCCATCCAGAGCGCTGGTCTCTGCATGCGTGGGTAATCAACGAATATTCGCTGATCTGCCAGAAGGGGTAGTTAACACGACCTCGCAGTCCAGAGCCCCCTCGACGAGGCGGCTCTATGCGTCTAAATGGTCAGTGTTTAACAAATGGTGTGCAGGGAAGAGTTTGAACTCTCAGTCCTGTGGGGTTCCACAGGTTCTGAACTTCCTCCAAGAGCTCTTGGACGCGGGCAGGTCCCCCTCCACGCTCAAGGTGTATGTTGCGGCGATTGCTGCGTTCGCCGACTCGGCGCGCGGCCGCGCACTAGGAAGAAACAAACTCATTACCCGTTTCCTGCGAGGCGCCAGGAGGCTGAACCCTCCGCGGCCACCTTCGGTTCCGAAATGGGATCTGTCTTCGGTCCTGGAGGCCCTTAAAGCTTTTCCCTTCGAGCCGTTAGACTCTGTGGGTCTCTAATACCTCACTTTCAAAACCGTTTTTCTGCTGGCCCTCGCCTCAGTAAAACGTGTGGGTGACTTGCATGCGCTATCAGTTAGCGCGTCGTGTCTCGAGTTTTGACCTAACGACTCGTTAGTCATTCTCAAACCTAGACATGGCTATGTCCCTAAAGTGTTGGGTACTCCTTTCAGAGCACAGGTTATCTCCCTCTCAGCCCTGCCGCCGGCAGCCAGCGAGGTCGATAATAACCTCCTTTGCCCTGTCAGGGCGTTAAGGCTTTATATTACGCGCTCTGCAGCCTTCAGGCTCTCAGAGCAGCTCTTTGTTTCGTTTGGTGGGCACACCAAGGGTCTCGCCGCCTCGAAACAGACGCTATCCAGATGGATAGTGGACGCTATTGCGACAGCATACGCGTCCAAAGACCTGCAGTGCCCTCTGGGCATACGGGCTCATTCCACCAGAGGCGTTGCCTCATCGTGGGCATGGTCCAGTGGGATTTCCATTTATGACATTTGTACGGCAGCAGGCTGGGCCTCCCCGTCTACATTTGTTAGGTTTTATAACCTGGAAGTTCCCGCCCTGCAGGCTAAACTTCTTGCAGTCTAAAATCATGTTCATGCCCTGCTCTTCGCAGGCTGGATATTAGATTTGACTCTTCTGGTCGAGCCGCACTTTCAGGGAAAGCTTTTATATACAGACCGGCTGCGCCGCTCTGTTTCTCCCTACGGGTGCTTATGTACATGTGTTGGCCCGCATTGCTGGCCACCTCTCTCCCCACTCTTCACTCCCCGGGTCCCCTCCCCCTGGAGTTGTGTGTGGATGCATGGCGCGCACGGCGTTGACAAAGGGTTCCCGTAGCGTAAGTTCCTTACGCAATACGAGAGAACCTCTCGTAAGAGAACGATACTCGGTTACTCACGTAACCTCGGTTCTCTCTAGAGAGGGAACGAGTATTGCGTTCCCTGCCGTGCTTGCGCCTCGAGCTCATGTCGCTTCATTCGACAGAAACCAGAGAATTAAGCCTCCGAGCCCTGTTTTTATACGCTCTGACGCCGCCCCTTCTGGCGGGCTGTGACGCGCGAGGGCGCGCGCACCCTGATTGGGCGTGACGTCACGCGGGGCTCACTGGTAGGCTTAAGCAGTTGCCGCGCGGCAGCCAATGAGCACGCAGTATTGCCCGCTCTAGCTCTGCTGTGCTGCCTGCTGCACTGCGTTGACAAATTATGAAAAATTAATTAAGGATAATTTTTTGGCTTCAGTATCTCGAGAAAAGATGACTTTTCCCGTAGCGTAAGTTCCTTACGCAATACTCGTTCCCTCTCTAGAGAGAACCGAGGTTACGTGAGTAACCGAGTATCGATTGCCATGTGGTTAACCAATCACATCACACACCCCTCTCTCTCTCTCTCTCTCTCTCTCTCTCTCTCTCTCTCTCTCTCTCTCTGACTTAAGAGGCAGTCACACTAGACTTGAGGCCTGTTCACACCAAGAACAATAACTATAAAGATAACTATATTAGCGTCCACGCCAGCGGATGATATCGTTCTGTTTATACCAAGCGCGTGCTTGTCTGTCACTTTAAATGCTCGAGCTCGTTACAGCAGGATGAATTCTGATTGGCTGTCAGTGTTTTTATCGTTCATCAGCTGGAAAAAAATCGTTCCGATTCCAACGATATCGATTCGCTGTACCGTTATCGTTATAACTGTGGTGTGAACGCTGCTATTCTTTAACATTGAGAACGATTTTGTCGTTATCTTTATAGTTATCGTCCTTGGTGTGAATGGGCCTTTAAGCATGTAAATTACTTCAGATTTCATTATTATTGTAAATAATATAATATGAATAATATAGGTAACATTTTTAATTAAATGTATTTAATTAACTAGCAACACTAATTTTTCAGCATTTTCAATGTAGATTCCTGATCATTTCTACGTTTTTGGGTAAATTAAAAATAGTTGATGTATTATAAATGAAGATGAGCGAAAAAAAAAAAATATTAACCATCATTCACTACACTCCCCCTCATGTATTCATTATAAACAATATAACAATAAAGAAATATATAAAATAATGTCTGTTTTTTAGTTATTTAAAAAAAAAAAAGGTGTATAGGGTCGCTAGCGACCCGAGGTATGTGATAGTGTAAGTATATTTTTTCTGCGCAACAATAAGTAAAATTCATGATGATGTGAAGTTTCCCCTGGCATAAAACAAAAAAAATATGACAACTTGTATCTACAGCAAAACTTGAAACGGCGAAAGCGAGGACTGTATGCAATCCAATATTAGTGTCACTGTCACTTGATGGTGGACGTTTAACTAATGTTAAGCAATTGAACCTCGTTGTAAAGTGTTACTATAATATTATTCTTTTTAACCATTAATGAAAATTGACCAAATGAGAGTTTCTTCCATGTTTGATTTTTAGCCAGGAGGTCAATTTGTGACGTTTATATCCTGTTTTGGTCAAACTTCTTTTCGCTTAGGTCTTCAAAACTGCAGTAGGCTAGTACGCAAAGAAAGACACAAATTCTGCACATAGGCACATGAACGAAAGCGAACAATATGCAAGATCTAGCGTGAGCGCCCGTAACCCCCTAAGCACCCACTGACCTGCTGTCTCTTTCTCCTGTGTGCACCTCAGATGGAGCAGCCCTCAATGGATCAAAAGGGCCACGCAAACGTCCCATGGATAGTCGAGCCAGGACAGGAAGCCAAAAGAGGAGCCAACACCAAGTATGAGACCACTATTTTCTAATATACACCCAAAATACTGTCCACTCCTGTGTGTGTGCCTTACAGAGAGCGCCCTCTAGAGGCCCCCCACGGAGCCACGGGCCCAGTGACCTGTGACAAGCCCGCGTCTCTCCGCCCGGCCAAGCCCGCCCGTTTACCGTGGCTTCTGCATGATGACGCTGCCGCTGTCTATTCTCTCCTTCGATCTATTGCCCCGTTCTCTCTCTCTATTTCTTGATCTCTCTCTCGCCCCCCTCACCTCTCTGGCCGCAGCACGATAAGGGAAGGTCAGCCTTCAGGCCGCCACGCTGCCGATCCTCCTCCAAAACACACAAAAAAGTGTTGCAAGCGGTTGTTTTTCATTCAATTTTTCCCCCCATCTCCTCTCTTTTTATTTCTCCTTCCCTCCGTTCCTCGCTATTCTTTCCTCGGCTTCTCCGGGAAGCGCCTCTTCAGCCTTTCCCCGCTTCCCCCTCGACTGCTTGAATGACAACTTAAACCGTAATGCTGCTACAAGCCTTATAAACACAAATGTTGTTTTTAGAGTCGGAATTTGCTTTCTTTCTTTCTTTCTTTCTTTCTCTCTGACTAGACAGCATAGGGTTAGCGAGAGCGCAGGCACAAGGGCGGGAAACGGATTTTTGTGAGGTGGGGCATTCAAAACGGCTGGCATAGAAGCGGAGATTGGACTTCACCCAAAGGACATTTTGCTTGAGTTGTTTGTTTCGTCTCGTAGCGAAGTTTTCATTTTTAGTACCAGCGCTTGTCGGAGAGAAAAAAAATAACTGTAATTTAAATTCCCTTATTTTAGGGGAGATTTTTTCTTTTTTTTCTTAAACAGCACAAGAGTTACGAGCTTGTTTCAGTAATTCAAAACGTAAAGGTAATTTGTGGACGCAGAAGTTTGTCAGATAGCATTTAAAGGAGGCTTATTTTACGACGAGACATCCGCAAAAAAAAAAAAAATGTCTCTCAAACCGCGCGTTTTCCTTCCTTTCCAAATTTTTTTTTTCCTGTTGTGTTTTCTTTCTTTCCCTTTTTTTGGTGTTGCCTATGAATGAAAACCCGAGAAAACCGAGCCAGTCCTGAGACATGCAGTGTAGTTGATGGAAAGCATGCAGTCCATGTGAACTGGAGAAGGGGGGGCTTTTTTTGATGGACACTTTGGATAAGTGATGTGATTTCATTCACAGGGCAATGGCGGACGCCCATGTCTATTACAGTGGAATTCAGAGAATGTAGCCTGCCCCTAACATGGACCCTCAGTCTCACATGCATTGCAAATAAGGACCGCAAATACGGAACCTAAAAGCGTCACCGGAGCCTCTCGTAACGCATGTGTAAGGATTCGCACGAGGACTTTTTCAACTGGGACTTGGCGCGTACAAGGACTGCCGACGTGGACCCGTGGCCTTTTAACGAAACACTCGCATGCACGCGCACTCATACACACTCACTGCTTAAAAACAATTGGAGGAGACTTTGGAATTGAATGTACACTTTTCAAGAGGCAGCGATTCGAGTTGCGTTCTAAAGGACAGCGGCCGTCACGGAACTTTGTCGCGCGAGAGACGGATCGGGGAAAGGCGAGAACCGCGGAGACGGTCTCGCTACGGCAACTCGGACACACTACAACATTGACTTTTCACTAAATATCTAGTCCAAAATACCATGGCATGTCTGGACTGGGATAAAAACGGACTTTTACATGAATTGCTGTATTTTTCTTTTCCGTTTTCTTTGTTTATTTCTCTCTCTCTCTCTCTCTCTCTCTTTATTTTGTTTGTTTGTGGTTAATAATCTAAAAAAAAAAAAAAATGATTATGCACAATGTGAATGAACTCATTGCACTGGACAACCATGAAATGGATGCGTCTCGTGCCAAAATCACTACAGAATGGTTGTTAACTTCATTGGCGGCGCCATGCAGATTATTATTGATATATACTGTTTAATAGAGAACTATATTACCATTACTGTAATATTTACAATTATTATAATTAATTATTCTTATTGTGCAATTCTTGTCTGATGTTGTCTTAACGTTACATTATTTTTATATGACGCATCAAGCTTGAATACGCAGCCATCCGAAAAAAAAAAAAAAAATCTTGTAGTACTACAGAGGAACCGAATGTGCGGATGGCTCCACTTGTGTTTCAGATGAAAATATAAAAACAGATCTTATTTTCACTCATTGTCACTGTAGAATTTTGCCACAGTTCTGTAAATAAATATTTTGTTGACTCATTGTTCATATATGTTATTAAAAAAAAAAAAAAATGACAGAATAAAAAAAAAATCCAATAAATGACATTGGGAAACAAGGTACAAAATTTTGCAGGCAGGTCAAAGTTCAACACATTATAACAAGGTATGAGCAACCGTGGATTTGTGACATCATTGCGGACTAACATGTGTAGATAGGCTTGGGCTTCCAGCACACAGATTTTGTAAGTTTGGTCTTTATTTATATTCTTGCAAAGCACACGGAATAAATCCGGATTGTAGAACCATTGTCCTTTCTGTGGCCTGTGTTCCTTCCTTTCTTTCTTTCTTGTTTTTTATTTTATTTGTCCATCTATAGAGTGGTGCATGCAGGGATGACTTCAAAACCCGGTATACTAATTTACCACTGGAGATTTTTCAATGGCCTTTTATATTGGGGTTTTTCTCACACTCCAAACTGTCTTAAATAGTTTCTTATTAGAAACAGTTTGGGGTGTGTGAAGTGTACGTTGTACAACACAACCCCATTTTAAAAGACCATTGAAAAAGTGGTGAATTAGTCTACCAGGTTTTGAAGTCATCACTGCATTGTCTTACTTAAGTAACTTACTGTTGAATTGTTCTATCTCTTGTTGTTTCTATCAATGTACCACCCACCCATCAATATTCCATCTCCATCCATCGGTCGGTCGTTCTATCTACAGTACCTGTTGTTGTTCCGTCACTTTTTCTTTCTAGGCCTGTATGTAATGATTGTTTGTATTATTTATTTGTGTATGTACTTATCAGTGGCCTCTGGGGAGCTGCCACAAATTACAATTCAGTGAAGACAGGGAACGTGTTAAAAGATGTGCGCTGATAAGGATTTGAGTGTGAGTTTCTGGATTATATCTCCCTCAGGCTGGGTGACATACGGTTCACTTCTTGTGCACTCTGTTTCCATGGAGCTCGTATCTTTCTCCACACAGTCAGTTTAACACAACTCGGTTACGTTGCAGTAACAGATCTGGAGAAACACAGCAACACCTAAAGAGCGGACAGTTACTCAAATCACAGAGACGGAAAAAAACGATTGTTACGTTGATAGATTACTTGGTTGTTTTACTTTACTGTTTTATTTAAAAGTTTATACAAACTATAGAGAAGTTCATAAAGCTTTTCTGTGAGATGTACATCTAACAGACATTTATAGCCTCGATTTCACCTGCAGCGCGTTTTATTCCCCAATCTGTAAAGCGTTTACTGCATCTTTCTGTCAAGAGCCTTATACATTTCAAGACGGAGCATTTCAAGAGCCGTTTACATCAGAGAGATGCACGTCCGCGAGGTGAGACGATCCGACCGACGTCAGCTTTTATCAAATATCCTTCACTCTCCATTTCAGTTCTCACAACAAAGATAGAATGAGAGAGATAATGGGATAACTGTAGTCTCGCGTCCCAGATGGTGCGTATCCCGAAGCCTTTGACTAAATTAAGCGTCAGGGGATAACCATTTATGTAATTATCTTACAGATCAATTAATTAACACTTACAGAATGTGCCAGATAGATTTCTGCAGCGATATCAAAATAAAGTAGGCTTTATGATCGTTCAACTAGTTCAGTCACGTTGATATAAAAAGAACAAAGAGAGACGCCACAGCCCAGAATATGTGAGAACTGGGCCAGAGCTTTAGGAACACACAAAATCAAACTGCAGGGAGCAAAAACAACCCTCACCTAGAGCATTGATCAGCTCTGACGAAAAGAACAAACTGTGCTCGCCTAATGTAAGCAAATATTGAAGATTAAGCTCATTCCAAAGTAAAGCTATATCGACAACTAATCTTACGTGGCTACAACTCTGATACGTATACCTAACCCAATACGTATTTCCTAAAATAGGCTATTATTTGTGTGCTAATGAGCATTTTAAGTGCATCAATAACATACTTTAGTTAAGTCCTGTGAGCTGTGACGAAGGACTGCTTGCCAACAGATAGCATTTAGCAAAAGTGAAACACGAATCAACATTCGCAACCCATTTCACTAAATGTTGAAGTCGATAATCAGTGAATCCCACTGGGATTTGTAATTGGCTCTTAGCATGCATGTGTTCTGTTTGCATGTAAAATCAGGTGTGTGGTCAACATTAGTTTTGTTCATCATCAACATTAAATCAGTCAAAAGGTGCATTCGCGCCATGTCGTAATTGCCGTAACGATTCTGAACTGTGAACAAGTTCTTTGTAGAACTTGTAATTACAACATGTAAACTAGTCATTTTCTGCGAGCTACAACTTGTACCATCTGGCCGCTGTACCACCTGACCACTGCAGATTTAAAGGGATAGTTCACCCAAAATGAAAATTCTGTCATTATTTACTCATCCTCAAGTTGTTCCAGAGTTTCTTTCTTCTGCTGAACACAAAAGAAAATATATTGAAGAATGCTTATAACCAAACTGTTGCGGGGCGTCGTTGACTTAATGGTTACCCACATTCTTTAAAATATCTTTTTTTGTGTTCAGCAGAACAAAGAAACCGGTGTGTTCGACTTGAAGCGCGCAGACCAATCGGTGAAAGACATCAAAGTACCGCGAGAGCGATTCGAAAGCGCACACAGCTTTATTTATGACAATTAATGGCGTGAATTCAGAAATAGCTCAAACATCAAAACAACTAAAGTAGGCCTATCTGTCTTTATGTAAGATTCTAACTAAAGTTGCTATATAAAGATCGCAATCGTTGTCCTAATTGTGTAGTTACACGATTACATTGCGTAGTCAGCGGCATTAAAATATGCCTGTATGTCTTTTATTTTTTCCCAGCAGCGTCAGCAATGAATCATTCACAAAACTACCAGGAATGTGTGTAAAGAAAGTAAAATTGATAACACGATTTAAATTGGATTTGTTTGATTTCACGTTGACTTCATCACACAGGTAGGCTACTGCGCAAAGAAGGTACCTGTAGGTCTATGTATAAAAACACATGCAAGAGTGCCATTGTAAGGTAAGAAGTGAAGTCATCCCATAAAACGCTATGATGAAGTTGTGTCAGTCAGTCTGAGTTTTGTGTCATATGAATGCATCTTCTTAATAAAACACTCTGTTATGCTGTAACTCTGCCAAACACACCCGAAGCAGCTGAAGCACGCGGGCTACACCTGAAACCTGGTGTGCGTTTGCCTTTCACTCTTAGGGAGCTTTGACACCGGGCAAGTTTGCCGCGGGCTGAATCTGAGTGCGATCGTTCCCGCCGCCCGTGTCGTATCGTCTGACCGCGAAGCGAGGATAGAAGAGGTGAAAAGTGAAGGAAGAGCACCGCACAGCGAGGGGCTCTTGCTCTAGTAAAAAAGGGCCTAGCGATGCCCCTGCCTGCAGGTAGTCCTGGTTTCGGCTGGCTACCACAGCACACTCTTGTATCCGCAAGATAGCTTTCACACGACCAATTTTTCACGTGAACTTTGCTCAGTTTCTAAAAGAAACTGACCCGTTTAAAGCTCCGAAAAGGTCAAATGTGAGTAAATGAATTTGGAACTATAATATTTGCCTAAGAGGCTCCCATGCGGTCAAACATTTTCAGAAATAACCACTGCTTTCGAACACCGTCGGCATCTAGAAGCAGTGGAAATTGTCGGCGTAATTGTCGGTTTCCTATATTTTGAACCCGATCTCACCATTCCGTCGACCCGTTATTACCTCCGTTATTACCTTTGAAAACACTGGCGTGTGCCGAAAGTTCAGATGCAATAACAACTGTTATTTTTGTGGGGTCAAAGTCATCGGGTAACCCTGCCGGAGGTGAGACGAAAGGGCAATTTTGGGAGGATGCCCAGCATCCTAAAGCCAGCTGCCATGGCAACACTGGCCACGAGCCCATTTGGGTCTTCACCTCCTCTGCGATCCACGACAGGAGAGGCGAGAGAGAGAGAAACGACAGCTGCCGAAGAGCTACATTCATCTGTCAACGAGGCCAGATGCGAATCAAGAGGGGGCAGACTTTTAGCCGAAGGAGCGATCTAGAAGGAAACGTGTTCCTTAGCGGCATATTATATTTAGGTCGAGTCCTTTATCTGTCAGACCGCATCGCACTCCTGACTCAACACATTTGGGCGTTAAAGGCCAAAGGCAGCTCAGGGTGGCAGCCTGCAGTGCCAAAAGGCCTTTAGTAACACACTTACGCGAACAAGCGCAGAACCATGCGGTAGGATGACGAACGCCGTGTGTGGACAGCAAGGTTTCCATTGAATAAATGGTAATTTGGTTGTGTTCTTAACCATCATTAACTATGAAACTATCATGGTTTAAGAAGACTTTGAATATAGTGCAGGCCAGGGCAGAGTAACCGTGGCCCTCATAATCCACTTTCCTGCAGAGCTAAGCTCCAACTGTAATAAACATACCTGAACAAGCTAATCAAGGTCATCAGGACTGAAAACTACAGGCTTTTGAGTTTGATTTAGTTGGCCAGGCCCACCGTAAAGCTTTCTCGCGCTCCTCGGAAGAAAGAACGTCCTGCGGATGCGTAATCTATGAAAGGTTTTTTTGTGTGAAGCATTCCTTTAACAACAAAGGCAACACGTATTTCTTCCGCAAATGACGTTCGCTCGCACAGCTTCAGGATCGCGTCCAAAGCTCCGCAGGCATGGCTTTGGCATCTGTTCTCTCTCTGCTTGGCCCTGCTCCACCCGACCTGACGAGAGCGAGCAATAAAGTAGCCACTGACACTGAGAGCGGCTGACAGGAACCGTTCTCAGGCCAAGGTTCGGGTAGCGGAGGCAGGGGGTGCACGTGATGTGAGTCAGAGCAAGCAAAGCCTTGTAGACACTGCATGTCCATTGACAATGGCAGGTACTGATCTTGTGCTTTTGAAATGAAATGGTTAAAAGGGTTTGAGTTGAGTGGCACTTCTGTTGAAAAAAAAGAACCTTTGAAGTTGGATTGTGTAAAACGTGTAACATGAAATGTTTGAAGGATATAATGAGCAGGAATCCTGTGGTTGAAAATTTGCAGTAGGTATTTTTTGGTGCGACTTGGAGTGACTTACTTACTTACTTACGTACTTACTTACTTACTGGGTATGTGAGAGTGTTGAATGTCAGGTAATATTGGTTAGCAATAAAACTGTAGAGCAGGGGTGTCCAATCTTGCTCCTGGAGGGCCACTGTCCTGCAGAGTTTAGCTCCAGCTCACCTCACCTCACTTGCCTGGAAGTTTGTAGTGTGCCTAGAAAGACCTTGATTGGCTGGTTGAAGCTGAACTCTGCAGGACAGTGGCTCCCCAAGGAGCAGGATTGGACGTCCCTGGTGTAAATGCATCTGATCATATTATTTAAATCCACTCCACAGACTTTTATGGGCAATCGGTGCAGAAAAGTAAAGTGTAGATTTTGTGCGGGCATGCACATGTTGTAGTGATCAGGCCAAAAAGCCTGCTTTAAAAAAAATGTTTTACAATGTGTGTAGTTGAGAAACAGCATCCAAATGATCTGTGAACTTGAATAATCAATATATCCTGGGAATAGAAGAGGAGAGAACATCACCTGCCCTATTCCAAACATCAGTTGTTATTGCATGTAGAGGGCCAAAAAAAGTCAACTCTGTAGAAGGTGTTGCATTGGGTGGGCTGTGGGATGCTATGATGTGTTATGTAATGTTATGTAACTTTGTGTTTTTTCACTTGACCTCCAGCAGCATTTTAGCAGAACATAAGAGGTGAGAATGTAATGAGGAAAACCTGTACATTAAGATGTACCTTCCTGCAGTTAAGTAACCTTAATAAAACACCTATCATTAATGATAGACTTTTTTTGACAAATGATATTAGTCGGTTGTTTGTTTGAGGACTGTCCAGGAACCTGATCGGGCACCTGTTTTCATGCAATGAGTGAGAATGTAGCTATGTGATTTGAACAAGCCTCCATCATT
This sequence comes from Squalius cephalus, assembly GCF_949319135.1. Lineage (NCBI taxonomy): Eukaryota > Metazoa > Chordata > Actinopteri > Cypriniformes > Leuciscidae > Squalius > Squalius cephalus. The sequence continues at coordinate 42,045,699 of NC_137125.1, forward strand.
CAGTACATGTGGTAAAGGGTAGCAGGAAGGTCATCCATGTTGATCTAGGGCCTGCCTGACGTTTCCATCACAAAATGGGAATGAAATGAATGTGTTGGCTGTTACATGAGCAAATGAGTGTGCAGTGCGGTCAGGTAAGGCAAATGTATTTCTATAGTGCATTTCATACACAATGTTTTTTCAAAGTACTTTACATAGAAGGAATGAAAAAATAAGAATAAAAGTGAAGAATAAAAATGTCAATATATTTGAACAGTTTCAAATAAAAAAATAAAGCAGTGTGATTATAAAGCATTATCAATGCTTTTAAGTGTATTATTTGAGGTAGCAAATGGTGCCTGTTATGAACATGTAGAAGTTCCAATGTCATTTGACAGGCCAACACATGAACCACACCTCAATGCCTGTGCCACACTGAATCAAGTGGATTAGAAGCTCAGTGAGAGATGTGTGATGCAGAGGTACAAGCATGACCTCAGAGACAGCTGCTTGAATTCCCATGAAGATCAATACTAAAGTGTCATCTGAAGCTGCAGAGCAGTGTATGAGCAGCCAGATGGAACATGCATCATTGTGCATCAGAGCAGATGGTAGTTGGAGTAGTGTTTGTTGTAATGAAGTGTGTAGTAAATGTGTTAATTTGCATGCACAAACACCAATGAACAAGAGGAAATGTCGATTTATTTGTCTTTAATGTCCCCCCTCCAAAAAAGAAGTTAAAAAAGGATTTACTAAGTATTAATACTTAGCATGGTCCCCCATTTCCCCTCAATTGGTCCCCCATTTCCCCTCAATTGAAAAAAAATATAAAATTATATAAGTAATTCATAGGCCACACCACAAAAAAAGCCTATCCACTCTAACAAACCATGTCCCATTTACCCCTACCAATATCCATTTTGGACATGACACCTCATTTAAATCTGCAGTCTCTGGAGATTTCAATGAGCTCATGGAGATGTCCAAAATGTATAATGGTAGGGGTAAATGGGACATGGTTTGGTTGAGTGGATAGGCTTTTTTTTGTGGTGTGGCCTATGAATTACAGCTTCCAATCTTTGTTCCCTATATCCCAATTCCTATACATTCTACCATGTCTCTTTCATTGGGATACAGGAAACAAACATTGCAAGCACTACACCACTTGCAGTGTTCTCAGTCAAAAATTCACAGCCTTTCAATTGCTTGCTACATTAAACACCAAAACCAGCTTCTTTCCCTTAGGATAGCTTTTCCATTTCTTTTAGGAACGGACCGATCGTAGGGGTCACTGATCTCAACTTATACACAAGCTCAATCAGTAACACCTACTGTACAATCACTCACTTCCACAAAAGCCATCCTAATGAAAAGATAACTATTTCATCCACACATTTAAGCTATTTCCTCTAGGCTGATCGTTCTCGACCGGGAGCACAAACGCATCGCCGTGCTTCAACTCACCTGGCTTCACTTCCTCTCGCAACACTGAAGCAAATTCCTACACCGACACAAACAAATTCACACCAGATGCAATCCTGGACCAACATTTCTTCTACAGCCTCCTTTCCCCCAAACAAACACTAACATGTTACCAACTACAACAAGCACATCTCTCTCAAACAGCTTCAGCTCCATCCATACAAATGCACCGCTCAGCTTGACACTGACATTAGGACATGCCAGTGTGCTGTCTGTTCTCATCAAGCTGCTGCCAACAGGAAGTGTCAGAAACAGACGGAGCGTGACCGCTGCTGTGTCAGCACTGCCGTGCATCGGCGTCCCCTTTCCTCTCGCTCCCAAAAACACACGTTCCATAAGCCAGCCACCTTTTTTTGCCCCAACACACTATTCCAGGTACATCTACTTTCATGTCCTGGGGGAAACCTACAAATTAAGTATTTACACACACACACAATACATTAATCACATCACCATCAATAACAGACAGACTACTTGCCTTGATGTTCATTCAATTTATATTCACATTAGGACATGCACAAGTGCCAAAATAATTTACACGTTCACCCTTTGCAAATCCAATGGTGTACCTGCATTGACAATCTCCATTATCATCATTACACATTTTTCTTAAGACAATGCTGAAAAATCTGTGATTCCACATTACATTTCTCAAGACTTACTGTGCTACATCATACACAAGTGAGCCTCTCCAGACACATTAAATACAAAATCTGTGGTTGGGACACAGTGTGCCTCAAACGCATTTCATTCGTGAAAAGCCGCTGCCACAAATAAAACCTGAGCTTCCCAAACTAAAAATACATAAACACACCCAAAACTTATTTTCACATATTTTGACATATTAAGGCATCGGTTCAAACACGTAACTCAGATGAAATCCCACACTGGGCTGTGTGCACGCTCCACATTAACAAGCCTTTATATCTTTTTCTGGTTCACAGTACTTGCGCTCAAAGACAGATTGTCATAGTAAAAAACATTCTTATATATTACGAAACACCAAAAAAAGCTTCATTTCAAAAAACTCAGAAAATGTTCAAATGTTCATCAAGTCACTAAAAAGTCTCCTGCTTTAAAAAGTATTTCTCAAAAGAAAGTTTTTAGAGAAACAAAACAAACAAACATCTACAATCCTCCTCCCTCCACTTTCTTTAAAATGTAAAGGATTCCAATGCTGTCCACGGTCAAAAAGGTGCTGAAATCGGGCGACACGTGAATCTTCTTCAGATTGGCTCCCATCGTGGAAAACGTCTGCAGGGACTCTCCCGTCTCCACGCTCCACCACTGCAACGACAAAAACAAAACCGTGAGCACAATTCCCTGGGGTCAAAGTCTGTGTCATAAGAAAGTTTCAGCTTGTTTTTACCAACGGCACAACACGGAAAACTTCAAAAGGACCCCACACCCACACCAGAGGGTCTCCGTTCCCTACAGCTGCGCTCAAACGCTCTATTCCGGTCAAAAAGCAGCAAAGGAAATGTTGCTAAACGACTGCGAATACTAGTGTGGGTTACAGTGCCTAAGCGGCACCGCTCTCACTTCGGCAGCCTGACAAAACGAGGCCGCCGTGCAGCTGCCGACCAAACTGTCAGCGGCGATGACAACAGATGCCTCCTACCGCAGTGCTTGTTTTTACACTCTCTGCGTGCAGATGCGCAAACACGGCACCCCCGACAGACTCGTTAATCACGCGGCCCTTGTGAATTAATGGCTCTCGTTTGCATTTAACGGGTTCGTTCTACGCAACTTATGGCTTTGTGCTAAAATCTCACCGCCCTGATAGTCTTGTGCCCAGAGTACCAGACCTCCCAAAATAAAGCAGTCGGAGAAGGACGTGACTGCAGCGTGCAGACGCAGCACATTGCTCGAGTCGCATTTCTTTTTCTCCTTTCCCTGATGGCCAGGCTTTGTGTCGCCACAAATACTGCACAGAACTTGGCTTTCATCGAGCTCGTGTTTGTTCATTCGGTCCGAATCAAACATGACCGTGTACAATCACCTGAGAGTCTCAAAAATCGAATCATGTCAAAATATGTCTCGAGACAAATGTATTTTTTCCACTGGATGAATGTGCTGTAGCCTAATCTTTCAAAAGTTAAGGAAAGTTGCTGTTTAAAAGAAAACCTTTGTACCCATAGTGCTCGGAGAGCATATGAAAATTAAATAATCTTTCGACGCTGGTGCGTGTTTCAAAAAATATATATATTTCAAAGTCATTACCACATTATGCTTGCGCTTTACGCTGATGTCAGGACGCTGAATAATGAGTTAAAGACGACAGATGGAAAGAAAACCTTTTCGGTCCTGTAAACACTTACGATGCAAAAATCACATTCTGGTCACAAAATACACACAAGCACATAAAAAGCCTACAAATTCAGGGTTGCGAGCTCTTTCCCAGACAACATGCTAAGAACAACTATTATGAGTAAAAGGAACAACGCCTGCTTCAATTATTCACCAGGCCAAGTCTCGTACTCTTATTTCTCACGCAGTGTGTAGTGTAGTACAGTCTGCAGACAAAGACCTGATCTTGTTCTGCTCATCTCCAAATGAATGATTGTGCACCTTAAACGCAAGCCAGATGACAAAAGCCATCGATTTGTAACAAAGGCCACGTTGTCCTCGGGTTGACGTGTAGCGTCATTATGTGTGTAGCGAAAGCAGACTGGGCGGATTCAAGAACTTTCTCTACAAAGATCTGCGCAAGAGCGGACAGGACTCATCCAGACCTCGGTGTCTCGATCGGTCGGGAGAACGAGGGAAAGACATCGGATTGGTCTGCCGCTACGTGACTTGCAGTTGGTTCAAGGAGAGTGTGTTGCATGAATAACAGGGGGAAAGTAGTGACCCTTTTATGATTGATACAAGTCATGAACTGAAAATCTCCTGAGAAAGAACATTTCCACACACAGAAGCTGACAGGGATGGTTGAGGTCTGAAGATCAGGGGTCGACCTTCATCCTCTATGCCCTTGGGCGCGTCACTCAAGTTCAAACACCTCCAGGGTCAGAGGAAGTGGATACGGCAACCCTGTTACTAGTTTGCTCTCCTCCTTGCGCGTTCTGGGTTACGGACCGCCGACAAGGCTGGGCTATCGAGACAAACCCGCATATATTGTTATTTTAACAGGGACCCGGGGAACAGATTGGACTGTAAATTACTTGTTTCCATACTGCACTTCTGCTGATGTTCTCATTTGCAAGTAACAAAAAATAAATTAACAAAATAAAAGCTTGCAATATTGCCATTACAACCATTTTTGAACCAACAACCACGTCGGATTCTTATGTTTGCAATTATCACAGCATCTATTTTCGTACAGCACTTTTAACCACACTTCCACATCTGGAGAGGGGGGAGAAACAAGAGGGGAGCCCACCTCAGACACTTCAGCTAAATTATTCATTTAACACCTCAAAGGCTAAAATATTGATGGACACAGAGATGGAGTAAAAGAGTCCCTTTTCCTTTATTTCCACTCCGTCTTTGTATTTTTAGTCCCCTCTCTCATTTCACTGCCTGCAGTGTGTTGAGGAATCCTCCGCTGGCATCCGCACACCACAGTATGACAAAGACAGGGTACGCCGTGGTGTCGGTCCTCCGTAGCATCTTTCCCGCGTGAACGCGTTTTGACAGGTCATCTGCCGGGTGTCGGGGCCAAATCGCTGAGTCACGGCACCAGCGCACGTGTCTGCCAGCCCGAAGCTAAACATTCAGATCGCTTTCAACCAGATAAAAATCAAACTTCATTCATTATGGCCAATGAAGAAACAAAAAAAATAAAAAAAGTTGGTGGCTTTCACAGTTTATGAGGTGCTGTGACGCAAATGTGCAAAAAGGTACATTTGCTCTCAAGGTTGTCTTCTCAGTGGCGCGTTTTATATAATAGTTGGGCAAAGCAGCCATTCCCATAGCACAGAAGAGAAATGTGGAAAGCAGAGCAGTGACAGGTGTTGCGAACTGTGTCAAGCTTTCCTACGGTACAAGTGCTTGTTCTGCCGCTGGCAAATAGATTGAGTGAATTCTCTCAGAAACTATTACATAATGAAAGACAAGCTTCAAAGCAAATGTTTATTTTACCTACAAACAAACAAAATCTAATTTTAACTTGGATTAAAGATGCCAAGCAGATAATTTTTATTTGATACATTTCTCATTGCAAAGTGCAAATAACAATAAATATAGTCGCAAACAGCAATTATCGGGGCCAAGCACAAAGACCATAAGTCATGCCAACATGGCTGGAAGCATCAGACCAACTGCAACAATGAACAATTAAAAGACATTTAACATGATTTTAGGCAAAATGGCTGGAAAAAAAAAAAAAAACCAATAATTTGATTTAATGGTTTATCACTTTCAACCACAAGGTGGCACTGCCCAGAAACTGAGTACTGTCAGGGCATGGTGCCGAAGACAGTGTTTCGTAACGATACACCATTGCGTTCGTAAATTATAGCATTTTACAACCATAGACAGTATAAGAAGTGGACAGAGCCATCTCATTGGAACTCAATTGAGACAAGTGAAGCCCGTTTTTAGCGATTTTTTAAGACTTCCGTTCCTGACGCACAGACTCAAACAGAGCTTGACGACGTAGAGGTGACGTGAGCAACCCGTCTGTCTTCTAGTGGCTGTGGCATGAGAAATCTGAATCATTCCCTTCCGAAACTTGCAGAGACGGAGAGTGTGAGTAGAAGGTGTCCATGAGCTTGGAGCAGGAGAAACTTTTGCTAGGTATTCTGATTAATTATTTTGTAATTTTGCCTCCACGTCCCCCCGATTGCCCGCGAGCTTCTCCTCCCGTCCATACGGTAATCTCTCTCTACTGTGCGACAGAGAGTCACGTGGTTATGGCGCAATCGTTAGCCTACTTTTACAAAAACTGCTTCTATGGGGCCATAACATAAGCTACAAGGTAATGGAGCATTTTATACATTGTCGTGTTTCTTTAGAAATAAATAATGGACAAATGGAGTCTTCAAACGCCTCAGATGTAAAGTTATTCGCTGTTAAAGTGACGCCAAAATGAATGAGAGTCAATGGAATGCTAACAGCAGGTGAAGTTCTGCTACAAGATGGTGGCACGCGGCCGGCTTCAACTTCCGGTCGACTTCCTTCCCGCTTGTTTACAACTAAAATCAAAACGGCTGACACCCAAAATGGCCGATATGGGAAAATTGGGTATTGGATGACTCTGTATTATGCACCAAATCTAAAGAGACTAGTTTTGTGATTTTTGACCAAACCGTTCAGAAGTTATAAAGTAAAAAGAGCCATTTTCATATCACCTGACCACTTGGTGGCATTGTGCAGGTAGCCTCAGGTCATGGTTGTCATAACACACCAAGCTTGATCAGAATACGCTAAAGCGTTGCAAATATATAGCCTCGCGTTCATTTTGACGGGCACTTCGTCAAATTCGTTCGTACGTTATTCGAAAACGGTTTGACGAATCAACTTTAATTCCGTAACTTTGTCGGCATGGTCTGAAGATGATCTGGTTCAATTTTCGTGAAAATCGGAGCAACGACCGAGAACTTCTAAAAAGTGGTTTTATCGGAAAACTCTAAATGGCAGAAATTTATCCAGTCGTCTGGACTCAAGGCCATCCCTCACGGTTCAAAAGTTATTAGTATAAACGCGAGTCAAAATTTGGACAGTTGGTGGCGCTGCACAGTTTGAGTTAGACTCCAAATTTTCTATGGTGACAGTTCAGACTGTCCTCTATCTGTGTGCCAAATCTCATAACTTTCCCACAAGCGCTTCTATGGGCTGACAGATTTCCAGAGTGGAAGAATACGGTAATAGGAACGCCAACAGATGCAATGTGTGCCTACGCACCATCGGTGCTTGGCCTCTAATAATAATCCTACCTTTACACGCCTCTTTCGTGTGCTTTTCCATAAAGTTACATCTCATCCACCAAAATGGACTTCAATGTGTTGACTGGGGACTTCAAATTAGTAACAGCAGTTTCTAATTTTAAAAACACTTCCTAAAAAATAAATAACTGACTTCAAACTCCAAACTTGGCTTATTGAAAATTAACGAACACCCAGCAACTCTTTCAGTCCCTGCCAAATCCATTCGCCCCAAGTTTCTCCTTTCAGTCACTATCTAATGAATGTCAGGATGGCTGTGAACACTCTGCAGAAACAAACAACAGTCCTGACAGCGGGACGAGAACAAATCCATCTCCCTGGCTCTGTTACACCTCCAGACCCAACGGCCCCAAGTGTTGCTACCGCTTCAAAACAAATGGCTTTTCTCACCATTGTTCAACAGTAGAAACAGACAAAGGAAATAAAGGGTCTGTTATTAGCAGGTGAATGCTGTTGTGGGACTCAGAGCAATAAACTGCTGTGATATAAGAGATCTGTCTGGTAGAGGTGAAGGTCTGGATGCCCTGGAGCTGATGTGTGTGAATTACTAGGAGTCTCCAAACAGCAGCCAAATCCTCCAGAGAAGAAACACTATACGTGTGTGAGTGAGAGAGAGAGAGAGAGAAAGGGAGTCAGGCAGTGTGATTTAATGCGTTTGAGCCTCTTCCTCAGTAAAGGTGTAATATCCTGGCTGACCTCCTCATCCGTTTGTCCTGTCCTCCAAGAAATATTTCTGTCTCATGCAAAGGAACACGGTCACACACACCTGTAGCTACAATAACCATTTGTTTATTATGAGTGGAAGCTAAATGATAAGAGGTCTTTATAAATCACTCAGACACAGAAAACATTTACCTCTCAGAGTGAAGGGCAAAATGAGTTACTCACACACAGGAAATATGCGTAAAGAATGACGCTATGCGTTACCCGACAATCTGTCGGCTAGATATAAAAAAAATAGTGACAAAATGACATGCAGATAAAGATGGATGCCGACTACAGACATGCTGATGAATGAGACTGAAAGGACAACACCGACGAGGGAAAAGTATAAAGAGACAGATGCCCTACAGATTTGTCCTCTGTGTATGTCCTCATTGAGACAGGACATGTCCTGTCTTCAGTCCAACCCACTTATCCAGAGAAAGATTGCACGTTTAACGATTCATGCTACAGTTAGGGATGTCAATATACAGGTACAGACAATAATAAAAAAAATTATAAAAAAAAAATAATACAAAAAATATCCAATGCATATATGCCTGTTCAACTTTGGCTGGATGCAACTGATTGGTGAGATTAGCGACTTGCGGTCAATAGTGCCTGTATGTACAAGAATAATGTTCAACAAACCTATACCATTTAAATAAAACAAGTAAAAAAATTAAATAATAATAATAATAATAATAATAATAAATAAGTCCCGCTTTGTTATTTTGATAAACTGGACACTATAACATTAAGAGCTTTTACTGTGAGCACTAGTGGAACTGAATGAATTTCACAAACACGAAACGTGATCGTTGTCATCTGTGGATCAAGCCAATCGTGAAACGGCAGTCATCACAGCTTGTGCTGTACTTTGATGTCATAACGTCACTGTCTGACTTGAGACGCGCCAACGCCACGTGACTAGCTACTACTGCAGCTCAAAATCACAGGGGACATGGTAGCGTAAGCTAGAGACGCACTACCTGCAGCCAAAAATAGTCTGCTTGCCGGTGTCAGAGTAAAAAAGACGAATGTGTTTGACAACCCAGTCTGCAGGAAGTGCCAATTAATAGCAAGTCATTTTTGTAGTACTATTGTAGTTAAGTTTACAAACTCTCCACATCCCTACGCACATTTTTTGCAGTGATTCATTGGCCAAAAAAAAAAATTGTTTATATTAATTTATTTTACATTGCTAAAGATATTGCAATTTACTTATGAAATATTTTGGACTGTCGATAATCATAAATCTGATATTGTGACAACGCTAGTTTCAATCACTGGGATATCAGAAAAAGTAAATTTTAACAACTTTCAAATATCATTAAATAGCTCATTGCTGTAGTTTTAGGCAGTTTCGCTGAACTGCAAGAGTGAAAAAACAACATTTGTGAGTATGCACCAATACTGTTAACACCTCACTCACTTTACTGCGAGTTGTGTTTTAAAAAGCATTACTTAAGCCTCTGCGTTTTACCCACCGCAAGAAATAATTGGCCTGCTGCCATCCAAAACAATGTCATGTTTCTGTACTCGGATGGACTGAACTGCAAAGGTGTCAAAGAACAAGCGTTGCTGACAGCCCGATACAAATAAACACGTCACCGACAAACTACGGAAGGCGCACATCAAAAGATGTAGATGCGGCTGAGGCAGATCACCTCAAAGTGAATGCAGAGAGCTCGGGCATGGCGAGATGTACAAGACTCTTCCTGCTGCCTGAGTGACAAGCCAAACCCAGAGTTTAACAGAGCAAACCATGTCACTACATTACTATTCTTTTACATTTTTTTATTTCGGTCACATTTTATTTACACAATTGGTGATAGAGAGAAGATTGGACTGGATTTGAACTTGCACCACTGCATGAGCAACTCAACTCTAAGAAATAAAAGCAAATTAGAAAATATGGAAGGGAAAAAAGTCCAGGGATCATTCAAACAAGTAGACTTAATTGACCAAAAACAATCCATTCCAATGAAAACCGGACATCACTCAACATCCTCTCGGATAGATAAATTCTCAAATCAGAACAAGCGCATCTCCAGCAGGAAGTGCAGCGTGACGCGTCACACCTCCTTCGTTCGTGTGGTCGTAACAGATTTACAGCAGGTTTGGTTGGGTCTGATGAAGAGGTTTGGCTGGGGATGTGGAACCGACGCATGCGATGATTAATTTATCATTTGATATTACAGACAGCGGGATCCTGAGCGAGAGGACAGCCGGTGATCAATCAGAGCTTATTATCGGGTCTCCGACGGACCCGTCGCTCACGCAGAGGGTCAGCCTGATGCAGACGCATTTGATAAACTGACGGATTGATGTGAGATGAAGCATCATTACGCCAGTGACACTTACACAATGTACAGACAACTCCGAGTATATTAATTAAGTCGTCTCAATGTGTGATGGATAATGGGTGACATAGTTGATGGAAGTTAGTCTCGCTCTGTTCCTGGCATAATGTGCCTCTGTGACATGAGCGATTGGACAAGTGTCTGCCTGATAATACAGATGAAATGATGACATCACAAAACAAACTAGAGAGAATGGAGAGACTTCATCCTGTTAGGCAAGGCTGCACTTTAAAAGTTACAAATAAAACGCTTGCAGATTTTTGCTAAATCTCAAAGAATGCAGGCCAGTCAAGTATTACTTTTGCTCAAATAATAATAATGACTGCGTTTAGGGCCAATATAAAGACTTCATTCAACATGGCAGGGTTTCAGACCGATTAATGTTTACCTTGTAAACTCAGACTTTTTTAGGAATCACGCTACAGTGGATTCACTTCAATTTGGATTCACTTCAATTTCGATTCACTAAACAATTACGAACCAGTTCTTTTCAAATGAAAAACAAAAATGTTACCCAGCCCTAAACAATAATCCCACATGCAGCAAAGATTGAATTAAGCCAATTAAACAAAAAAAAAAATCATGGTGCCTAATGAACCCAGAATTGTTTGCTTGTAAACAGCAATTGCATCTATATAATGTGTGTACCTTGACGTATCCGCCAGTAGAGACGAGCACTGCGTCGTCAGGGGAGAAGTGCAGGTCGGTCACCCATCCACCGTGGAAAGAGTCCATGGAGTCCTTAGTGTCCCGGGAACAGATCTTCAGGAGAGCTCCATCCAGCATGCTCCACAGCTTAAATACACATAAAACCATACAACATTAATGTTACACAAAATCAATAAAAATTCATAAGATATTGCACAATATTTGTATTGTTGTAAAGTTTTTTTTTTATTTTTTATAATGCATCAGTGTTTCTTGTACGAATTTGATCAGAAATCGCTTGAGAAAATAAAACATGCCAAATGCAAATATATCCATTCTAAAGCCTGATTTACAGACATTACACTGTGATGTGCACGTTTTGCACTTGTGTTTCTCAGTGGCAGTAAACAGCGTTAAATAATAGAAATGTGAGCTTTGAAAAACAGCACCACAGGCCATGAATTATAACATCACAGCATTTCTCACTCTCTCTATTTGCGGTTCTCTCACTTTCCCCATTTTCCCTTTTCTCTCTGCAAGCAGCATCTTTAATTGATGAGGTAGAACTTTCCTTTACACTTCTGAGCACTGGGGCCCCATCTCAGAGAGAGACAGATTGGCAGAAGTGACAAGCAGGGGATGCTGAGTTTTGAGAATTGAGCTATCGAAACGTATTTGTCCATATGTCTCTTATTTTAATATCTGTATTAATTCAAACCTCTCCATTTGCTCTCAACATGGCCATAATATCCACACATTCAGAGTTTCAAAATTCACCATAATTGACAACCTTTGCCAAGAAAATTTCTTTACAACCATATTTAGGTGATTCTTCAATTAGGGAAATGTTTTTGTGTTTGAGCATGTTTAGAGAATAATTGAGTTTCTACAAAAACATTTTACTTGTATGGAAATGAGAAGTGAGGGGAGCACACACTGATACAGTAATTTGAAGACTTTTTACAAAGATCTGAGAGTAAATGTACTAGGATTTACTACCAAACCAGTTAATTGAGAATATGAGAAGAATTTAGAAAGCCTCAATTTCTTTAGAAATTCAAACTTAAATGTAAAAGTTAGTCTAACCTGAACTCCAAAAAATTAAGTAACACATTATACCAAAATCCTTTTGAAATCTGATCAAGGCACCCCGATCAGATCTGAATACCTTTAACAGAGATGAAAGAGTTTCAAGTAGTTTAAGATTTTATTCACCCTTATTTCTCCGTTGTCATCGCCCGTTGCAAGTCGCTTGTTGTCCCAAGAAAATCTGCAGCTACGGACGCAGTCCTTGTGTCCCTTCAGCAAAAACGTCATCTCCCATGAGGCGCTGCTCCACACCTTAGGGAACAAAACCATCAGTTAAGCCATTTTACTGCATAAACTGACTAGGAGCAAAACTGAACACCGTCTGCCAGACTGCGATTGTGTTGTGTAAAAATTTGAAGTGATCTAATCTCATTGAGCGATCACTTTGTGAGAAGGTTAATAAATCTAATAATAAATGGGATGGGAATGCCACAAGAGTGAGCAAATATCAATTTTCATTTTTGGCTAAACTGCTGCTTGAAATATTTGTTGTCCCATCTCTAATTTTAGTCAGAGTTATTCATTGAGGCGGGTCCATTTGGCATGAATGATTTTTCTGATCAGCACTCCAAATTCACATTGCCATCCTCTCCCTCTCTGGTCGTTGAGAAGGTCTGGCAGACAGACGTGAACATGGCGTCTCATTAGAAAGCTCTTCCGGTAGAGGCGGCGTCACACAGATTGAGAGAACTTGATCATCACACTCTCGGGCGAGCAGGCTGGACTCTGACCTCCGATACCACAAACAGAAGACGCTACGCCTTTGTACAGCACTCACGCAGAGTTAATTAGCAAGTATTTGGCATTGTTACCGTGAGAACCCTGGGCTCAGTAAAGATACTCCAGATAGTCACCTAGCCCTGTCCTTACACCGTACCAACACAGACACGCAACTAGAGTAAACATACTAGCGGTGGTACAGGAGCAGGTGTTTGCACAGTCAGAGCCCAGGAATTAGACAGAGGCAGGTGACGCTCTGACACTAAGGTAAAGAATATCTTGTCCCGTGACATCGATCCGATTATGCATTTGAGCCCCTTTTCACTGACCTTAGCAGTCCTGTCAGCTGAGGTTGTGGCAAAGAGCCATCCGTCAGAAGACACGTCACATGACAGGACAGCACCATTATGACACTCAAGGTCTTGCTGCATCTGCCCTCTGTTCAAATCCCAGACCTGCAACAGAAAGAAACAGACAACTTTTGCTGAAAATGCCAAGAGATACTTTCCATGACCCGTGATTTGATTACATGGATTATAGTTTAAGTTAATTAATTAAAACCATCCATTCAAGAAACAAAGCATGAAAGGTTGCTAGTTTTAAACATTTCTGTATTTCCACCTTAAAATAATGACTTGATGTCCCACCTCAGAGGATTATATCCAACAACTGTAAATCATGCAATATTCAAAAAAAAAAAAAAAAAAAAAAAAAAAAGATTCAAAAGGAATTGATAATTTTGGTTAAAAAAAAAAACTAATTTGATTATCTACCATTATTTATTGCTAGAAAGTTACACAATTACAAAAAAAGAACAGAAAATAGAAAAGCTCATAATTTACTTACGAGTCCTACGAGTTAAGCACCTCTTTTCATGAACCAATTGTTTAAAAAAGGCCATGTCATTTAAAGTCACCATGAAATCAAAACTGACAATTCTTATTTTTTTTATGGAACACTGCACTGTTTATTATAAAATATTTCTATTTACATTAAAGATTACAACGTGAATTTTAAAAAATGTAATAAAAATAGCTTCCACTCACATTGGCAACATCTTTGCTTTAAAAAAAAAAAGTTGGAAAGACAGTTTTCACATCACAGTAGAGACAAGGCAATTATAACTTCTGTTTAATGCCCACTTTAAGCACTTCAGGTCCAATTTCGAACCCTATTTGTGAAAAGTGGCAGGAAGTTGTGGACCACAATTTTTTTTCCACAGAAGCCCTGACTACAACTGGGGTGAACTGTAAACGCCTACTTCCATTGAGATCTTAAAGCAGTTCACAAGCATTTAACCGCGTGCATCACCTAATTATTATGGTTGACTGCTTTCAGTCCATAATTTGGCCTTGATAACCATGGTTCTTACTAAAAGCGACAGTCAACAGAAACGAGCTAAATGAGGCCTACACGTCATCCTTCACACTCTGCATGTGCTTAAATGCAATTCAGAAAAAGAAGAGAACTGATTGCAGGATAGAAGGTAGAGGTTGCAAATACCTTAACAGTGCCATCAAACGACCAGGAGAATAGATGAGGAGAGGAGTTTATAAGGTGGAACTTCCTGACTGGCTCCTTATGACCCTCCAGCAGCAGACACTCACCTGTCCTCCACTTCCACACCTGCAGACAGGCAAAATGTTCAAACTTTCATCCTACTACAAATGTCCTAAAGGTCTTAATGGTTGTCTATCTGTTCTTACAGAATTTTAACAGGCATGCAGCTGTTCACAACCATCAATTCCCCATCAAAGTTATTCCCCTCACACTTCCTCTCCTTGTCATCAACACAATGAATCAATGAGCCCTATAATAACCCACTGCCTAAAACTTCTCAAACTAACAGAACAGCTGCAGCAGGAGTTTGTGGGCATGTGGCGCAATTACTAAATTGCACCTGCAAATCAGAGTTGTCATTCAACTGTCCTTACAGCCAGAAAATTATGCAAATAAAAAGGTTATACAAAAAAAACACACACAAAGTAATGTCTCTGTCCACACTGAAACTTTGCATAAGATGAAGGGGAAAAACAAAAACATTTCATATAAGCAGGTGTTTGAATATGTTCGAGAAAAAACAAAAAAAAAACACAAGATTAAAATAACCACTAATTTATTCCCTAAAAGACAATTCTTTGCATTTGACTATAGCCCTGTCCCAAATGGAACCCTAGGCCCTTGCGGTCCTCCTCAGAGACCATACTTTCATGAGGTAAAGCCACTTTGACTGTTAAGTAGAAGTCTGCTGTGAAGCTCGCTTCAGTGTCACTATCGGTTGCAAAGGGGGCACTCGCAAGCACCCTTTTGAAACCTAAAATGGCAAACAGGACACCCTACTGCTTGTGGACTTACAATGGCCACTGCATGTCTGTTAAGTCCACAAGAGCGCATTGAAGTGTGCCATTTGGGACACTGAAGGTCTATGATGTTGCATGTGTGGTTTAGTTATTTAGAGTATTTTCCTCCCATGATCTCAATTATGAGAAACAGCTGTAAGTGAATTACCCGGACAGTGGCATCTTCTGAGGATGTGATGAGGGTTTCACTGTCGTCAGTGAACTGACAGTGGTGAACAGTCCTAGTGTGACCTGAGAGCTTCACCGTGTTTCCAGATGGAATCTCAAACACCTTCAGAGAATGTAAAACAAATTAAATTAGCAGTGCATAATAAACCAAATTGCAATTGCATTTATGATTACTTGTGGTCAATTACGCATTGTTCAAATGTTTACTACATTTACTACAACTGAAATTTAGGAAAACTTAAATTATAGCAAAGTTCAGAAAAATTAAAACGTACACTTGGAAAAAAAACACACGATGAGATGACAAAAATAGCTAAAGAGGGGGGGGGGGTGACGTTGATATGACAAAAATCCTTAATTCTCTCTCTGATTTAATTTCTCTCCTTAGATTTAAGGATTTTTTGGTAAGGAAAGACTGTAAAAGACTACAGCTAGTTGTACCCTGCATTGACCTCAAGATAACATTTAAATATATAAACCACTAATGACAAATCATCTCAAACTTTGGGAGTTAATCTAATACATATAAGCGGTTTATAAGAGCACACTTGAAGGTGAGTCAGTTCGCCCCTCTCTGTCAGGCATTAAAGACTATCGGCCTTCTCTGCTGCCTCTAAAACTTCAACACAAACTTAAAGCTGCCTGGGGCTACGGGAGCACGGGTTGCGTTTTTGAGGGAAAAAATTGGTATGTGTGTTTGCAGGCTGGTGTTCTGGTCTTATGTGAGAGTATGTTCTGGTCTTATGTGAGAGTCACCAGGATCAAATGCTGCAAAAAAGCAGATTCAGAAGTCATGGATAAATGTGTACAGAACACACACATGAGGTCACTTCTCATATCCTGATTTGGTGCTCAAGAAACAATTCAATGTCAATTTAACACTATCAATGTTTAAAACATTGTTAAAATCAGTTTTTAAAACAGTTTTTTTTTTTTTTTGGGTGGAAACTTAACCATTTCTTTTAAATAATCGCTGAATAAAAATGTCAAATGTGAACTGCCTATAATACATTTCACACATACACTTCCACTCACCATACCTGCACTGTACCTGTCTCTAGCCCTAGTGCCACCACAAAATCACGCTGTAAGTTCAGCAGCTGCAAGGTTCTCCATCCAACGTTCTTCAGAAACTGTCTAACTTTCACTCTTCCTGTCTGCGCACACAAACACAGTTCTCATCTTTCTACTACTGGAATTTCATTGATGCCATGCTCTCCTTGGGGTTGGGGGGGGGGGGGGCCTGCAAGAAATGCACCATTACAGACTAACTGCATTCACAACACTACAATTGCTTTAGTTGTGAGTAGTTAGTACGCTTGCAATGTTTTGCTCAGTAGCCATTTGGCGCCCTCTGATGTTTCATAATGGTACCAGCATTACTGCAGATGAAGTGAAACATTTTTCAAAAGAAAGTACACAAGTCAACAACTATAAACATTAGAATGACAAAAGTTAATTTAAATATATCAAAATGACTTAAATACATTTAAATAAAAATAAAGTTTTTGTAATGGCCTGTGGTAAACAGCTTAATTTGTATTGAACCTGGAACAATAAAGTTTAATGCATTTTACATTCATTTAACTGCTTCTCTAAATCTGTGTCTTTCTCTGTTAAATAAATGGTTGTTTGGCAGTAAAGGGGTGTAATAAATCTGAGAGGATGGAGAACACAATTTCATTCCATCAGTTAGCCGTTACCTCTAGGCTTCCACCTTGTCCCAAACATATCAAGTCACATCCATTACACTATAGCACACACAGGAGGACAACACTCGCCTCCAGAATGACGACATTCAGTAGAGTCAGAAGGGAATGGTTTGGGAAAGGAAGGGCGAGAGATTAGAGGGCTGAGTGCAGTTGACAGCCACGGTAAATCACTGCCGGAGGCGAGTCAAAACACCCAAGCATCTTGAAGGCTATTTTTACCCAGAGTGCCTTGCATGCCCAGAGACTCCCATTCAAAACGAGCATAATATTAGGATGAGACAACTGGCGATGAAGATACCCCACAGGTGAGCTGCAGTACCTGTACAGATCCATCCTCAGTTCCCAGTGACACAAAAGCAGCATTTCTGCTGATACAAGTACAGCGAATCCTGGACGGCAACTCTTCACTCTCGTACAGAATGGCGCCTGTGGATGCAGTCTGTACCTGAAGTTTCACAATGCAACATCACATGTCATATAAAATGCAATCAAACAAAAAAACAGCTGTAAGCTAACAATAGATGCTCTGGTGGACAGTACCTGTAATCGGTTTCTGCTGTCGGCAGCCACTACTGTAACGTCACTCAGGGAGAAGAGAACATCAGTGTCCCGCTTCAGAGCCACAGCGGAGGTGGTGTGAACCTGGTCTGTCTCCCACAGCTAGACAAGCGTTAACAATTGTTGTGATAACAGGTCAATACTGTTCATAGAATAACTGCAAAAACTAAAAAAAAAAAAAAAAAAAAAAAAAAAAATCACACTACAGGAAGAGAGGGACCAATCGCTAGCTTACTCTGATGGTCTGATCATCAGAAGAGGACAGCAGCAGTGAGCCGTCGGGTGAAAACTGGACACAATGAACCCAGCTCAGGTGCCCGTTGCATTCGGCTTTCTTTTTACTGGTCTCAAAGTTCCACAGCTGAAAAACAACAGTCCTTAGTACCACAGTGGGTTTTTACATCATTAGCCAGGCTTACTTGACGTATTCCATGCTTTACATTGTTCATTCTCATTTAATTATTCTGAGTAGTCCAGTTGAGGTTTTACTCTGTACATTTGAAACATTCTCTTTTGCACATGTATGAGGCTAATAACATTGGACGAGGGTAGCACACGACAAGCATGTAACCGCTTAACTGCTTGCCCTGTGAACATCATGTAAATCTGCTCTGGTTGTTAAATCTTATAAAACACTACAATTCAAAAGTTTGGGGTCAGTTAAGAGTAATTAATACTTTTATTCAGAAAGGATACATTAAATGATCAAAAGTGGCAGTCAAGACATTTGTGACAAGATAAATGCTGTTCTTTTTAACTTTGAAAGAATCTTGAAAAAAAAAAAAAAAAAAAAGGTTTTCACAAAAATACTTTAAAAAAATGCTTGTCTGAGAAACATTTATGAAATGTCACCAAATCAGCATATTAGAATGATTTCTGAAATATCATGTGACACTAAAGAACTGGCTGCTAAAATAAATGACATTTGAAGTTTATATATTAAAATAGAAAAATTGTAAAAATTCACAATTTCTTTATTTTTGATAAAATAAATGCAAACTTGGTGATCATAAGAGACCCAAACTTTTGAACAGTGTACTATAAAGATAAAATACTCATTTTTAAATTGCTTTCCTTAGACACGTATGATATTTAGGAGCAACAGCAGAGAGGATGATTTAAGTGATTATTTAAGAGCATATTAACATTTTGGTCAGTTGGTCGCACAAACCTATTGTATGGGGGGGACCCAGAGATAGAAGAGAACATATAGGTTTGGAAATGCTTGCACAAAATCTGCACATTTTAGCGCTGTGGTGTGGTGTGGTGTACCTCTACAGTGTAATGAGAGAGAGCGACGGCCAGCAAGCTGCTGTTGGGACATGCGTGGCAATACTGAATTGTGCTCAGACGACTCGTCTTCATCTCCAGCAGCATGTCTGATGTCTCTACGTCAAACACCTACATGCATACAACACAGACAACATACAGTTAAAGCAAATCATGAGCATAAGAGAAGCAGAAGCAAAAATCACCCACACAGTACATTAATCTTTTCTGACAGCCTGAGTACTGAAAGAGTTTTATTAAAGCTTTACCTTTAATTTGTGCATTAAAGAAGATTATTCATAGGATTTTTCCTATGATCATTTTAATTAGTTTGTGTGATGGGCTTGAATCAGGCTTCAAAAATCAAGCTGTTACAGGCACCAAATCAAAAATATTGAGTGGCAGTGCCAACTCATTTCACATTACCACTCGCAAAATCACTTACAAACACAGCGTTCCTGGCAGCACAAATGATCCGTGAGCCGTCAGCTGACCAAGTGCTGCATTTCACAATGGCTTTTACTTCATCGTCACTCTCTGGGAAAAAACTGTTGACATCGATTGATTTCCACTCGTTCGCAGACGACACCTCAAACAGCTGCCAGATACAAAAGACAAAAGTGCAAGAAATGCCTCATCAAGATGATCCAGCAGTTTGAGCCTTTCTAATAAAGGTGAATTTAAATATAGAAAAGAGAACATCTAATTGTAGATCAGTCTTGTTTTTACTTACAATAAAATATATTTTAAATAAAAAAAATTAATTCATTTAAAACTACAAAAATTACAAATGAAAGCAAGCTTATACAAGCAAGCAAATAACAAAATAAAAACTAGTCGGTAGGCAAACCAGTTTTGAAATGGCCTCACCTTCAAGGTGCCGTCACTGGATGAAGTGGCGAGGTAAGCGTCATTAGGGGAGAAGCAGCAGTGATTGACTGGTTCCATGTGTCCAAACATAGTGTTTTGAGAGGTCTGCTTGTTGGGGTTCCACAGCTGCAGCAAAGATGGAGACGGAAAAAAGGAAAGCAGTGTAAAAAGGCAGGACACATGGATTCAGGAAGATATTGGATAATGCATGTTTGGTGTAGGGGTCTTGAACACCGTCAAGGTTTATGGAAAAACAGGAACTGTCTTGAGTTCAACACATCTGCCGTTACATTCTCTAAATCTTATTTCAGGTTGTTTCTTTCGCGCCTCATGCAGAGATATTCCACGAAATGCCCCTTTTGTGTTCACGCCTTCACTGGGTGGGGGGGGGGGGGTGCTCTCATTACGTTTTTGACACCCGTGCGATCACTGTTTTCGCACCCTCAAACGAATACAGCTAAACTGCAGACTCCTGCTGTTACACTCCTACAGATCTCCCACAATTCTGTGAACATTTCACAAGCTGTAAGAATTACACGGCTGCCCCGTTCCCCTCCTCTGCTGTTCCGAGTGAGCATCCTACCAGCTGTCACTCGCATTACTCATGTTCACCAAATCTGACTCTAAATGTGGAAAGAGGAAATGAATGGAGCAGAAAAAGTGCAGATAAGGATTTAATTATCAAACACTTTGGAGCAAGACTAACACACACGCGCTATGCACCCGTGACTTGAGGCGATTTTATTAGAATATTTATATTATTATTATAAATAGACTCGTGAACTCATTGTTTAAGAGGAGTCCTTGGAGGGGTTACTGAACTGACTCATTGAACCAATCATGTCAGACTCTAAAAGGAATAATATTAGTGTTACAAGCGCTTAAGGTTCATTAGAATAATTACTAACAATATTCATAAAATGTAGTCAAGAGTTTCACACTCACAAAGGTTTAGCAATAAATGAGATGTAAAAAACACTAGTAAAATGATTTTAAAAAAATGAAATTATTTAATTATTGTTAATTTCTAAACTACTAAAAATTCTAAAGACTGCATTCAAAAGTAAGAACAGAACTCAAGAACTCTAAAAGCATCTGACCTTGGTGTTGGTGAATTTGTCGTTTGAGCAGGTGGCCAGCAGGACACGTCGGCCTGTGTTGGTGAACTGGCAGTGGTTTATCTGTTCCTCATGTTCCTCCCCAAACACTTTGATAAGAATGCCTCGCTCAACATTCCACAACTACAACACACAAAACACTTCATTCTCCCGACTCATTTTTGAACAATGTACACACAGCACTTTGTAATAGAAACCATATGGAGGTTTGGATTGGAACGTGAGGTTGAATATTAAAAGAATCATTCTGGAGCCAACTGTTGCCCTACAAAAAGATATTGACCTACAAATAAAATTGGCACGGAGACAAACACACTGACCTTAACCTTCCTGTCACTGGAGCAGGTTGCTATTTGACGGTCATCGGGGGAGAAGGCACAGCACAGAACTTCTTCGTCATGAGCCTGAAGCTCCAGGAGTTTCTCTCCAGAGGTCGTTTTAAACACCTAATGAGGACAAATAGGCAAATATTTTGCCAGTCACATAAAACAGCACAGTGTCAGGACACAAACAGATATTTACCCGCAACGTCTTGCTGGCCCCACAAGAGGCTATTTTACTCCCATCTTTGGAGAAGCAAGCATAGTAGACGGACCCCTGGTGAGGATGCATGACCAGCCGGGACAAACTGTCCTGATTATTTTTGTTCCTAAAGTGTCAAATCAAAATCTCATTTACTACACACTTTAAATCAAAATCTCATTTACTACACGAAAGCCACTGTATGAGGCAGTCTGAGAGGGATACATACACCCAGTCCAGATAGAGCTGCCCTCTGCTGGCCCTTCTCTGCGCTTGCATCAAGGCCTGCCTGTAAACCTCAGAGCACGCGGGCTGAGACAGAGCCAACTGCACTACGTCAGGAAACGGCCTCTGTTCCAGCTGATGTCCGTTCAGAGAGAGGAACTCCTGAAACTGCAGTCTCACCTCACTATTCTGTGTGGAAAACATTACAGGCCTTTTTATACAAATCATTGCATTCTATGGCCATTTCTTCTTTCCAATAAAAATGTAAATCATTTCTGATCAAAATGTACAATTGAGGAACATCAGCAAATCTAACTCAAAGTGTATAAATACCTCTTTGTCTAGAATTTCACCATATTCTACATAGTCGTTGATGAGATGAGCAGATCCCATAACCTGAGCTTTTTCTTTGACCCAGTCCAAGGAAAACATCAGTGAATAAAGCTCCTAAAAAAAAGAAAGGAAAATTTTATGTTAATAATGCAAAGTAATCATTAAAAGATCCTACATAAACTCCAGAGGAGGGAAGTGTTAGTGTAGGTCATACTGTAGCATTACCTTAGACAGTCCCGCTTTAGCCATGTGGTACGGGAGGAAGTGGTACCAATACGAGCACTCTTTATCTCCAGATCTGGGTGGGCTTTCATTATAGAACTGCTGGTACTGACGGACCATCTTTTTATGTAGTTCCTACAGGAGAAATGAATTCAGACCATGTTCTTTGGTGTTCTCATTTAAAAATAAAACGATGCAATATAACTCACAGCAATTTGATCACGATTCTGTTCAGTGAGAAAGTCCAGCTGAAGATCATGAAGGTAATAGAGATACGGTCGCTGGTTACAGTCCCGAAACAGCAGTGATTTATTCACAAATTCCTGTAAGACATCCTCCACCTCCTCCAACTCAAGACCCCACAGCACCGACAGAACCTGCATGACAGAAAATAACGAATAAAACCAAAATAAACTTTGAATACAGACTAATATAAAAATAAGCGACAATGAGACATGAGATTTTCTGTCTAACCTTCGCAGGCACTTTGATGTCTTTCTGCATGATGCTCAGGTCTCTGTATAGATTTTGGTGTTCAGGCTCCAGAACCTGCAGGCTGGCATCCATGGCCTGGTCCAGTGCTTCATAGTCATAGGACGATGACTTACGGATCCGCTTGAATTGCTTCCTCTGCAGCAGCTTAAGGTAATAGCTCCAGCGTTCAGGGAACTCCCTCAACAGAGCTCCAATCAGAGAAACCACCAAAGGAGAACCTAAAGGAAGGAAACATTTACAACAGTCTGGGGTTTAAAGTACTTCAGTGTTAGTACTTAATTCTATGGCACACAGTAGTAATAAAGTACTGTTATTCAAATGAGATAGACCGATATAGGGCAACGATGATTTACCAAGTCATTAAATTTGTAATTTTATTAAAATTAGACAAAAGTGATTTCAGAAACATCATGATGTGAACATGACACTGCGATCATAAGGTGAGGTAGAGGACAATGAGCGAGTGAGAAATGCAGTGATCACATTTAGCATAAAAAAGCGAGTTGTACCTTTACATTCGCTCACAATGCTGCGGGCCTGGTCTGGAAGTTTCTGTGGTTTCCCATTGACATACAAAGCAAGAATTTCCAGGGCTTTATCCTCATCTAGACCGTTTTCAACGGGCACTTCAAACCTTGTACCTTCACAAAAAACAAAGCACACAGAAACAGGATGAAACCTAATGAATTTTGCAAGATAACAGCAATAATACAGACAAAAGAACATTTCTCTCATAACCTCATCTGAAAATAGCTTATCTCCAAGAGTTAATGTAATTAATGTAATTTCATTTAGTGCAGGATTTGCCTTGGATTCAAAACTCAGACGCAAGCAGGCACAATATCCACCAAGTCACTTACAAAACTAGACTTTTTAGGAATAGCCTCTCACTGTGTCAATCAATACAATGCAAACTGGACACACTAAAATTAACTACTCACCGCTTACAGAGTCAGTCAGACCTCGGTTTCGCGTGGTCAGAAGAACTCGGCACTGAATGTCAAAGGACCTGAGAGCAGAGCTGTCCCAGACATCGTCCAGAATCAGCAGGGACCTGATGGATGTACATAAGAGGAAGCAGCTGATGTCAAAGGAAAGGCAAGCATTTTTAAAAATGTAAATTTTTATTCTGAAGTGTTATAGTAAAAGAGACCTTATGAGTCCAGCACTCACCTGGGGAATCTGCGGAGTATTAGGAACCGCAGGCGCTCTTTGGCCTCCTCCACAGAGCAGGGTGGTCGATGACTGGCTTCTGAACTTTGACCCTGCTCCAATCGGAAACATAGAGACTGCATCCTTACTAGCAGGTCTGCCCGCTCACATTGGCCAACAGAAAGCCAGTGAATACCATCTGGAAAACACTCTAAAGAAGAGAAAAAGACATCAAATATGGCCACTTTTAGCCCTGTGGGCTTAAACTCAAAAACATACTTTCACTCTAAATAGCTTATTTTTAATTGATTGATTCATCCACTTATTTTCAAACAAATACTGGGTCTCATTCACTAGCATGCGTACGCAAAAATTTGTGTGTGAAGTGTGTACGAATGATTTTAAGATCAAAATAAAATAAAAAAACAAAAAAACAAGTTATATTTCATCCTAACATGACTAAATATATTAAAGTATGTTGCATTAATTGTATTAGGCAATATAATTCATATTTAAAATTATATAATAAAATTATTAAATATAATTTCATTTAATCTTAAATACACAATCATATACAGTTAAAGAGAAAGAAAAGCTGCATTATAGCTACAATTGTGAGGTTTCTCTGAATCACAGGATATATCTAAATAAGATATAGCACACGTGTGTACAGCTGGCTAATGAGAGGTCTGTAATCTGGGTCTGTATAAAAGATATTTGTGTTTGAACTGGTGAGAATGGCACATTTGACACTGCTAGAGGACGGGGTGAGAGCACATCTGCAAACAGCGGCAATTTTGACGCGAGTGATGAAAGGATGCAAGGAAAACGTGTGCTGAAAGCCCTTATATGGAGATGGTTTGTGCATGTTTTATGCAAATGACATTCTAAATCACATGTGTCAAACTCCAGTCCTGGAGGGCCACTGTCCTGCAGAGTTTATCTCCAACCAGCTCCAAAAACACCTGCCTGGAAGTTTCTAGTAATCCTGAAGACCTTGATTAGCTGGATCAGGTGTGTTTAATTAGGGTTGAAGCTAAACTCTGCAGGGTTGTGGCCCTCCAGGAACTGAGTTTGACACCCCTGTTCTAAATACATAAGTTAACTTATTACCCTTAATGAGGGCATGGTCTCGAACAGCCTCAGCAGCCATCACAGACTTCCCTGAGCCCGCCATGCCAAAAACTGTAACCCAGCCTGGTGTCTTCTGCAGCTGGTACAGCTTCTGCCGGATCAGGTTCAGCAGAGCGGGACGGCTCACAAACACCACGGGTCTCTGAGGCACCCCACCGTCACTCAGAATCGCCTGGACTACAACAAAAGCAAAAACTCTTGTATCTCATACTTGCCTACTTCAAAGACAAGTTCATACATGTCCAAGTGGCTAAAGTGCTTACCAGAGGGAGACACTCCATCAGCAAAGCTCCTCTCTCCCTCGGGGCTGAGCAGAGGCAGGTCACTGTGGAGGAGGTTGGCTAGATCTCCGTAACTCTCTCTGATCAGTGCATTGTATAAGGAGATGTATGCCCTGTTGTCTTTCCTCAACAGCACCTCGAGCAGGGCTGCGGCCTGCTCTCTTCTAGTGGCCTGAGGAAGCAGAAATAAAGAAACTTGACTTGAATTCCTTCTTTATAGAAGTAAAACAGCATGTTTGAACACCACAACAGACCTTGTTAAGCACCATCGCTTCTTCATCATTCGTCAAGACGCCATCGCTGACCATGTGGTCCATCAAGTAGGAGGCTTTGATGTCCTGCTCCAGAGTGGCTTTGGAGCGCAGCAGACAGCTGCGAGCACGTTCCTCCATCTCCACATAAGCTGCGGCGCTCTTCTGAACAACACTGCAGTTGATTGAGTGTTACTTAGCGCAACAGGGCAGTCTGCATCAAACTAAGTGGGAGAGAGAGTACAAATTAGGCATTTTATTTACTCAAACAAGGGCCATATTACAGACAATAAAAACACCATCTGATCGGTTTAGTTATCATGGTGATTTCTGTTAAAATCTTTAAGTTATTGCATTTTTGAGATCCCTAATTTAAGGCCTGTTCACTCCAAGGACAATAACTAGAGCTACAAAGTTGTGATAACCATTACAAATCTATCAGAATAGGGAAGTCCACGCCACAACTACATTCACTGGCCAATTTGTTGGGTACACCTTGCTAGTACCGGGTTGGACCGCCTTTTACCTTCAGAAATGCCTTCATTCTTAGTGGCATTGATTCAACAAGGTGCATTTCTCAGAGATTTTGGACCATACTGACATGACAGCATCACACATTTGTTGCAGATTTGTCGGCTGCACATCCATGATGCGAATCTCCCGTTCCACCACATCCCAAAGGTTCTCTATTGGATTGAGATCTGGTGATTGTGAATGCCATTTGAGTAAAGTGAACTCCTTGTCATGTTCAAGAAACCAGTTTGAGATGATTTGAGCTTTATGCTGTGGCATATTATCCTGATGGAAGTAGCTACCAGAAAATTGGTACACTGTGGTCATAAAGGGAAGGACATGGTCAGCATCAATACACAGGTAGGCTGTGGCTTTTAAACAATGCTCAATTGTTACTAAGGGGCCCAAAAAGTGCCAAGAAAATATCCCTCACACCACTACACCACCAGCACCAGCCTGAACTGTTGGATGGAACCATGCTTTCATGTTGTTTACACCAAAATCTGCCGCTACTATCTTAATGTCACAGCAGAAATTGAGACTCATCATACCAAGCAATCTTCTAATTGTGTAATTTTAGTAAGCCTGTGCGACTTTTAGCGTCAGTTTCCTGTTCTTAGTTGACAAGAGTGGCACCCGTGTGTCTTCTGCTGCTGTAGCCCATCTACCTCAAGGTTCGACGTGTTGTGCGTTCAGAGATGCTTTTCTACAAACCTCAGTTGTAACAAGTGGTTATTTGAGTGACTGTTGCCTTTCTATCAGCTTGAACCAGTTTGGCCATTCTCAAATGATTGTGTTTGGAAAATCAGCAGTTTTTGAAATACTCAGACCAGCCCCTCTCGTACCAACAAACACGCCATGTTCAAAGTCACTTAAATCAACGTTTTCCCCAATTCTGAGGCTCAGTTTGAACTTCAGCAGATTGTCTTGAACCGTGTCTACATGCCTAAATGCATCAAGATGCTGCTCTGTGATTGGCTGATTAGATCTGAGTGAACAAGCAGTTGAACAGGTGTACCTAATAAAGTGACTGGTAAGTGTATAACAACGGTTTTATTAAGGAACGGTACTTTCAGAAGGATTTAAAGTGGTAGAACAGAATAAACCATGTATTTGCGTGTTGTGTGGACAAAATATTATGGATTAATTTATCAATATAGATCTGTTTATATATATAGTTCCTGTTGTGAACAGGCCTTTAGAATGTCATGTATCCACCCAGCCAGGTCCATTTGGAAATGGACATTTCAGGCAAAACCTGCCCCCTAAAAAAATGTAAAAGCTATAAAGGAATAGTTCCAATACTGGCTTTTGATTGGTCAGCACAAAATCCACTAAATAGTCAGTCATATTTCTGCATAGCAATGTTCAATTAAGCCAGGCACCATCTTTTAACGAAGGATGCCACAAAGGATGAACTTTCATAAACTAACATTTCATTATTATTATTATTATTTGAGTGACTGTTAACATTTAATACACTTAAAGGGATAGTGTATCAAATTAAATTTTACCCTCAAGTTGTTCCAAACCTGTATGCGTTTTTCTTCTGTTGAACACAAAAGATGATTTTTGAAGAATTTTTGAAGAATCAGACAGTTGACAGCACCCACTGACTTCCATAGTAGGAAAAATATTATCTTTTGTGTTCAACAGAAGAAACTCATACAGATTTGGAACAACATGAGGTTGAGTAAATGACAATTTCAATTTTTGGGTGAACTATCCCTTTAAATGACAGCATCTGCACCATAATAACTGCTTAGCTCGCTAATTAGGTTGTGTAGAAACGTTCAATTAAGCCAAGCACTATTCTCCTAGCGGAAGAATGGCAAAAGGATGAATTTGCTTAATAATAAAAACAATTATTATTAATAATAATAATAATAATAATAATAATACCCTTCATAAATAACTGTTTTACTCAATCATAACCGACTGGTGAACGCTAGCTGCTAACGTTAATTGTTCTAAAGCAACGTTGAATTATTAAGCCTGGCACTAGGCTACTGATCGGGAGGATGCCAAACGAATACATTTGCTTAAACTAACTCTTATTAACAACACAAATTACCCTAAATATTTTAACTGCTTTATATAAAATATGGGACTTGGTAATAATGGCTACTACAAATGCCAAGCAGGATATTTGTCTAACAACTGCCTTTAAACCCGTATAAACAAACTTAACTTTTTTTTTACCTGGTAGTGCATGACAGGCCTTATCAAAGTTATGAATCTGATAACAGGTCAAAATATAACGAACAACATGAGAAGAACGCTAAACAAGTATTATAAAGTAAACCAAAACTAAGACTTCATTAACATACCGAGACAATAAAAATACAGGTATGTTTTTACAGTCTATGGTGTGGACATACTGTTAGGTAAGTTACTTACTGTCATGTCACTGATTAAGAAGCAAAGACGGTCTGTCTTAATAGTGAATAATTAATGCTAACATTGGCGTGCGTCTAGAAAACGTAACGTTAATATATTACTTCAGAGCCTATTAGTTGAGAACCTACTAGGACGCTCAGTAAGAATTAAATGTGTTCGATATGCGTAATTTATAGACTCAGGTGTGGCTCATCAGCCCATAGTAGTGATTATTAACTGACTTCCGATCAGTTAGTTAAGACAGGGAGAAAATCGAAATTAATTTTAAAAGACATGCATATACTTACAGATACTGTGCTTCGCGGAGAAATAATGGGACATGACAGAATATTTCCTGCTACACTGAGACCAGTGACGTTCAGTGAGACATTCCAAAGAAATCCAGTTTTAAAAGCATTCCAATTGTCCGTCCCTGAAAATGTGCGCTTCCTGCTTTTTGACACAAACAACTTCCCCGGTGCGCCTTGACCAATAGCGAAACGCCATGAAGTCACGTGACCTGCTGAGGTAATTCAGAGTTTGATATGACTGTAACTAGGCAGACAAAACACATGGCAGTAACTTCAGAATTAACATCGAACATCATTTTTTTCCCTGAATAAAAAAGGAGTTTATTTTTGCTTGGAATTTCATAATTTAGTCTTTCAAATTGACTAATGATAAGAATGTTTTTATGTATTTATTTTTAATTGTACAAAACACAATATATTTTCTTATTTTATAATAGCCTACAGATTATAAAGATTTACAAATGTCGATGCAAACTTTGTGCAGCAGCCCATAATCCCATTATGCTTTGCACTGAAAAACATGTCTACTCCAATACAGTATAGAAAAATAAAATCTAGAAATAATTCAGAAGTCATACATTGCAGCTTATTAAAGCCTCTTTAGTCAAATCAAATATCAAAGTCAGTTCATTGTCTGCAGTGTTTTCTTGTATAAACACTAAAGGCTGAATGAGGCTTCAAAGACAGACTATACTTCATTGACCTCAAAATGTACATAATGAAGTGAAATGCTTAAGAATTCATAAGAATATGCAGTTTGAATATGAACTACTGTTAAATGAGGCTTTGGTTATGAATCTCTCTCTCTCTCTCTCTCTCTCTATCTCTCTCTCTCTCTCTCTCTCATTACAGTTCATATTGGTCTATTTGTGATTTTAGTTAATATTTTAGGTTAAAATATACACTCAGTTATGTAATATACACTCAATTATACATTCGATTTATGTATTTAAATTGCATTTAGATTAGACGGTTTTAACATTAATGTGATGCATATTTGTCAGTCATACACAAATGAAATGTGCAAGCAACAGGTGATTTCTGCACTCCAAAAATACGGCAAAGGTATCATTATTTGCATCTATTTGATTTGATCTAAATAATCATATTTTCAAAATGCATTAGAATATCAGTATAAATCTGTTCATTGTGAGAGAGAAAAACATTCAGTTAAAACGCATGAACATAGCAATTAGTTGAAATTTATGAGATTGACACTATTCGGATTTATCGATGATAAACCTGGTTATTGTGTATTTAAAACACATTCGGTTTTAATATTACAGAAATCTTACCTGGTTCAATTAATATACATCACATTAAATGCATTAGTTTATGTTAAAACTGCGTAATTCCAATGGATGAAAATTATATACGCAATTCAAATAAGTCTTTAAATTAGGCCTAAATATTTTTGGAGTACGAATGTACAAGCTTACATATATTGCAGATGATAAGGCTGGTTCTTTTTTCAAGTAGGCTATTTAGAGAAAAATGTCATGCTGTCAAATACACATTTTTTATCTCTTTGATCTTGGGCATTATGGGAAGAATACAGCCATCACTGACCTCAAAAGCAAAATTTTCGGGGGAAAAAAATGATTTCAAGTGTTTATTTAACCCATTATTTGATGTATGACTAAATGCCTGACGTGCGTGAACACAGGTAGTGGCGTTGGAGTCTTGACCAATTTGTGCCATAGCGCACCGCGCCGTTTGCGTCAGTGCTCAACAACTGCAGGAGTCAAACGCCCTAAACATAACAAATGAACTAGTCAGGTACTAAGGTAGGATTAAATTAACAATGGCTGATAACCTTAATTGCAGCAGCGGTAACTTATCCAGTGCGCACGAGGCGTTTGGTTTATCCGATGGACACTTTGCGCTCGTGAAAGCTGTAGTTCTGGGGTCCATTTTCGTGCTGGCAACATTTAGCAATTTATTCCTTCTCCATGCCCTCTGGAAAAGACGAAAAAGACACACTCGAACTCAGCTGTTTCTTCTGCACCTGTGCCTGGCCGACCTGGTTGTCGCTTTCTTCCAAGTCCTGCCGCAGTTATCCATGGAGATTACGCACCGGTTCAAAGGCTCCGATCTGGTGTGCAGATCAGTTAAGTATCTTCAAGTGGTCGGGATGTTTGCGTCCACGTATATGATCGTGGCCATGACCATAGATCGCTATCACGCGGTCTGCAAACCCATGGTGTCGTTCTTCAGGGGGTCTTTCCGCAGGTATGTTGCCATAAGCGCCGCCTGGCTCATCTCACTGGCGTTCAGCGCTCCGCAGATGTTCATCTTCTCTCTCCAAGAAGTTGAGAAGAACGTTTTCGACTGCTGGGCGACATTTATTGAGCCTTGGGGAGGCAAAATATACATAACGTGGATCACTTTATCCGTGTTTGTTCTGCCAGCCGTAATCTTGATGTATTGTCAGATAAAGATATGCGCAGGGATCTATTTCAACATGAAGAGGAAAGCCTTGCAGGGCAGCACAGGTGATGGGCGCTCCAGCACTAAAGGGATATCAAGCGCAATGCTGAAGACTGTCAAAATGACTTTTATTATCATCCTGGTGTACACCCTCTGCTGGAGCCCATTCTTCGTGGTCCAGCTCTGGTCAGCTTGGAGTCCAAGCAGTGCACCCACGCAAGGTAAGTCAAAGCTGTCCAAAAGTCACTCTGAGATGCTTCTATTTTTGTTTTACATGATTTAATACAACATTTTTCGATACAAATAATTAACATAACAGTGAGTGTAAAGTTGCATTGAAAAATTAACAAGATGACTAATTATTAAAATTGCTTTTGCTTTAAGGACAGCAGCATAAAATAAGTTTGTGTAAAAAAAGCATGATCCAAAGAGCATCTTGAAAGTCAGTGACGGACATCTGACCGTCTGTAGAGTTCATATGACTTTTTTCCTAAAACATTTAAATAGAATACAATAGTTTTGATGTAAATTATATAATAATGGCATTATGATATATGGTAATATGATAAATAAAATACAAATGATAAGATGCATTTCACAATATGTTGGAATATAACCACAAAGTTATGATAACAGATGTGACTAAATGACCATATGAGCCATCACATATGTGCATATGATTACTCACAACCATTCTGTTGCGTTAACAATCTATTTCCCCACAGCTGCAGATATACAAGATAGCCATTAGTAAAACCATTCACTGGCCCACAAAGGACCCGATCAGATTAAACTGCATTATGTTTCGGTTGCCTGCAGACACCAGATGGTGCACACAATATTTTTGCACAGAAAAGTTCCACGTTTGAACACTTCCTAGGTGCAATTTGTTATTTTTGTCTGTGATTCTTTATTTACAGTCTCATTTCTGTGCTACAGGGCCAGTGTTTGTCACTATCATGCTCCTCGCCAGTCTTAACAGCTGCACAAACCCATGGATCTACCTGTACTACAGCTAGAACCTCAGAGACAACAAGTTCTTGCTGCTGAAGAGTGCATGAATATGGTGTCCGCATACACCAATTTCTCTGCCATTTTTTAATAAGTGAAGTGATTTTGGCTATGGAAAGTTGTTGCGTAAATCGGCATGGTCATTTGTTTCAATGTTTTTTTGTTTTTTTTTAATCTACTATTTGTACTGCTAAAGAGAATGAAGGAGATCTGTTCCCTTATCATGTTTGCACTAAGCTGTAAAATGTAAGTAACTGCATATATTCATAGAATGAGGTTTCTGACAGATGATATGGGTAATGGCACCTCATCTTTGTGCTGTAAAAATATGCCCTGTGATTTACAGGTAATGTACCAGTCTTTCTGCACTAAGTGACTCACTAACATCATAAAGTCTTGTATCAAGAAAAAATGGCTCCCATTTAAAGAAAATCAAGGTATGATTACTGTAATTATTTCCCAGCATGTATTAAAAGATATTTAGCATTTGTGTGATTATACAGAGCAGACAAATGAGCTGCATGTGATTGTCACTTTGATTGTATAGATCTGGTCATGTTTTTCACATCTTTTGTTTCATTTTTGAAACACTTTGTATGACCTTACCTTATCTATGTAAATTAGAGATTGGCCTTTGGTCAATGCAATTCATTTCATTGTTGTTTTCCATTCCTCAGTCATTTAAACAAAAATGCAAATGAGCTTGTGCATAAAAAATTCTACAGGATTAAAATTGTGTGACGTTTCCATTGTCACTGTGATGACCTCATATTTTCACACACACAAATTTCTTTGTACTGCAAAGCCTGTTTTCTGTGAAAGTCACTTCACATATTTTGAAACCCGTTTGAATACCTCAATAAAGCTAAATGAAATGGGAATGTTCCTTCACAGAGAAACCCGGATTCATACAAACAGTAGGTCAAGATTTTCAGCGATCAGTTTCATAATCATATTTCCCTCCAGGAATTTCTGTCTTCTATTCACCTCTGTTCCCATAAATAATAGAGCAATTTTGAATATTTAATACACCTAATATAGTTCCTCACACATTTGGAGTTTAAAAGCAGACCATCTTTTGAATGAGGAATCTGTAACGGGTTTAATAATTCCAAAAATATGTATTTGTAGATATTTATTTTAATAAATAAATAAATCAGGGCCATAATTGTGCACTTATAGCATATATATATTAAAAAAAAAACATTTATGCACCAAACCTTCTCCTTTCATTTGAAAAACAATGAGGTAAATTAATGCATTAAAGGGTCTTGATGGTCTTAAGCAAAAATTCTGATCTGAAAACGTATCTAGGCCTTATTGACCTACCGAACGACACAACTAAATTTGGTTAGCCTTTTACTGCACAAACACTCCTTGGATTAAAGGCAAAATGAAAGCCTAAGGCATCTGTATCCAAGGTAGCCATTGGGAAATGGGATTAGAGCATTTTTAGAGGCACACTCTCAGAAAAAAAGGTACAAAAGCTGTCACTGTGGCGGTACCTTTTCAAAAGGTACACCTTTGTACCTAAAGAGTGCATTTAAGTCCCTCAAAGGTACATATTGGTACCAAACATGTACATATTAGTACCTAAATGGTACATATTAGAACCTTTTTGAAGGGTACTGTCCCAGTGACAGCTTTTGTACCTTTTTTTCTGAGTGCAGATGAAAAGCGGTGGAGACCATTCGGTGGAGACCAGGCCGAATGGTGTAAGGGGAGGCAGAAGTGAGAATAACATAGCATTATATGCCCTTCATCAAATACAATGCGGTGTAAATTATGATATTAAGGAAATGGCTTCTGAAAAAATATGAGTAATAACATAATTAGATCAGATTTTGAAATTGAATAGACATCATATAGTACACAAAGAACAGGGGCTATGAAACTGTAAGGCTTATGTTTAGTTCTATTATTTCATTTGAGTTGAGGGGTATGTTGAGGGGTATGTATGGCTGGACTTCCATCATGTGCAACTAAACCTCTACAAATGATTCAGAATGCTGCAGCCCGTCTTGTCTTCAACGAGCCCAAAATGGCCCGCGTCACTCCTCTGTTCATCTCTCTGCACTGGCTACCACTCCCTGCTCGCATCAAGTTCAAGGCATTGACGCTTGCTTACAGATATATCACAGGCTCAGCTCCCTCCTACTTTCACTCGCTCCTACGAGTCTACGTCCCTACCAGACGCCTACGATCGGTCAACGAGTGGCGTCTCGTGGTTCCATCACAGAGGGCCACAAAATCACTTTCCAGAACATTCTCATTCACAGTTCCATGCTGGTGGAACGCTCTCCCCACCCTCATCCGGAATGCAGAATCCCTGACAACATTCAAAAGACAGCTGAAAACCCATCTCTTCCGTGAGCACTTAACCTCATAAAAATAAAAAATAAAAATAAACGTTCCTTTTCCTTTAAATCCTCGCTTGTCGGGCTTATGCTACTCTGAACAATGCCTGAACTTCGTATTTTGAGCACTTCTTGTGTTGTTTTTTGCCTCTTCACGATGACTCGCTTAATTTAGTCCTAACTTGTAAGTCGCTTTGGACAAAAGCATCTGCTAAATGACTAAATGTATGTTTACATGACAACGGTGTACCAAAACCGGAAAAAGTTTTTCCTTTGCCGTTGCGTACCGATGACTCCGTTATCAAAACGATCTCTGTTCACACGGATCTGCAAAAACAACTAAAAACACTGTATTCTGCATGTCGGGCCAGTACTCGGCGACGTCACTTTGTAAAGAATTGCTACGCAACTATAGACTGAACACGTAATACGCATGCGCATGTCGTCACCGTTTTCACAAATTCACGTCTTGTTGTACATTGAGGCGATAACGATATCGTTTTAAAAAACTTCTAAAAAAATGATGTCGTGTAAATGAACGGCTAAAACGCATAAAAAGTTTTACGTCTTTAGTTGAAAACGGTGTCGTGTAAATGGTCCCTTAGTTTGGTTTTGTTACTGTATGTTCTTGTTTGCCTGTGTTCACAGTGATTGTTAGTTTCCATAGTTACTCATTCATTTCACACCTGTTCTTCTTTCGGTTGATTAATCTTAAGCCCTTACTTTCCTATGTGTATTTAAGCCCTTACTTTCCTCAATCCATTGTTCGGTGTCATCTTTAGTTTACGTTGTGTGTATTTTTCTCATAGTGATTTCCTGAGTGTTACCTTGTTGGATTTATTAAAGACTGTTTTTGTTATCTACTCATCTACTCTTTGTTGTGCACTTCATTACAACCAAACAGATATGGTCTGACCTCCTAAATTAGATAACATCCTGATTCATTTAAAGAACATTGTGCATTGTACCTTAGATACTAAAAACACCAATGCTTAATTTACATGGCTCAAGAGTTATATTGACCAATAACATTTTACCAATACTTTTAAAACAACAGTTTTTAAAGGGCCAAATGAAATGTTGCAAAAAGTGTATTTTGTAATAATGCACCATTAAAGTCGGCAGAAACAGAAGTTGCGATAGTCTTTTCTTCCCTATTGTGACACATGTAAGTGAAACTGCTTTTTGAACAAAAAATGTAGGGCGGGAATTGATTTAATTTGACCACCAGGAATAAAGTGCTGCTGTGATGACGTATTTAAAATATAAAATATCGCAAAAAACAAGTGATTAACAAACGTTTATGATACTGACTATTTTGTCCATCAAGATAATTTTCAAAAATGAACATAACTTTTATGAATTTTGCCATCATATTTACTCACCCTCAAGTTGTTCCATAAATGAGTTTCTATCTTCTGCTGAACACAAAAGAAGATATTATGTTGATGGCAGCCATTTCCTTTATGGAAGTCAATGGCTACCGTCAACTGTTTGATTAACAACATTCTTTAAAATGTCTTCTTTTGTGTTCAGCAGAAGAAAGAAACTCATACAGTTATGGAACAACTTGAGGGTGTGTAAATGATGACAACATTTTCATTTTTGGGTGAACTATCCCTTAAAGCAGCTTAGTAATTTGGATTTCGTGGTGACTTCAACAGAGTAGGCTAAACAGTGCTTTTCTAAGGCACCTAATAACATAACGCTACCTTTTACTATTCAAAACCATATCAGCCATTCATTCAGCCATACCGTAAGCTCCCTCTAGTGTGTGAATGAACATCACTTCTATAATAATGACATGACCTCTGCCACACTGACACCATGTGGCCACGCATGCATGAAAAGAAAGACAGGTTTTATTAAATCCATTTCACGTCCTCACACTTCTATGAAGCCACAGAACAATATAAATTCCTCTAAATAACCTTTATTTATGCATGGAGGACAAAGTGTTTTCAGAAATAATTCTGGCAAGCAAGTACAAAATCTCATTTAGCTAACTTGCAGTTTGTCTCGAGGGAGATAACCCTATTTGTACTGATGCATGGGTTAGACTGCTGATAGTACAAGGACGCTTTTTGGAAGATTTTTGTATATATTTATCACATATTAAAATATATATATTAATATATTATGCTTTTAATAAACTAAACGAAACATTATTTATACGTATATTGTTTTTTTATAGTAAGTACTAGTTTTAAAGGGACCCTGTATGGATACTGTAGTCTTTAGCAAGAAAAAGGGGCAACAAGAGAGTGAAGTTGTGACATCTTGTGCCTGTTTTGCGGATTTCACCTGTTTTATTATCGGAATGGAGGTGACCTGATGAGCTGTCATGTGATTGCTCTACAGGTTTAAGATGATCACAAAACAAAGAACAATTTAAACATTTAAATCTACACAGAACTTGATTTTTACATCTTAAAACAAAAACCACCTAGAGGTGTAGCCTAATAAAAATAATTATGTATGATATAGGGAAAGACATCTGGACTTAGAACAAATGGGAATATAGTTGGAATAGCAGTGGCCTTCAGATATCAGGTCCGCGAATGATTATCAAACAAGTAGCCTACACTTCTCACTTCATGTTTTTAACTCTTTTTAGCCTGACCTAATCTTTCACGGGGTAGGCTACCTTTAGTACACAAATGACAGAAATTCAATAGAAAACAAAATAAATATATACAGTAAATATAGTGTAGCCTATATATATATATATATATATATATATATATATATATATATATATATATATATATATATATATGGTGGATAGACAAATAGATGAATAGACAGACATAGATAAATAGATAGACTCTTTTATTGTGTTTTTTTTGAAGGCGGTCCTCTGTTCTCCCAGATTGACAGTACGCAGTCGCGGCACGCTGACCAGACCACTAAAATCCTGCTATAGAAACAGGAAGTGACGCTTTGACAAGCGTTAAATGTGCTCCGGATCTGGACCAATCGAAGCGCTTGTAGTCATTCATACCGGGAATCAGCCAATCGCGTTGCGAATCGTGGTACAGTAACTTCAGCGCTGTCAGAGCGCTCAGAAAAAGGGTCAGCTGTTCTGTGGTTGATGTAACTTTGTGACAGAGAGCATCGGGTAAGTTAAAACCAGCAGATTTCTTATATTTAATATACATAAAGCTGTTTAGATATGTTAGAGAATAATTATGTCCTGTTGTTGCAAGTATCTCTCTAAGAATAATGTAGCCTACTTAACCCAGTTTCAACATGTCAAGAAAGTACAGGGCATAAATCAAAAGAAAGAAATAGGAAATTGAATTTTGCTTGAAGCCTTTTTTTGGAAAATTAATTTGTATCATGATTTAGAGAGTGCAATCGATCTATCTATCTATCTATATGTCTGTGTCTATTTATCCAGCTGTCTGTCTATTTATCCAGCTATCTATCTATCTATCTATCTATCTATCTATCTATCTATCTGTGTGTCTGTCTGTCTATTTATCCAGCTATCTATCTATCTATCTATCTATCTATCTATCTATCTATCTATCTATCTATCTATCTATCTATCTATCTATCTATCTATCTATCTATCTATCTCGTGCATAGTCTACATAGGGCCTACATTCATACATTCTCATTATTCTCATACATACATTAATAGACATTATTACATAGCCACTGATGTACTACTGTGAATTTTCTTTTTTTATGACAAAAGAACAAAAGCAAACGAACTGTGATCTTGACTCTGGTTTCCTGTTAACAGTTTTGATCGCAGGCATGGCAACAGCTCAGTCAGTGTTCACTGTGGCTGTGAGCATTCTGCTCATCTCAGAGCTGATTCTGGCCGAGAAAGATTATTACGAGATCCTGGGTGTACCCAAAGACGCATCTGATCGCCAGATCAAAAAAGCCTTCCATAAATTAGCCATGCGGTATCATCCCGATAAAAACAAAAGCCCTGATGCAGAGGCAAAGTTCAGAGAGATTGCTGAGGGTGAGTCAACACACCCATTCAAATTGACACAGGACACACCTTTCTGAACATTATAAGTGTTGATCAGTTGTTAAAGCTTCATATTTTTCCATTCCCAGCATATGAAACATTATCAGATGACAACCGGAGGAAGGAGTACGACCAGACGAGGAGCAGTCCGTTCTCCAGGCAGGGCCATAGAGGAGGCGGGGATCACTTCCGTCAACATTTTAGCTTCAACTTTGACGATATATTCAGAGACTCTGACATGCATGGACACAATCCTCACATGCATAATAAAAGACATTTCGAGAGCCACTTTCACCACGCCCACGAAGAAGCACATAGCAGGCACAGGAGGCACTTCCAGAACTCTTTCGGC
Organism: Squalius cephalus; assembly: GCF_949319135.1. Classification (NCBI taxonomy): domain Eukaryota; kingdom Metazoa; phylum Chordata; class Actinopteri; order Cypriniformes; family Leuciscidae; genus Squalius; species Squalius cephalus. Next base: position 42,084,593 of record NC_137125.1, read on the forward strand.
GGTGACATGTTTGATGATATGTTTGAGAATATGGAAAGGATGTTCTCTTTTAATGGACACCAGACTCGGACTGAAAACAGGTTTCACAGTTCCAGCAGGCAGCACTGTAGGACTGTCACACAGCGAAAGGGCAACATGGTCACAACATACACCGACTGCTCCTGAGTTAATGCGCACATGGAAATGTCTTCCAGTTGTCTTGATTGAAACTTAAATGCTTTTTTGTGTTTTGGATCAGTACTGATGACCTCGAAGAAGTCTTCTGCAAGAATCACACATTACTGGACGAAACATCCTCAGTTCAGGGATCCTAAATCTGACTTTATACAAAATTCACCATTCACAACGTATTAATAATGTTATCAACAGTTTTCAACATAAACACATGACAACCTAACCCATATGGAAAAAGAAATACAGTGTCAGGTATACTTTTAAATATATTTAAAAATATAAAATTGTAGTATATTTACATGAACATATTTTTCATATGTTTTAGTTCATTATTTCATCATTTATTTTTGCCCCTTGAAGTACATTTTGTGCTATATTTTGGCATTTATAAACTCTTAAGAGTCTTTCTCTTCTTTTGTTATGAAGTCAAGATTTAGGGTCTTAAAGCATATTTCAGGGTAAAAGGCTTCCACGTTTACACCGGAGGCTTTAAAACACACAATTGTGTTTATCATGAAGTGCCGCTGTATCGCTTATTTGTGATTTTCAGCCTGTTTTAACTTATTTCTGAAGATCCTAGAACCTACAGAAGCTGTTTGACACATGTACGTAATCACTAGAAAACATTCAACGTGGTCATGTCCTTTGCAAGCATTTTACACAATTTGTATATCTTCCATCTCTGCTAACATGACACCAGAGCAAGTGGCTCTTTTGAGGGGGAAGTCCCTTACATGTGCAATAATTATTCAAATCTTTCTGATGGAGGGGGAATCCTGTTAGCTGTAGGGCTTTCCTGGAAAAAAAAAAGAAAAAAAGCAGCCATATGATCAAATGAAGAGCTGTGCCTAAAAAACGGTTACTGTTTCTCGCTTTGCTCTCATGTTAAATTTCCATGTTAATAGGAAGGTTTGAGCAATTACCTGGGGCAGTTGTACAAAAAGCCATGTACAATCATTCATTTTCATATAAATAAGTATTGAACAAAAAAAATGTGTACACTCCTTGTAGTTCCGTAAATGTGGATATATATTTATTTGGCTGTCCAAACATTTTAGCCAAAGCAGCATAACACGGTCTGTCAGTAGTTTAATCTGAATACTTTTATTTCCAATAAACAATTACCTCATCAAGCTTTGTGTACTGTCAGAATGAACAGCATATTAGAGTATAACTACAAGAATATTACTGAACTGGAGGCCATTGCTCATGTGGAATGGGCTAAGATTCCTCAGAGACGCTGCCAGAAGCTGGTGTCTGGTTATACATATTGTTTGCAGCAGGTCATAACAGCAAAAGGGTGTTACTACTACGGTTACACTTCATTTTAAGGTGTCATTGTTACAGTGTAATTATATATTTAAGAACTGAGTAATATTAAGTAACTACATGTGCTTACTATAGGGTTAGGGTAGGATTAGGATTTGCTTGAGGGTTAGTTGCATGTAATTATGCATAATTTACTGTTATTAATATGGTAAGTACACGTAACATATGTAACAAGGACACTGTAAAATAAAGTGTTACCACTACTACTAAGTACTAAAGACGCTTGTTATGAAGGGGTTGAATAATTTTGAGACTGCAGAAGTCATTAAAAGTTGCATTTTTAATTGAATTTGGGAAACTACTTGAAACATTTGTTGTGTTCAATTACTTCTGTCTGATTTGTTCATTGCAAACAGCTAAAAGTCCGTAAATTTTGACAATAAACCTGATTTGCAATGGGGGTTGAATAATTTCAAATGCAACTGTGTGTGTGTGTGTGTGTGTGTGTGTGTGTGGCTATTTTGGCACATGTTGCTTTTTTGATTCTCTGATTGGTATAATGTTCTGTACAGCATTGTGGGTACAGTATGTATGTTTTTCACCAGGAATTCCGCTGTTAAACACACACACACACACACACACACACACACACACACACACACACACACACACACACACAAAAAGCAAATATCATGGATTAACAGCCTCGTAGCTCAAAGTAAGTAATTCAAAATCAATTTCATGACAGGGGGTTTTCATAGTGATGCCATAGATGAACGATTTTGGATTCTCCAAAGAACCTTCCAGTGAGCAGTTCTTAAAATGTTTTCTTATTGTGTAGAACATTTTGATGATCTACAGATGATGATCTTTTTCCCATTAAAAAAACTTTTGCCCAATGGAAAGGTTCCGTGGATGTTAAAGGGTTTTCACTGAACCATAGATACTAATGAAGAACCTTTATTTTTAAGAGTGAATATGCATATTCAGGACAATGTTCCAAATGCTAATATAACGCAGTCCAGAAAATTTGTTACAATGCTTATATTTGTCTCAGTATTTGGTTTGTCCCTCTTTTGCTTTATTGACAGCAGCACAAACTCAACAAGTTTGTATAAAACCTGATTATCATTTTTTCCACCATGATTTGAAATGATCCAAAAAACATCTTAAGCTACATTGGAAGAACATCTGATCGTCATAATGAGTGTCATTTTTTCATTAGTGACCAAGAAATAGTTCAGAATCTGAAAAATGTTTTCTTCATTTTACAAAATGTATGGGGAAATTGTACCTTCAAAAGATTACGCTGCAGACAATGTAGTGAATTCAACAGCAGTGTCTCACTGAAGTGTGATGGGATATCAGGAAGTACCTTATCAGGAAGACTTCCAAAGATGCAATTGACAAAAGAACAGGTGAGGTATTTATTCGCAAATTTGGAAAACAAGAAACAGATGTCAACAATCAGCAGAGGAACAGGATGTTATCAACACAAGGTTATTTTAGAATGAAAACTTCAACAAATAAAGTCCTCACATCAGTCCTTCAAGCACGGCTCCAGATGCACAACAACATCTGAAGATGGTACATAATAACACAGATTATTGTATCTTTGTTCAATCCTGCACTTGGGACCCCTCAACACAGCACACAATTAAGGAAGTGTCCGAAATATGAAAAAGACAGTATGTTATGGCATGAAACTCAACATTTGCTTACAAGATGCATATTTATCAAAAGGTTTTGCAGCATAGATGTACCCTTAGCTGACTATGACATCTCACAATGCTGTTCAGTTTAAGCGACATGGGAGGACAGGCTATATGAAATGAAATATGCTGTTTATTGTCCACCCCGGAAAAAAAACAAGGAACTGGAAAAAAACCCAAGAGGAAAAAAATATTGTCAGATAATTGTGTGTTCTAGTTATGGAATTCTGTGGCGGTTGATGGGGAAAAAGCTTATCAGAATTTCATGGGCAAACATTTTAAAGCACAGTATATTACATTTGCTTTACAATATGGCGTAATAAATAAATACATATTTTAGCTGATTTGCTTTTGTAATCTAAACAATTAATTAATACAAATTTATAAAAATGTTTTAGCTGCTCTTAAAGTTGCAAGGAATACAACACCTTTGCTTTTGTTATCAAAACAAATAATAAAAAAAACCTAATAGAAAATAAGCAAATAAAAATAAATGTCTGTTTTATCCACTCTTAAGGTAAAAAGGAATACAACTAATTTGCTTTTGTAATCAAAGCAAGCAAAGAACGTAAAAGCATGACTCAGTTAAGGTTTGGGTCTGCTGTTATACTGTATATTCGAATAGAAGAGTACAAAAGGTTTGCCACAAAAGTCAGCCATTAAATATATATAGTAAACAGGCCAGGCTTAACAAGAACAATTTCAGCAGTATTGTTTTCTTCCCCAGAATTGGTAAGCCATGTTATGCATGGCTAACTTCAACAGACAGCTTGAGTGATCTGTTTACCTGGGCAGACACTTTGGGAACTTATTTTGATTGGGTGCCAGTAAATAAAGAAGTAGAATAGGAGCTATGTTGTGGTTATACTGCCCTTCCCTCATTGGGTTTGGTATTAATGGTCCTTTTGAATAGGGTTTGAAGAGAAGGGGAAGGAAAGCAGCTCTTTGTTTGAAAAGATAAAGCCCTCGCTACTGCTTCGCCAGAAAATGTAAATACTTCGGCAGGCGTGAGGCGCATACATAAATTCATAAACCAATGGAAAAATCCACAGAAGCATTTAGAGAGAGAGAGAGAGAGAGACAGAGAGAGAGAGAGAGAGAGAGAGAGAGAGAGAGAGAGAGAGAGAGAGAGAGAGAGAGAGAGAAGAATCCAAAACATAGTTTAATTTTGGTTGTAGATTATTTTTTTATAACTACATCCATTCAGTCATCATTTAACATTTTTTATTGTTAAGTGCTCAATTATAGCATTACAGATAACGAAAACATTTAAAATGACAAACAGGGAAATGACTCATTGATACTATGGTGACACTATGCAAAACAGATTACCTTGCAAATTTAATTACCTTGTGAGTCCCAGTGGAGGAAAGGTTTACATACCCTTCAAGCACAGTCTCCCACATTTTATCATCCACAGCAGACAGGAAACAATTCCACACTTTACCACAGATGTTCCAGAACAGTTAAACCCTGTCAACTGAAAAAAACATTTTGCACAAATGTCACTTTCTTGAGAATATTTCCCAGCAATGAAACTGCACTTTGTATGAAATTATATATAGTATATATTAAATAATGTACATGCACACACTACCATTCACAAGTTTGGGGTTAGTAAGATAAACGAATGAATGAATGAATGAATGAATGAATTTTGTTCAGTAAGGATGAATAAATTTGATCAAAAATGACAGTAAAGACATTTGTAATGTTACCAAAAACTCTATTTCAAATAAATGCTGTTTCTTAGCTTTCTATTCGTCAAGGAATCCTGAAAAAATGCATCACAGTTTACATAAAAATATTAAGCAGCTTTTCAATGACACTAATAACAAATGTTTCTTGAGCAGCAAATTTCTGGAGGATCATGTGACACTGAAGACAGCTTTGCTATCACAGGGATAAATTGAAACATATATTGAAATAGAAAACAGTTATTTTTAAATTGTAATTATATTTCACAATATTACTGTTTTACTGTATTTTTTTATCAAATAAATGTAGCCTTGTTAAGTAATCTTTTGAACAATAGTATACAGTATTTTGGGGTTTACTGACAATAAGTTTATTACATTATTTTTACCTTTGCATATTAGTAAAACTTCTGATGGTAAAAGTTGTTAGAAGATGTGCAAGTTGTGTATCTGATGTTTTGTTACTTTGATTTGAATCACTCACGTAACCTACATTAGTGAAAGTCTGACTAAATCATACTATTCATCTTTATTGATGTAGCTCCTAATAAAGTTATAAGCAAAAGTTACTTTCCAAAGCCCATTTTTACTCATGGTTGGTGCTTGTCAAGTGTTAAATTTTGGAGGTGCACATGCATGCTGTCAGCTGGTCAGGTAGGGAGACCAGCTAAAAAAAAAAACACCCTAAAAACAACCTTAGGCTGGTTTAAGCATTTTTCTTTTTCAGCATAATTCACATTACAATACACTTACAAAACAGTGCACCTAAGTGTTCATATTCAAATGTTTGACTTTATCTTGAGAGCTTCAATGAATGTTAAGTGAACAGACACAACAAAGATAACAGACTATGTTATTGTAAGTGTCAGCAGAAATCATTTGCCTGGTGAATTACAGTATAGCTGATTAACTATTATCAGGGAGTTGTTTACACAGTTTGGGGCTATACATTTTTTCACAGCACACTTTTCTAGCATATTGATTATGCACCAGATCACAGCGGTATAATCTCAGTCGACTGAAGTCTCATAAAATGTATCTGGATCTTTTATCAGTGAGCCTCTTTACTTTCATTCTCTGCACACCTGAAAGGGGAACTTCAGGAGCCAGTCAGTTGATATTTAAAACTTGTGTCATGAGAATGTGCAATGAATTAACTGTTGTTTTACGAGCTTAGAACAATATGCACGGCAAAAAAAGAACGAAATGTATTAAAATGGGACTGCATTTGACGGTTTGCCAGTTTGTGGCACAGATAAACAAAGTGTGTACTGGAAGTGTGTACTCAAGATTTACATTAGTCAAGACTTTCTTTGCCTGTATAGTTGACAATTGCACTAATATGAATGTGAATTGAATGGAAGAAGGAAATGGTTATCTTTAGCATGTGTAATAGATAGTTTTTGCTAATATTTATTCACTTTTTATTAATAAACCAGAAATGCATAAAAAGAACATAAAAATCCATATTTCTGTCACACGATTTCTTGAAGTGTCCCACCTCGGGTGAAATTTCCCAACATTCCCCAGCTTTTCTCTTGCTGTGATTATCAGAACAGTTATTGTTTGTTGCCTCTCGATACTTTTTTACGGGACCAATAAAACACAGTGCCGTTGACAGCTTCTAACCTGAAATGCAAATGTTTTCACAAAGGAGAAGGTATCCTGGATAAACTAGTGGTTAGTAACTCTTTCTATCTCTCTCTATCTCTCTCTCTCTCTTGCTCTCTATCTTTTTTTTCATGGATGGAGATATGGAGTTTGTAGAATAAAGGGACTATGAGTTTGTGTGTCTTCATTTCCAAAAAGAGAAGTAGAGTATCATTGACTACTCCATGTTATGTTGACGTGGCAAATTTAAATGGACCCATGTATATAACAGGCCGCATTGGTTAGTTGGACAGTAAAACAGAAGTCCTTCTACAATATATCTGTCCACTTATAATCACTGAGACATAGAGGACTTTTCCAGTTCAACACAGTTGAGATCTACATAGATGAAGTGTTAGGTTTTCCAAGGCCAAAATGGTGAGTTCTTTGACTCAGGTGTGTACCAGTGTAATTATAAATTGTTTTATGTAGTATTTATTTGCTTGATTATTTAAAACTTGCTGATCCATACATTATTTTATACTTTTATTATACCATATAAAGGCTATTTAAGCTATTTATTGTATGTATAATTGACATATTTGATGAGAAGACAGAACCCTAATACAAACATTATTTAATATGCATGAAATTCTGAATTATACCTTCTTTTTTTTCTTTTTTTTTTACAGGGGTCTCTTGAAAATGACATCAATCAAGATTTTCAAGATGCCATTGATGTAATTCAGCGTCATTCTCAGACACGGCACTATGACACAGGTATTTATATAATATAATATGATAAAAAATATACCATTAATAAAAATGTAATATAAGTATATTATATAATATTATCAAGTATAAAATATTAGTAGTATAAACTATTATGATGATGATGATGATTGTTATTATTTTCAATCATTCTCTTCTGATTGGCTCTTTCAGAAAATAAATCCTATGAGAATCTGGAAAGTCAACAGTCTTCTGTGAGACATGCCATCTCTTACTATCAGTTCACACCTCATTTTGAGCCTCCTGGGGCAATGTATGACTGGAATGAATCCTCAGTAGGTTTACAACTCATTGAATTTTTCACTTTCATGGTTTCAGCTGTTAGGTTGTGATGCTTTCACCTGTGTTTTGTGACTAGAAAAGCTTCTCTCTGTATCTACAGTCATGGTCTCACATTGTGCCAGACGTGTCCCTGGGGCCACTGTGTTCTGCTGAGCCTTCGGTATTTTACTCAAACTTACCACAGCGCCACGGAAAAGGTACAACATTACAACAATTGTTTTTGTGTGTTTGAAAATGTGATAATGCAATATGTAGGAAAGCATGTGCTGATGCTTAAAGGATGTTTTTGATTTTTCTCTCTAACTGCATAGCAATAACTATAGGCCTACTGCAAAAACAAAATCACGTAAACTCAGCTGAAAGTTTTTAGGAATCATGTTAATATTAACCTAATCTATTGATCTAATTAATAAAAGTAGACGTAAACATACTTGTGCATATCCTAAAACTGACTGTACAGCATTTTAATGGTTTTACAATTTTCAACAAAGTTGAGTTCATCATAATACAGAAGTGCTAAATGCATTGTGCATTTCTCTTCCTCATTAGGTCGTAAGAAGTTACGGTTATACGAATATCTGCACGAGGCTCTTCACGACGACAACATGGGTGACTCCATTCAGTGGACGGACCGAGGTAGCGGCATCTTCCATTTCATCTCGAAAAATAAAGAGAAACTGGCCGAGTGCTGGGGTCAACGAAAGGGCAACCGCAAAACCATGACCTACCAGAAAATGGCACGCGCTCTCCGCAACTATAGCCGCACGGGCGAGATTGTGAAGGTGCGTCGCAAGCTCACCTATCAGTTTAATCCAGCTATACTGCAGCGACTGAGCTCACTATCAGGCTACAGCTCGGGCCCTTCGTCCAGAGACATGGCCCTTCATCAGCAAGGCTCTGCTGAGCACGTGTACTACAGCTCTCCTCTCCCGGACTGTCATTACTGGTACGGCCAATACTCTTACCAGGGCGAGTATGATCTTGCTACTGTACTGACAGTGCATGAGGATCCCAAAATAGGCGTTTCAGTATAGTGATTCTCAAAAGAGCTGATTCCTAACATTCCATAAATTCAAAACTTTACTATCTCTATTATAAGATTGGAGATGCTTTGAAATAAACCTTGACTTTGTAAAATGTATAGAAGAATAAAGCTGTTTTCCTAGTGCATTAGAAATGTGTGAATGCTTGTAAATGTAGGATGTTAACATAATGTTCAAAAGTTTAGTCACTATGGATTTTTTTTATTTTTTTTTTTTTAAAGGAAATTAATACTTTTATTCAGCAAGGATGCATTAAATTGATTAAAAGTCACAGCAAAGACAATTATAAAGTTACAAAAAGTTTCTATTTCAAATAAATGCTGCTCCTTAGAATTTTTTATTCATCATAATCCTGAAAAAAAGGTATCGCTGTTTCCACAAAAATATCAAACAGCACAACTGTTTTAAACATTCATAATAATAAGAAAATGAGCACCAAATCAGCATACTGTATTAGATTGATTTCTGAAGGATCATGGGACACTGAAGACTGGAGTAATGGTGCTGATAATTCAGCTTTGCATCACAGGAATAAATTACATTTTAAAGCATATTCAAATGGAAAACAGTTCAGTGGTAATATTTCATAATATTACTGTTTTTACGCTATTTTTATTTTTCAAAAACAATTCAAATTATTAAAGTAAACAGAAGAAAAATATGCATTATTACTCTGTTAGGGCGCTGTGTGAACTTCATAAATCCATAAAAAATCACCTTAGGACCAGTTGGTTAAAAGCAACTGAAAAAATGGTTCAGAAAGGTTATTTTGATATTTTGTATGCAATTAAATAACATTCTTACATTATCAAGTGTCTAAAAGAGTCCACATGCTTTTCCGGACCACTGTTTATCTACTGTTCTACTTCTATAAAGATCTATCTTCATATTTATATCTGCTTTTTTCAACTTGTTTACGTAAGATAATTAGTTTTTTGTGCTCGAATAAAGTTTGCCATTTAACTTGGTTTGTTTGTTAAACTCTCCACTGTATGTACACTGTATAGCCCGCTGTATAAACGTCTGCGCTGATTTCTTTGCAAATGCATTGGGCCAAGCTTATCTAATTTCACAGCGAGAAGATTGTTTGTGACTGCTTTGTGTGTCATATTACAAACCGATCTCAAATCACCTTCCTCTTTGTATGATAGCAATCAAACACTAATGCAGTGCTGCTGTATAATTTTCATACTGGACAATAAACACTTGTCTCATAACAATTGCGCTCTTTCAGACTTTATGATTGAAGTTTTAACCATTACATTTCTCTCATCTATGTTGCTTTCATATTTTGTTCATGAATTCAAATTTCTCAATCATTTCAGCACAAATGAATGTGTGTTTTAATGTGGAGCCTGTGTGCCATTGTTAGCTGGTTGTGGTTGTTATCTCTAAGAGTGAAGAGGATGTGGTTACTGGTTCCATAAAGGTGGATGCTAGAGATGTGTGTTAGACGGAGATCAGGTTGTGTGTGTGTGTGTGTGTGTTTGGGCCGAAAGAAACTGTGGTTTTGGGTCAAAAGATGGATGGTTATTTATGTACGGTCGTAGATCATTCCAGAGAGGCCTGTTCACTCCCCCGGCCCCTTGTTACTGATAAAAACGAGTCTGTGCCATTTCAACGAGAGAGTTTTGTTTGAAAAGCACACTAATAGTAACAAATCTGTATTTTTTTAACTTATTGGTTATTCATTAATACAACAACACTTGAAACAGCAATACATTCAATAAGGATCACATCCGTAACACTAACATGGTAAGAACTGATATGTTTTACATTTTTGTTGTATAGTTTTTATTCTATAGTGGAGCCAAAACATATTGTAAATGTTTCAATGTCGTTATATAGATTATATCTAACCAAATACGTTTCGGGGGCCCACTTGTGTATGGGAAAAAAAATCTATATTTCTTACCAGTACAGTCCGCAGGAATATCAAACTGATTTGGAGGTGATTCTGGAATTTCTTGAGGAGCACTACAGACAGGAATCTCGAAGAAAAGCCCTATGGAACAGTAAGAAAAAAGCTTAAAATTAGAGTTTACCCAAAAATGAAAGTTCTGTCATCATTTACTCACCCTCATGTCATTCCAAGCCTGTATGCCTTTCTTTCCTTTGCGGAACAAAAAAGATGATATTTTGAAGAATTTTAACTTTTTTTCCCCATCCATGCAATGAAAGTCAACCCTTGTAAAAAAACACTTCATTGTTTTGAATGTGCATGTAGTGTAGTATATATATATATATCTATATACTGTATATATATATATATATATATATATAAAAAACTGTACTTGCAGACAATGTAATATTAATGAAACAAATGGCCACTTAAGAGTACTTAACACACTGTTTCTTAACAACAATTTCTAATAACTGCTAATAGTCAAAGTTTTACTTTAGAATACATTTAAATGGTTTTATCATGCATAAAAGAAGTACATTTATTCTGATGTGTTGACCATCATACTACAATGCACTTGATCATTACAAAAATTTTGAATACATGACATACAAGTTTCATTAAATTACATTAAAGTATATTTTAGTTTATCAATGTGTGTCATATAATATAATAATATAAATGTAATATACATACATTTTATTGCAATTAACAAACTTTAAAAAAAAAAGAACATTGGACCCCACTGATTTGCATGGACAAAAAAACCACTGACATTAGCAGTAAGGACGGCCTGTTTAGGGTTTATCACGACTAATTTTTTTTGTAATGCAATGGCAGTGAGGGATCTCTGTGCCATGTCAACTGATGAAGTTATGAACACGTTTGAAGAGAAGCTACCTGGTGAGGAGCAATTCAGCAATGTGTTAGAGCAAGACAAGTCCCAGCTGCAGTTTTCTGAGCAGGTGAACTATTCAGTTCAACATTTCGTGTCGTTCTTGCACTCATTCTTTTCTATTTTAAAACCAAGAGCTTTTGTCAAATGAATAGGTCATGGGATCTCTGGCCAAAGCAAACGGATCTGACTCATATACAGACTGCGGGATAAATTGCAACGGCACCACCGTAGTCGATCAGTCTTCGGTCCTTCACAATGCACCCGACGGGCGAGTGTTAAATGCCCTAAACGGACCAGAGAGACCTTTAACTCCGAATACAACACCTGAAAAGTGTGCCGAATCATTGCCCAGCATTACACCTGCAGAGAAAGGTCAGTTCTGCTTTTGTGGTTTATTTAGATGCTATCTCAAAGGTGAGGAATAACCTAGGGGAACTGCAGCTCGGGAGCGGCTCGTCCTACCCATAACTGCCAAATAGAATCTCAGTTCTCTCTAATTTTCTCTAGTCTTGTGTACACCACTGATGCTTTAGAGATGCTTATCTTAATTACGCCTATCATAATACAAGCCTGTTTTATGGGAAATAGTTTCCATAGGCCTTTGCCCACCCCTTGCACACACACACACAAACACTGTTTGACCACAATTGTCTCTATGATTGCAGGGAAAAAGCTACGTCTTTTCCACTTCCTGTTCGAGATGCTAGAGGACCCAGGCATGGCCCACTGCGTGTCCTGGGTGCCGGCCTCAGCCGGCGTCTTTCGCTTTTCTGCAAGGCACAAGGAGCGTGTGGCAGAGCTGTGGGGCCAGAGGAAGGCGAACAGAATGCCCATGACCTACCAGAAAATGTCCCGTGCCCTACGCAATTACGCCCGCTCGGGGGAGATCATTAAAGTGAAAAAGAAACTGACTTACCAGTTCAGTGTTGCTACCCTCTCTACTTTACGGAATCAATATGGTATAAAGAAAGCATCAAAATGAGAGCTGAATGATTGTCTCCAGTGTGATAAGGTCATTATTTGTTGCTCTCATGATATCTTAATTGCCTTGGTAACAGGAGAAGGGTAAAATTAGTTTTCTTGCTCAATTATGTTTCAAAAGAAGGTGATAAATATGGTGTTTTGTATAACAGACTCTTAAGCAAATTATTTACTTTTTGCTGTTCTTTGCGTATCTTGATGCATAAAGTATGTCTTTAAACATGTATTTTTTTTATCATTTTCTTTTGATATTTTTCGATTTTTTAATCAGCTTTTAAGCTGGCAGTTGAAAAGAACAAAACCAGATAAAAACAGACTAAATGTCTGCTTCTTCCCGCACTGCTCATTTGTTCCCAGTAGGTGGCAAAGCTGCTACACTGCTCTTATTTTGATAGTCACTCAGTCACTCACTACAGTTGTGCTTTTTTCCTTCTGTTTTTTTGGACTTAATTATTACCAACTTAATTAATGAAAAAGAAAATACCATAAACAATCATCGATGCTGTACATTACAAATCCGCAAAAATCATTGAAAAGCAATTTTTTTGTTCACTTCAGTGCTATTTTAGTATTTTTTATATACTACTACTATTATTACAGTATTTTAGTTTAGCTTTAGCAATTTAGGTTTAACTTTTTTTCATTTTTTAGGTTTCCATTTAGCTTTAACTTATATTGTTCTTAGTACTTCAACTTATTTTATTACAATTAGTTGCCAAGGCAACATTTGTAATTGTATTTTTTTTTTAAGTTTAGATTTTTCATATCTTGATGCATTTAAAAAGTACGTCTTTTATAAACTTGTCTTTTATAAATAAAATTGTATTGGTGTACATTTGCATATATAGTCAGTCTTTTTTTTTTTTTTTGCAATTTAATTATGTGCTTTTGTCATTTTTATATTTCTATTTAGCTTTTTATACTTCTATTAATACTTCCACTTCAACTTATTTCAGTTATTTGCCAAGACAACATCATCTTGAATGTCATTTTCATTTGTTCTTGTTTTTTAAGTTTACATGATGCATCTAATATTTGTATTTCAGCTTTATTTCAATTAACGAAAATTATTATTAATAGTTTTAGTTTTAGATTTACTTAACAACAAAGTCGGTTCAAATTCGGTGGGTCAAACCTGGGTCACATAGTTATGTTATTGCATAATACATTGAAATCTCAAAACAAGTGAAATCTGCAAACAAATTATGCTTTTCTCAGAACAAACTTTTTCTTATCGATTTGTCCAATTACACTGTAAAAAAATATTGTTGGTTTAACTTAAAAAAGTAAGTTAGTTATAAGTTATTTTAAGTTCATTTAAATAAAAAATTTAAGTTAATACAATGAAGGAGATTGGTATAATAAAGAGAAACTCAAAATATTATGTTATCTGAACCAAATTAATTAAGTTGATTTGACAAAAGATAAAAAGTTGTGGTTACAAATCATGAAAATATTTTTTTTACTACATGGGTCATTTTTAGTGAATGCATGAAGCCAAACAATAACTTTTTGTCAATATTTTGAGCATAATCTAATAGTTTGACATGTGCTGTCTTTCTTTACAATAAATGGCGTTTGGTTTGAGATTTCGTTGCATACTGCAATAAAATGTACACATTTTTAAGCCTGGCCTAAGCATTCAAATGCTTTTTGGAGCCACTGTAAGCAGCTGTTGTGTTTCTTTCTTCAATGGCATCAGAGAAGTTGGACCCAGAGCTGTTGACAGCACCCTACTAAAAGACAGATTCTTGGTTTGGTCTCTCTGACTGACTGACCGGCCACAGGGTCCTCCTCACACATGGTAATTTGCCATTCAGAGATGGCGTTTCTCGCCCTTTATAGTCCCACAGTGTTTTATTCAAAGGAAGGAGTGAAATCTATTTCTGTAGTGAGTATTCGTGCTTTACTGGCTCACTATATCTAAAGCACTGCCTGCTCCACAGGGAGAAGCTCCATTCTATTGAACGTACTGAATCTTAACGAGATGCTGAAATTCTGAGGCGATATCAATTCGTCTTTGCTTAGGTTCCTGTGTGTGTGTGTATGTGTGTGTGTGTGTGTGTGTGTGTGTGTGTGTGTGTGTGTGTGTGCGTGCGTGCGTGTGTGCATTTGTCAAGGCAGGTGCCACTGTGACTCTCTTGTCTGAGCTTTTTATGGTGACCGTGAGAGCTAAATCCCCATGGGCGACATGAACCTTTAACCAGCAGTCTGGTCCAAATGGTTTTGTGTGAACTTTGTGCCAGGCCCACATGATACTTCCCCAGCACCCTGTCTTAAGAGCTGTACACAACATGGTTATAAATGGGCCCCTCGTTGGAGGCTCTGCTACCAATAAGGGCCAAAAAAATCATGCTCAAAACCAGTCAAGATGGTTTGTGATAGAAGAGTATGGCACAACATTCATAACCTCCTTATATCACACACAGCCAGGTCAGAAAGAGATTCCAATTTAATTTTGTTAATGCGACCACATACTTTTGGTGTGACATGCTTTTGTGAAAAATTCCCATTCTAAACATGGATTTCGTTGATGGCAAGTGTTGCTACAGATAGAATGACTGCTATCTAATTCCCAATTCCCAATTCTAATTCCCGTCAGAGTCGTTCAGAACAAGAACAGCCTGAAATTACTAAAGAAGACTCCTGTCTTGATATGTAATATGCTTCTGGCTCAGCAGAACCATCTTATATTACTTGCTGCCGTTCATGTGACCGTTTGAGAAGTTGACATTTTTTTTCTCAATCTTTGCCATATTCATGTCTGCAGTTTAACTAGAAGTTCACAGACAACACAAGTTCCACGTTCTTAGAAATGTTTTGTGTTCATATAGGTTTAACATGCTTTTGAAAAATGTTTATATAATTAATAAATATCAGTTATGAAGAGTCACACCACATCTTACATTTTACAACCTGAAATAACTTTGTCATGTCATAAAAAGGAATAAAAAAAATAAAAAAATTTTAAGAGACTTGCTTGGCACACAGATTATGCCAAACTAACTATAAGGAATACGGTTCTTTTTAATAATTGAGTTTGTTTGATGTTTGTTAGCAGGACATTTGTATCACTTTTTAACATTATGCACACCAAAAAATATCAGTATGAATTTTATGATTTTCTGAATTTATGATTTTCTGAAATTAATAGATTACAATTAGCATACTGATTTAAAATATTTCTTTATTATTTGAGATACATTTAACATTTCTTTAAATAATATATCAAATTAAATGTAACTGCTCACTAAGACTATTAAAGTTTTGGGGACTCACTGTGCAAATTGCTGTCACGTCTGCAAGAAGCAGGGCCTGATTTATAGTGAAAATTAAAGCGTTAACAGGATAATGAGAGTCTTGACAATGAAAACAATCCCACCATCTTTCCATGCTTGATATGTCAAAAGTCAGAGTTCAGGATGACCTTCTAATTATAGACTTTAAAAGCATTGCTCAGGCATCTTAGCAGAATTTATAGTCCTGGCTTGTTCATATCACCCTCATCCACATTACATCCACATCATCTCTGGCACTTGGCTGCAAGGTGAAGTGAATGTTTCCTATTTTTCTCACTAAGCCCTAAATATCACCCAAAGGCCTTCTAGGGAAAGGGTGGAGCTTAGACACTGGGAACCCCTGGATGACAGCATCACCTAATAATATCTATTTCATTCACCCTATAGTCAATGCCCTTGACATGGGCCTTGTGGCAGGGTTGTCTCTTCATTACAAACACATTGTTGACAGTATATTAATCTAGATGTTTTTTATGTTTAAAAAAAAACGTTTAAAAGGTAAAAAAAACAATATATAATATTATATTTTACTGTTATTATTGAATAATTTATTGTTATATAATATTTTTTAATTATAAAAATATATACATTTATTCAATGTTAATTATTATATATCATATGATTATATATTATTATAAATTAAAAAATAAATAAATGGAAAATGTGACTATTTTCTATATTTTTTTTTATTACATTTTATTATATTGTATATTATTTTATATTTCATATAATTTAAAAATGTATAAATTGTAAATCTGACATTTTATTTGATTACATTTTATTAAATATTATTTATTATATATCTTATTATTACATTATTATAAATTATTAAATATATCGTTCTATACATTACAATTATGCCAATTATAAAATTATCCACTCATTATCATTATCATTCAAAGCAATGCCAACTTGTCAACACAAATACCGTCTTTTTTTCTGCAATGCAACGTTATCCAAAAGCCCCTCTCGCTGTCTGGCTCCAGCTGGTGAGGAGACAGGGCACAGCGAGCCACATCTAATCCCCAGGACTTTAGGAGAAAAGGGGAGGGAGGTGTTAGGGATCTTTTTGGGCTCCATTATCAAAGAGAGAGAGGAGTGGCTAGGATGAGCGCTATATAAACCCCATTTATTCATCACCCCCAGATCTGTTACTTTCTCCTTCACGTTCCTGCGTTGCCCTCATCCTCATTGGCTTCTACAGTCTCTGGTGCAGCTTTCCTCACCTCTGTTTCTCCATCATTACACCCCCTGGCTAAAGGACACCCCCTGCCACACATACTGGGCAGCCCAGACTCACCCCTGAACCCCTCCAACTGGTGCCCGGTCCACCGGAGAACGGCTCAACATGCCTGAGCCCACAAAGAAAGGTGAGAACCAATTCTGTCCGTCATCACGCCACAGATCTTGTAGTCTGATGGGAAAACTGGAGC
This sequence comes from Squalius cephalus, assembly GCF_949319135.1. Classification (NCBI taxonomy): domain Eukaryota; kingdom Metazoa; phylum Chordata; class Actinopteri; order Cypriniformes; family Leuciscidae; genus Squalius; species Squalius cephalus. Next base: position 42,101,666 of record NC_137125.1, read on the forward strand.
AAAAGGTAGAGAAATGTTTTAGGATGGCAAGACATTATTATAATTATTCTACCAAATCAAGACACAACAACATTAATGAGTGATATCACCTCAACCTTACTAACAAACATGCTGATAACAAATTAGCCGCACTGTGTTGTTGATTTGCTTCACCAGTTTTGATTCTAATCTAAAGTTTAGGAGCCAAATAGGCTTGAACTAGGCAATAGGCAAACTGCATTTGATACACATACATCATATACAAAGTTGAGAAAGTAAAGAATGCAGATACTTGTGTATTATCAGCTGTGTGAGATGAAACAGTGTACAGAATATAACGTACTACAAAATATATAGTATAATGTATAGGTCAAGGTGGTTGGTTAGAAGTAAGTGCTGCTTTGCTGCATCCCTGCAGTCATGACAATGACCCAAGCAGACATAAAAAGCTCAGGGATGATCAGGAATTCTGGGAGCGACTTTGGGATTCACATTGTGCTGGATGATGAGGTGATCCAAACACCTTTAGACAAAGCAACTATTGTCATGACTGTTGCTATGATGGATGGCACATAGTCAAGGCGATTAGAAGAGCACAGTCAGCTGAGCTGCACAGGATTCTGGGTATGGAATGGTGGTGACTTACCCGGCGCAGGGTTACAAGTCCTAGAGCCCAGTTTTACTGCAGTGCCAGAGGCATCGCTGATGGATGATGCAATGCCGATGGCCCAGTGGGGATGCTACGCCTCCAGATGGACAAATATTTCAGGGGTGATGATATAGAGATCAGCTTCCACTGCCTAATGGATGGATGGAGAAATATGAGGATGCGGCATTGTGTGTTGTTGTCCTTTGAGTTTTATTGCATTATTATTATTATCATGGAAAATTATTATTATGCCAGACAGATTTCGACATTTGGAACTGCGTCCCCATGAGCACAACAGCTCTTATGCGATGAGATTTCATCATTCTTGACAAGCACCGTTGACATTTAAATTTTATTTTTGGTCATTCTTTAGCTTTTTTCTGAGGATGACTCATATTTTAATATCTGCCTCTAAACATATGCACATTGGAAAGGATCCGTCCAACAACGGACAATGGGGATTATGAAGCAGAATGAGGCCGATCTTGGAGACTGATGTTACGGCTGCTATTTTGATGATGCTCATAAGCATGGTCATAAACAGGGAGGTGGTACGATTCATTTCTGTAAATGGTTTGCAGACGTGCCCGTCGCCCATCGCAAATGCCATCCAGTTGATTGTGCAGATTTTTAAGGTCTTGAAGGAAAAGATTTTGCATAGGATGCACATGGTGACTAAAACCATCTGTCCATCAAGGCAAAAGGCCTAAAATAATTTTCTTAATCAGTATTTTTGTCTTGTTTTCCAGTGAAAACATCTAAATATTCTGAAAGGGGTTTTCTTTTGGAATGACATAAGGAAGAATAGAATATATAATAAAGAATAGAATAAAAGAATATATCTTCAATTAATTTAATTTATTTATTTACTTTTAAATTACCTTGATTTTAGCATTAACATAATAAAATTTACAAAGATTAATGTTTAAAACAAGAAATAAAAACAAACCTTTTTTACTATTACCATTTAGCCTCTCAAGTAAATGTATCTTGTTTTAAGGATGTTTAAATATTTTTACGGGAAAACAAGACACGAAATTGTGATTAAGAAAATGCTTTTTGCAGTACAAGTAGTTCCTTTCTTAAGTAACAAACAGTGAGACTTCGAATTGGTTACTGTGAAAGATGAAAACAAAGTAGTTGATGTGCCAACTATAATATTTAAAGTACAATGAATTTCATGTACAGTAGATGCCTTTCACAAATAACCTCAAGAGAGAGTGAGTATTAGACATTGTGACCATGTCTGTTTGAAAAAGAAAATGATTGTTCTCATAAATTTGAGGGAACAGCTGATGGGGGGTGGTTGGGGTTGCCGTGTAGCATTGACTCCAGGCTTTAAAAGGCTGGATGAGGGATGAACAGGGCTGGACCCCCGGGGAACTGGATTCCAGACCCCTGGAATAGTTCAGAATGAGCAGACTTTTAATCCCCATTGCTCTCTCTCTTCTCTCTGTTAGTCCTATCTTTCATCCAGTGACTTTATGTCTCTATCATGCTGAGAATCCTGAGCTCTTGTTTGTTTGAACTTTGATCTCTGTGATAAACAGTATCAAAGGATGGAGGTTGTGACCTACCTCTACATATGACAGCATTCCAAATAGCATCCCACAGGAAAACAACAATGGAAGGAAACAAAAAACCTTAGTAGCCTGTATCAGTGAAAGTTTATCTCTGGAGGCATATCAGGGTAATAGCTGCCCTTTGACTAATGACTTAAAGATAGTCAAAGGTGAAATAATCCCCATGTCAAACCCACCCTACATTAGGGTGGCGTATATCCAGAGTCCAAAATTAACTTTTTCTCCGGCTAATGGTGGGTGAATGGAGAAACAGGTAAACAGATCAGGTCATTGTGTCACTCGCAACATCATATATGACCTGGTCTCTATCTCTCCTTAGACCTTGTTTTATTTTTTATTTTATTTCTAGAGTTTTTATGTGAGAAATATTCCACTATATGAGTTATCTTCCCATGAAGTCCTGGGAAAATAACATTTTGGGGATCCTATAAAAACATTTTTTTCAGATGTTTTACTTGTAGATGGTCTGTATGCCATTAGTTTTGAATTATGCACGTCAATAACTTGAACTATTGCGCATTATGTAACAGTTCCTTATAAAGTTACCAGCCAATTGGCAACTTTTACTTGAGCGAGTGTTAATTTTGGATCCTGCATGCCTCACTTTCACTTTTTTCTCATTCAAAGAAGTCGAAGTGTCATTCCTTCATGTCAGATCCCACTCATAAATCAACACCAAGAGAAACAACACATTCAAGCTGTCATCTGCTCTCTGATGCCTGTGATTATCTGTGCCAGCAAAGTTAGCACGACTTCCACGTGCAATTGTACTTTGTTACTGTAGAACTACAACAATTAAAAAAAGACTGATTCTCAAACTAAAAGCTGCATCTATGCCCTCTTAACCTTTTGATTATGGAAGATTTTCAGTCTGTGTTATTTGTGACAATCAAAAGTTAGCCACAGTGCATTCGCTTATCAATTAAAAAGCATGTAACTGAAAATGTTCTTTAATAAATGAGGTCTAAATTCTATGTATATTGAACTGGAGGACTAGTAACAAGTGTTTGTGTGTGGGGGGGAGGGGGGGTCAACATGAGCCTGTCTGTCCTCACGACAGCAGTAGGGACAGCTGAACATACCTGCATACTGTTGTGCTGCACTGCGATGGTAAAACAATACCTTTCAGAATTGTTGTTATTGCTGGATGAGCCAGGGAGGATCTCGAAACGGGCAGAATGCCACACAAGCTAGCTTAACGGTGACAGAAATTACTCTTTTATGGGTGGAAGGGCCCACGTCATTGCCAAATCTGAGCTAAGGTGTCCAAAAGACATGACCTGTAGGATGGCATCATGCACAAGATAACAAAAGAGAGAGAGAGACATAAAATAAGATTAGATATCTCAAAAGACTAACTCACATGCAAAAACATCTTGATTTAATATTATTACATTTATATAGCCTAGTGCTTTTCTCACAATAAGCACAAGACAAAAAAGAGGGAGATAAAATAAGATTAGGTGTCTCAAAAGAGTTATTCACATGCAAAAAAAATCTCAATGTAAAATATTAATAATCATTATCAGTAAATAGATAAAATAAGAATTAGGTGTCTCAAAAGAATCAAAATTTTGTTTTTTCCATTGTCACGACATGCACAAGACAAAAAAAGAGGTAAAATAATTACGTGAACAAATTCTGTGCCTCAAAAGACTAATTAACATGCATAAAAACAAGATTTATACTGACAATGATTATTAATTACATACTGTTTAGTGGGGAGATCATTACAATAATCATGATTACTATTACTATTATTATTATTATCTTTTTAGTGATCGAATCCCTACTCTCAGATGTTTGTTAGAAGTCTCTTTACATTTCTGATGGTCCCATATAATTGTGTCCCATGCAAGTCTCATGAATTCAAGCGAACTTTACGCATTTTGACGAGTCTTTTGAGAAGTTTTTAGCTACACCATTTGATGACGACTGAGGAGACAATGCAATATAGGACATGATGTCCTACAGTACAGTGTGCACAAAATGTGACAGTGAATGGAAGATAATACCCAGTGAAGGAGAGATGGACTGACAGAGACAGCAAAAAACGAGGGAGCTGAAAGCTGAGAGATGTCAAAAATGTCAATAGGCTAAACGCACAGGTGGTCACATTGGCTCCTGACAGCAGGGGGCAGGAATGGAGTGGTCGTTCTTCGAGTGCTTCACAGAGATCCTTTTGTGCCATGATCAGACTAGGCTGGCATCCTCATAGAATTCACAGCAGCCCATGCCAAGGCAACAGGAGCGGGTCTGAGACAAAGCTGCTGACATTTACATCACGTAATAACCCAGAGGAAGGTTTTGTTGCTCTTTAAGAGATCAGGAGACCTAGTGGAGTTCACAATGGTCCAAGTTCAACTTGGTCTCAAATGTTCTTCCTAAACATCACTGGAAGTTTGAGATCTCTGACTTTGAGTGCAGATTTCTGAGAACTTAAAAAATTTGTGACATAGTTCAGATCTCCTTTGAAACTCTAAAGGAGACACGTGTAAGATTAGGTGTTTTTGTAGTGTAAATCTGAGAAGCAGGATATTACAAAAGTCTCCATTTAGGCTAGTCTCCATTTACTCTCATTGCTCTCAAGCAATGAAACGTTAAAGAGATCTCTTGTGAATTTGCATTCCTATAGTACTTCATGTTCAGGTTTCTATCCAGCAACTCAAAATGATAGCTTAAAATCACATCACGTGACCTCATGTTTGTCTTTTTATGCGCATAAATTTAGCATCACAGCTTTCTAAGTAAATTCAAAGATGAGATTAGATCATTTGCAGCTTTGTCTGCTTTAAAAAGAGTCAGGTGCCCATCACGTGTCCATGCTATGGTAATCTATAAATAAAACAGCTGGTTTATTTTAGAACTATCATACCAAGGGATGTATGCGCTCATTGATCTTGTTAGGCTTTTATTTAACTCCTCTAATCACATTAGGATCTGTAAGAACACTTTAATCATGCTCTGCTGGGTTTACTGTAACTCTGTGTCAACATGTGCTTCTTTAAACTGTTTGCTATAAGTCTAGCCATATGCACCGCAACTAACACAATACTGCACACTGGCACTTAGTTTAAACCGGAATGCTTTAAAGACAAACAAAGCTCATATATTTCTGCACAAATAAGTACAGTAGCCCAAAAAGTATACAGACAGTAAAATGTCATTATATTTGATAACAAAATATTAAACCAAGTGGCTTTTATTTTAAAGACAGTACAAGCACATTTGTTTGCAAATGACGCTTGGATTTTTTTTTTTTTTTTTTTTTTTAATGGGAAGATATTCAGACATCAAGTGACAAAAAAATTATAATTGGGGGCCACAGTAGCCTACCATCCAATATTGTAGAAACATTTAAAGCTTCATTAGCCTGCCTAAAATAAATAACCTTCATGGAGCTGTTTTTCTTTCTTTCTTTTTCCTGACAGATGATGGCCAACCTGAAGGTGAGTGGTGAATTTCTTCAGAAAGCCTTGTTTGCCTCACCCTGGATAGGTTTTTACGAGTGAATGGATAAACGAGATTCAATAGTTGGGAGGGAAAAAAAACTTTAAACAGTGTGATTAGAAATCATTGGCTACTGAGAAAACAGAAAGAACACATTTTGTTCTGGACTAGCTAAGCTATAGCTAATATATTTAGCTCCATTGTAACAGTTCTCTATCATCCAGCTCGATGTATTTTTTGGTTTAAATGGGGGCTGCTAAACTTCAAAATATCAAAACATTCATTCTTATCATATAATCAATACTTTAGTAATCCAAGGGCATTACCAGTCTGGTTGTTTTGAGTCAAAAGATGGCGCCAATTTGCTGTTCTCTAACGGTGCATTGGAAACTAGTGGCAAAGTGGAGAGATAGGCCTACAGGTGAAAGTAGCAGCGTGACAGTTGGAAACAGTGAAACTCTTAAGTTTCGCGGCCAAAACATTTAAGGTGGGGTAACATTAGAAGACTTTCGGTGATTTTTCGCGGTCATAAAAGGTCAGTTGTTTATTATCAATATTGTAGCAATGTAAAGCTCAAACAGATGTTACTTACAAATCAAGCAGCTTTCAGTTGTTCACTGCGTCGATCGATAATTTCAGAAATTCACGACCGCGTGGAGTCCTATTGAAATGACTGGATTTCGCCCGCGAAAAATGACCGGAAAACGATAAACGTGACCGCACCTTTGCCATATATAATTAATAATTAAATAATCGTGAAATTATACAAAAACCATTATACAGTATCGGTCAAAAGTTTGGAAACATTCATGTTTTGAAAAAAGTCTCTTGCATGCATTTATTTGATTAAAAAAAAGAGATAAAAACAGTAATATTGTGAAATATTATTACAATTTAAAATAATTGTTTTCGATAGCCATGCTTTAATATAGGCTAATGTATTGCTGTGATGCAAAGCTGAATTTTCAGCGTCACATGATCCTATCTTTCTGCTGATTTGCTGCTCAGTTATTGTCAATGTTAGAAACAGTTGTTAATATTTTTTTGGAACCTGTCATACTTTTTTCAGGATTCATTGTTGAATAAAAAGTTAAAAAGAACAGCATTTGTTACAAAACATTTATATTTGAAATAAATGCTGATCTTTTTAAACTTTTTATTCATCAATCCTGAAAAAAGTACCACAGGTTCCAAAAAAATACTAAGCAGAACGACTGTTTCCATCATTGACAATAACTGAGAATCAAGTTATTGATTATCATCTTAATGATTCAGAAGCATCATGTGACACTGAAGAATGGAGTAATGATGCTGAAAATTCAGCTTTGCTATCACAGAAATAAATGATATTTTAAAGTAGGCTACATAATAAAATAGAAAACCATTATTTTAAATTGAAATTTCACAATATTACTGTTTTTTTCTGTATTTTTGATCATTTAATGCAGGCTTGATGAGCATAAAGAGACTTTTTTTAAAAAACAAAAAAAAAACATTGAAGTATTCTAGGGAGTCACATTAGGCTGCCTAATAAAGTGAATAAATAGGCTAATTATAATCTACAGTAGGCTACATTCTTGATTAAAAAAATACACCACCGGTTGATTCCAGTTGAGTTCTGTGAGTGTCTAAGGCTTTAAGTACTTTGATGTGGACGTGTTTCGTATGACATAAGTTGGGCATTTCTGCAAAGTACACATTCAGTAAGGTCATAAGCCCACAGCTCTACTATAGTCTAAATGTGCAAACATGGTGGTCAATGCAGTGCAAATGGGAAGTATTCAACAGATGAGTCAATTCTATGCCTTGATCAGTTATCAATCAAGTGGTCTGAATCCCTCTATTCTGTCCAGATGATCATGGGTTGTTGATTCAGATGACATTTCTGGCCCATGTTTATACCAGTGTACTGAGACATACATCCCCTTTTAAAAAAAAAAAAAAAAAAAAAGATTAATCATTTTAAAATGATGTCCATTTCATGCTTCAGAGATCATTTCATTTTCTTTTACTCTCCAAAACAGGAATGTTTTGGGGAATTCTCCATTTTCCTCTGTCCTGACAGTGGACTTCCTGAAAGACAAGCAGAAGTTTTTTGCTTGTATTTTATAATTGAGGAAGGTCCACTGTGTGTTTTTGTGTATGTAATGACTATTATATCTGTATATACATGTAAGTGTCTGTGAGTGAGTATGTTGTATCGTCTCCTGTCCTTCAGCATATGTATGTGTCTGTTTGTGTTGCTGACGCTTCATGCTTTGAAAGAGGCACTTGCATTCCTCCGCTATGTCTGTCACATACTCAGAGAATGTTGCCCCAGTCTCTGGTGACGCCCCTTCTGAGAACTCGGTTGAGATCACACCAAAAGGTAGGTGTTCAACCAAATCCCCCCCTTTGCTTTCTTTCGCTTCTCAGTTTCACCCACGGCACTCTTACCACACGTGTGTGAGAGTGTTTGTGTTTGCGGCACTGTGATTTCCACCAAATTATCACTTTGTGACCACAACAGTTCAGGTAAATCATCTCACATACGGTACAAACTACGGTAAACACACACACCTCATGGCCCAAAAGGTTCAAGCGAACACTACGGTGGTCCACACACCTTAACCCACACCTGCGTCAGTACTAATGCCTGTTCTGGTTTATGGATGACAGGATTTTCTTGAGTAAATGCACATCTGTATATGGAGAAGTTTGATGTGAAGGTATAGTATATGAAAAGAAGCAAATGACACCCACAGAAAGATGATTGATCTGTGTAGGCATCAACTGTTTATTGTGCTTTCAAAATAAAGCTGACTGCATTAGAAATGCTAAATTCTCGTTATGGCTGTAGTTGGTGTGTACAAATATATGGATATTTAAAAAAATGTAAATATAATTTGCATAGTAATATTTAGGCCTATATATTATATTACTAAATTATATATTTTAAATAAATATATACTAAAACATCTGCAACCTTTTGTGTATGAGAATAACAAATAGAGATTTGAATTGTTTTTAATCTTGCACAAGTGTACAGATGCTTGCAGAGTTGGAAGTACTTTGCTTCTTTTTGGGATTTACAGTTTCATAGATGTACAGTGACTAGATCTGACTAAATTCAAATGGACCTGAAAAAAATCCTTAAAGATATTATTAGCATAACATTTCATATAAATAAATATGTATATTAAAACACATATTTGACTTATTTTTGCACTTAATTGACCAGTTTAGTTACTCTACATCTATATGAGAGTGTGCATGTGTAATCAGCTGGGTTGAAGTTGGCTTCCTGAAGTCTTGCTGCTCTAGCCTGGCTGTGTTTGCTGTACAGAGGCTAAAGTGGCAACCAAAGACACAGAGGTCATAGTGACTGTCACAGAACCAGAGGCAGCCGTACCCATACCTGCTGCTGAGGCTCCACAGCCACAACCCATTATAATTGTGGTGACTGAAATAGAGCCAGTAGAGGGTGAGGTCACAGACACAAGGCCAATAGTGACAGAGCCTGTAGAGAATGGGCACAATGAGCCAGAGCCAACACGGGCTGAGAAGCTTGTCGAGGTGACTGAGGTAAAAGAAGCGGAGCCCAGCACCTCAAAAGTTCCTGGTGAGTATTACTAAGAGTAAAACTCCAATAACAAGTTGTCAGTGTTGGGGAAGCTACACGGTACATAAAAACAATGAGGATTGCAATTGGGCAACAACATTTAACTTGCTTGAAAACATAGCGGTATTTCAATGTTTTTTAAAAACTGACCATTATTGTAGTGAATGCTCTGTTCACATTCAGCCATGATTGAGATAAGATGGATGATGTTCATCTGATCATGTGACTTTTAAATATTAAGACAACCCACTCCAAGAAAACAGCTTTTTTTAAGTCTTCATTCATTTGAACCATTTTTTAAACAAATATATTTACTGTACAAACACTGTTTTTTTTTTACATCTTAATTTTTTCTCATTTTAAATATAAATACACAATGTATTGTATATATATATATATATATATATATATATATATATATATATATATATATATATATATATTTTTTTTTTATTTTTTTTATTTTTATTTTTTTTTATATATATATATACACTAATGTTAAAAACAGTAATAGTTTTAAACATGGTTGGGGTTGGTAAGATTTTATGTTTTTGAAAGAAATCTCTTATGCTCACCACGGCTGCATTTATTTGGAAAAAATTTTTTATTTCTTCTACTTGCACTACATCAATTCTTGCTGGAAAAAAAATAGTTAAGCTACTGTTACAATGCTAAACGATTGTAGTGAGTAAGATTATAGTTACCGTCTCCCCAACACTGCGAGTTTAATACGATCCAGGTCAAGTACATGTGGGAAGAAAAATTGATTTCAAGCAAAACTTTCATAATCACTGATAGCAATACAAGCATTAAACTTCATGTAACCATTAGCATTTTCCATCATATTTTGTTTTGCTGATATATATTTGTCTAAATAAGTCTAAATATCTACGATTTGTTTTAGTTTCCTGTCTAATAACATCAGGCTAGGGGACTGCCGATGAAAATTAGCCTTTGGCTAACTTGGGTACATTTTCATCTATTTGGATGTTGAATAATCGACATTGTCCATTTCAAAATAAATAAATAAATCTTTAAAAATCTGATATAGACAGATCTGTAATAATGTTATAACGGCACCACATGTTTTGACCCAGGTGTTCCTAGAGTAAACCAGATCTCTCACTAGCATGCAAAGACTCAAAGTTTTCTCTCACTTTAACCTGCACAGGAAAGTCCTTCACATCAAAATATTTTCAAAGATCCTTTTTTTTCCTTACAACTTTAGGTTGCAAATGTTACATTTAATTCCCCTTTCTGTAGTCCTTTAAGCTCTGTACTGACAGTGCCTGTAAGATATGTGACCTTTAGCGTGCATGTGTGTGATGTAAATCCCAGAGCAAGTCCAAAAGAGTAAGAAAAGTCCAGACTAAGACATTGTAATCCAGTTTATAAGTAGTCTAAATGTATTTGTGTGTCCTCTAACATTTGAATTTATACTGATCAGCACCTTCACTGAAGAAGTCTCCTAAGACAATAGTTACCCCTTTGAAAGGTATGCCAATGGAAGACACAGAGAAGTATATCAGTCGATGTGCATTTTGTGTGGAGATGTGTGTATGTACTTTTGAGCATCACTGTGTTTTCTCTGAAGCTTTAATTATGTGGCTTTTTCAAGTATTTAAGTGCAGACAAGTTGCTGAAGATTAAATCTGTTCCTGCTGCAACAAAATGAATCTTCTGCAATAGTTTATGTGTATTGCAAAATAATGCTAATGGGTTTCAGCAAAGCCAAAATATAACCACTTCCTTCCATCCACATGTGTTGCCATAGCCTGCATGGCATACATATTGCTTCTGTCTTTTATCGCACTTCATCCTCACACACGTTTACACAACTGCAACATAGTCACATGACATTCATCTCATTCTTGTCAAAAACACATGTAAACATTGCCAGCATTCCATCTTTTATTTGTAAGCGGGTTCATGGTGAATTTATAGTTCATGTTTGACTGTGCAAATGCATGCTGTGTTTGGTCTACGGCTGGAAATGGAGTTCAGTGATAGGTGGGTGTATGTGTCAATCACACCTTTATTTCAGATAAAGATGATGATGTCACCGCCAGCACCCCATCACCTCCACCTCCAGCAGGTTGGTAGCCATGATGACCCATCTTCATCAAATCACTGTTGTTCTTTACTAATGTTGTCGCTATGAACATGTCAGTGATAAAACAAGCTAAAGGCTGCGCTAAATAGATTTAGCAAAGGAACGCATGTATGCAAAAACAGATGCACTTAATGTTTGGGATTTTTGCCTGACTCCTATACAAGCATTTAGACCCTTTATATAAAATATAATCATATCTATATAAAGGAAGAGTAGACATCTGATCATGTCTGATTTCTGACATAATACTATGTTTGTGCAAACATAAAGTTTTTGCATATAATACAATATTTTAATGATGTTTTAAGTAAAGTCAAAGAAAAAGCTAATTCAAAAGGAAAATTTATTATAAAAAAAAGCTAAATCTGTCAAAGTATGCAACATTGTATTAAATTGAAAATTGTCTCTATTTTAGGCCGATAAACAACCCTTACCTTGGTGAAACAGATATTCATAATGAATAATATTTTGTTTTCTTTCACAGAGAATGGCAGCACACCCAAGAAACTTTCTATTGACCTTCCTAGTAAGAGTCTTTTATTAATTAATGCCCTCATTACTCTTGATCCAGGGGTTTATTTTTAGATTATATGTGAATCTATTCATTTGAGCAAACAGGTTCAGGATTAATGAGGTTACTTATAGCAGATAGAGATCATTGCCCTGTGAATTTACATTTACTTCCAGTGCACCGTTGCAACATAAGTGGAAATTCACCATAAAACATATTTCTTACGCCATAATGCATTACTAAAATATATTTTATAATAAAATTAAAGATATAACTGTAATTGCAAATTAAAAACTAATAGTCGTATGTAAATATACAAATATTTTTAATTGCAGTCAAGCACAATGATTCCTGAAAAGACATTTGAACATGTACGGAATGGCGCATGACATTAACAATCTGTTCCTGCTTTCAGTTCATGTTTTATATGTGCAATTGTGTGTTACAGTGTGCTGGCCGCAATGGACTTTACAGTACAATTTCTTATAATGTGCTGTAAATTTCTCTCTGTCTCTGTTTAGATGATAGCGACCCTGAGTCAACCAGGGGGAGAAAAGACTCAGGTAATTCTATAACTACTTTAACGGATCCCTAGAAACCGGAAACAAAGGCCGAAATAGGTCTAGTCAAAGCATCATAAGACGCTTTCACTGCCTCATTTCCCCACAGTGGACAGCCAAATGGGACCGGTAAACTTCTTTTTAAACTAATGTAAAAAAAGCGCTAATAATCCCAAACCCCATCTTGAAAGGGTTTTGGAGATCATCTGCTTTTTCATACTCCATGGGAAAATGAACGGCACAGTTCGTTTTTTATTTATACTATATTTAATCTCATTGATCATGACTAAAAAAAAAATCTGTGAAATCTCATTGAGCAATCAGAATATTTCCCGCAATGATTTTGCAATGCAATGTATATTTACATATGTTAACTGATTCTCTCTTTTCCCTCTTAAAGGTCATTGTTCAGTGTCTTTATGCTTTCCATGTTGCTTTGTGGCAGCAATGTGTGATGACGATGTGTCACTGTGTGTTTGTTGGGTATTATGTGTGTCAGTTGGACGATTGCAAGATATATATGGATTTAAAACACTTTATAATAACTTTCATTAAGTCATTTAAAAATATGAATATATTTGAATAGAAATATAGATGGGAATTAATATTAATATTTCAATTTGCACTACTTAATTATCTAAAAAGTTTTACACATAATATGAAAGTTATTATAAAGCTATCAAAAATGTATAAGTGGGATAAGTGTGTTCTTTCTCCTAAATGATCAGTGTGGTCTCTGGGGGATGGACAGCCTCCTGAGGACATTGACAAACAGATTGATACTCCACCGCTCTCGACTCTGTTGATTGAAAAGCCCCAGGGTGGCTCCATCAATGTAGGTCAGTAAATGCAGCTTTGTAACGGTTCCCGTTCATTCTTAAAGTGCCCCATTATGCTTTTTTCATGTAGAGTGTTGCATAAATGTTTGTGAATGTTGAAGGTCTGCAAAGTTTCAAAGTTCAACGTCTTACGAAAAATTTAGTTTTTTTCTCCCAGGAGAAAGAACCGATTCTTGCATAATGCCTGCCTCAAACACTAGCTGAGGCCTGGAAGAGTTTGTGTTGTGTTTTCAACATGTCGAGAAGATGCTGTTTTCTTGGCTGTGAAAGCAAATCCACATTGCATGCACTTCCAAAGCAAATCAGAGAAAAGCAGGCTCTCGGAAAGGAGGGGTTTAGAGAGACTGTGTCATCGAACGAACCGTTTTCAGACTCTTTTAGAAATGAGGTGATGTGCAATGTATATTCTAGGTGTTTTTTGACCTTGGATGCATGTAAACCTATTGTAGGAGACCTCCAAAACTAAATTAGGAACTTTTAGAATAGCACAATAGAGGCGCTTTAAGCTCTTCTTTAGGATCTCGCAATGTTTATTCAACAAACACAACTGCAGTATGTTTTAATTTGTTGTTTGAAAGGTGGAGACATCACCTTCGTTGCTAAAGTGGAGGCCAAAGACTTGCTTCGTAAACCAACCATTAAGTGGTTCAAGGGCAAGTGGATGGATCTGGCTAGCAAGACTGGGAAGCACCTTCAGCTTAAAGAATCTTTTGATCGCTTTTCCAAGGTGATCCCGCTCAACCAACGTATTGTAAAGAAGCATTTGCATAACTTTCCTATTCTTTAAGCAATATTTGGCATTGTTTTTCCCTGTAGATTCACACCTTTGAGATGCACATCATTAAGGCGAAGGAGAACTATGCAGGGAATTACAGATGTGAGGTCACCTACAAAGACAAATTTGATAGCTGCTCTTTTGACCTGGAGGTCAAAGGTTTGTTTTCTGATTGAACACAACAAACACTTACAAAGACACATGCACTACCAAGTTTGGGTCATTACGATTTTTTAAGTTTTTCTGGAAGAAAAACTTTTATTCAGCAAGGACACGTCAAAATGGTCCAAAAGTCACAGTAGAGATATTTGTAAAGTTAAAAAAAGATTTCTATTTCAAATAAATTATGTTCTTTAGAACTTTCTATTCATCGAAGAATCCTGAAAACGATGTATCAATGATTTCACACACAAAAAATTGTCAGCAACAACTATTTTCAACATTGATAAACAAAAGAAATGTTTCTTGAGCAGCAAATCAGCATATTAGAATTATTTCTGAAGGGTCATGTGACACTAAAGACTGGAGTAATGATGCAGAAAATTCAGCTTTGCCATCACAGGAATTTATTTAAATTAAAACAGTTATTTTAAATTGTTATAATATTTCACAATATTACTGTTTTTACTAATCAAATAAATGCAGCCTTGGTGGGCATTAGAGACGTCTTTCAAAAACATAAAAAAAATCTTACAGACCTCAAACTTTTAGTGTACATTTTAACCCTTTATCGTATTTCATCCATTTTTTTCTTTTTTTCTTCTTCTCAGAAATCCCTGAGGGTTCTCAGAGCATTGATATTCGCTCAGCTTTCAAAAGAAGGTAAAGGGGGACCATCCTCCCCCAAAATCATTTTTAAAGAGAAATATATAGAAATGTTCAGCAAAATGTTTTTAAAAAGTGTGGTTTAGTAAGTATTGTAATTAATCATAATAAAATATAAAATAACTATAATGTTACTTTATGTCAGTATAACATATCTAAATTCTTGGTAGTGAATATATGAAGGTAAAATATATTAGTGATATATCAAATAAAATTATATTTCAATTATTTACAATATACAGTATATATAAATGATATGTTACAATAGGCTTTCAAAAACATAAAATATTCTTTTCCAACATAAATGATGCATTACAGTGACATCTTCTCTGTGAATGTTTAATCAATTAAAACAGGACTTCTGTTCCAGTAATCCTCAACAAACCGATGTATAAACATGGTTTGATGACGGGCTGGGTTACCAGAAAGTTCTCAGTTAACCATTTTTTCAAATATATTTACCACCAAATCAACCCGTCGACCAAACCAACCAAACCAATGTGTTGAACTTGTCCAACGCTTGCACTGGGAACTTCCACCCCAACAATGTGTCAGAAAGCAACGCAAACTATCCAAGCTCATACTGTTCTCCCAAAGTAACATTGGGAGAATCTGTCATGAGAACACCCTTGGTAGTTTGTGCACAAATCAGTTCGCCCAACGCCAGTGCTTTGGTACTCGGCCGCCAAGCGAAAGGTTATTGTGTGCACCTCAATCCTGCATTCGTTTGGATGCAGAGATTGCAGGCTCTTGCGTTGTTCTTTTAGCATTGTTTGATTCTGATGTTTGTGACTTTTCTGATTCAATTTCCATTAATCTCTTGTGAACAACAGCAGTGAAGGCCAGGACGATGCAGGCGAGCTTGACTTTAGTGGGCTTCTCAAACATAGGTGAGAACTCCAGTGTGGTCCCCACAGGGGACCAATTCTTTCTTTCTTTCTTTTTTTTTTTTTGCATTTTTTTCCTGATGCCCTGACAGGGGTGACTTTTTCTTCAATCCTTCTTTTACACTGTTGTTAAAATCCAACAATATATTTTCACAATCCTAAAAAGATTTCTTCATGTCATTCACTGCGACAAAGCAACCACTCTGCCCTTAACCATCCTGTAATGTGGAAAACAATATTTATGTGCCATTTATTGTTATTATTAATACACATTTTGGCATATAATTAGGTGCAAGTGTATTTTGTAGCCAACATAAAGGAAATACTGGAATCAGACAAAATATCATCAATCACACAAAACTTATTTTTGGAGTTTTGCCTTTTTTTTTTTTGTGAGGTTTTGCTTTAGTATTTTGTTGTTAGCTAAATAGCAGAAGTTAAACTCCTGCATAATAGAGAAAAAAGTTTGAAAATTATCTTGGCTTGTCTTTTTTTCTTCCTCACGCATTCAGACACGGCAGGTTAGTATCGTAGGTAATTAAACGATTAGACGTTATCACTGGTAAGTATTATAATCCTTTAGCTTCCCAAGCATGACCTGAACAGGAACTGTATAAGCAAGAGTGTTGGCCTACTGTAGTCTGGTAAC
The DNA here is from genome assembly GCF_949319135.1 of Squalius cephalus. Taxonomy (NCBI): domain Eukaryota; kingdom Metazoa; phylum Chordata; class Actinopteri; order Cypriniformes; family Leuciscidae; genus Squalius; species Squalius cephalus. The sequence continues at coordinate 42,118,087 of NC_137125.1, forward strand.
ACTTTATTTAAAGACAGCATTCATTAAAGATTCAGCAACACTCAGCAATGATGGAAACAAACCTTTAGTATTCAGAACCTGACGAAAAGGGCACGTTTTCCACTCATTTACGAGTTGTTGGTGGAACACTTCTACATGAAGCTGTGAAATAGTGTTATCGCTACTTTTGTTAATGTAATCTTTGTTTATACTCGAGAAACAAGACACGCAACTGCAACTCTTCGCTGTTCTTAATACTTGCCTGAGCAACTGCAGACTTGTTGAAACACACATTAAACACATGAAAATAATCATGTTACCTCCGGACATTCAGGGAAATGTCTGTGTAAGAAGAGGGCTGAATGACAAAAGCTGATGATTACTAATTTAACCCTGATCATGTTTAACGACTGTGATCATGTATAACAACAATATTCACTCCTAATAAACCCTGACTTCTAACCCTAATATAAAAGAAAACAACTGACAGATGCGTTTAGATAGGACTTCTACAAAGAGATGGGTACAGTTTAAACTACAGGACAGAGTCAACAGATTACTATTAATGAATTATAAGGATTATAATTAGGGCTGTCGATTAATTCATATCTATCTATCTATCTATTTATCTATCTATCTATCTATCTATCTATCTATCTATCTATCTATCTATCTATCTATCTATCTGTCTATCTGTCTATCTGTCTATCTATCTATCTATCTATCTATCTATCTGTCTGTCTGTCTGTCTGTCTATCTATATATCTGTCTGTCTATCCATCTATCTATCTATCTATCTATCTATCTATCTATCTATCTATCTATCTATCTATCTATCTATCTATCTATCTATCTATCTATCTATCTATCTATCTATCTATCTATCTATCTATCTATCTATCTATCTGTCTGTCTGTCTGTCTATCATCATAATCTCAATAATAATGTTCTTTCTGCATATTTTAAATGTTGGTCTATTTACTTTTATCAAATGGACCAACAATTTAAAATAATTGGCTATTTAGGAAATGATGTTCATAATTTTTTGTTGTTGGTCTATTTACTTTGCTGGTCTTTATGCCACATCAAGTTGAAACAGATAAACTTTTAATAACGCATTCTGAGGTCTGCGCCAAATTAATTTTACATTGACAGCTCTAATTATAAATTTTCCTAATATAATTTTCATTATAATACATTGAATCAAATGTTACATTTTTAGTAAATGATTTGGTTTGTACATCCATCATGAGCACGATCATGTGTTAACCACATGATAACCCAATGTTCCCCTTTTCACTGACTTGACTTGATCACTTATCCTTTCCAATCATAGTGAAATTATTTAGTAATAGCTTCTCACTAAATTCGTGTCCCCAATCATAAACAGTACCATCCCTTCCTTGATCATGTGATCCACCGTGTAGCTAAAAACTAGTGAGGCATCTCTCCCTGTAACAGGTTACCAATGACATAGCAGAGATTTTCCAGCCCATCTCTTTGTGTGACATGTCTTGAGGAACTATAAGGAGGATAGTAGTGGAACATCCCGATCTGGTTCCTCAACACATGTTCAGAGAGCCCTAGCCATGACCTCTGACCTCATACTGTCTTACTGCTCTGTGATGTCAGGGAGCACAAGCAAGAGGAAACTCCTGATGTGGACGTGTGGGAGATTTTGAAGAACGCCCGACCTGATGAATATGAGAAGATTGCTTTTACGTATGGCATCACCGATCTCAGAGGCCTGCTGAAAAGACTGAAGAAAACCAAAAAGGAAGAGAAAAAGAGTGAAGGTGCTAATTTAACCTTTGTTAGATTGACAATGTGCAGTGTTCAGTTCAGATATATTGTTAAAGGGATAGTTCACCCAAAAATGAAACTTCTGTCATCATTTATTCATGTCGTTCCAAACTCATAAGACTTTCGTTCATCTCTGGAACACAAATGAAGATATTTTTTATTATGAAAATTGTGAAAAACACGTTCATATAAATATGAGAGATGAGAGATTGTAAAACTAATCCATTTGAATTGAGCGGTTTAGTCCAAATTTTCTGAAGAGACTCGGCCACTTTATATGATGAACAGATTGAATTTAGGCTTTTATTCAAATATAAGCGAATGCTTTCTAGTTTCGTAGACTGTCAATGAAGGGACAGAAATCTCTCAATTTCATTTAAAATATCTTCATTTGTGTTCCGAAGATGAACGAGAGTCTTACGAGTTCGACAGAATTTACATTTTTGGGTGAACTAACTGTTTAAATGGTTTCTTTTGAAAATGCCACCGAGCCAATTTCTTCACTTGAAACACTGTTATTCATCAGCATTCATTTTCCACTGCAGCATTTGCCAAGAGACTGGATCCTGCATATCAGGCGGACAAAGGCGGAAAGATCCGGTTAATTGTGGACCTTGCTGACCCAACTGTGGAGTTAAAATGGTACAAGAACGGACAAGAGATCCGCCCAACTCCAAAGTATGTCGCCTCCTATTCTTACACGCTCTTTTTTTACAACTACATTCAGGAACACGCTCATATGAAACCCTCTGTAAATGCCAACCTGTTTAAAGACCCTTCATTTATTGTGTTCTTTGGCTTGTTGGTCACAGGGGATGCAGAAACACACTTTGCTATACACACACACACAAGTGATCCATCAGCATTTCATACCCAGCGGGCAAACACACAACGTTCTTAAAACATTAATCTGTGCCTTACGATAACTTCCAGAAATGTTTAAAGGACGTTATGTGAGTGAAGGCCAATGTGAAGCTCTTGAGCTACATTTGAAGTTTTAAATGTAGTGTACAATGAGAAATTAACAACAGGAAAAAGGCACCACCACCCTCACAGGACTTTAATAGAGTTGCAAAAGCTACCTGAATTTTACATTAAATGCATATTTATCTCTTATGATATGCAGAAATGTTTTATAGTAATATTGTACAATAGTTATTTTTTTAAATAAAACAGATCATCTTATTATATTTGTATTATAAATATTTTATTTATATTTTTATATTTTTCACTGCACCGATTAAGCTATTTGGCATAATACATTTTTGCACATATTCCACTAGAAAAAATATTAGTCTGTTTATTAGTTATTTAAAAAAAAAAATGCTAAACAGCTTTCAACTTCTGCAAGAAGTACATGAACGCAAGTGTATAGTTTATATAATGGTATTTATGTTGCTTAATTAGTTAATAATTGTAAAAGACAATGATATAGAACTATAAAATGCTGTTATATGCATTTTTTGTTGAAATCTTCTTTTCTAAACAAATTATGGCAGCGTATATCAACCCACTTTTCTTTGTAAAAGCAATTCAATTAAAGCCATTTGGGTGGTCCATGCAGTTTTCTGGTTGCTTATCTTCAATGATGGTCATCCCAGGGATTCCCTGCTTTTTGGGGGAATCTCTTTTTCTTCTTCTCTCTCTATATAACTGTAATACTAATAGCTCTTCCAGTCCTGTTTGATCTACAGTAGGCATGATGTCTATCTATCCTTTCTGTCTGTTATGCAATGGTGATCCCACCTGTATCCTATAACCTCCACTTCCACCTACTCCATCCTGTGCTCCGGCTGCTCTGGCTCCTCTATTCACCACAAAGTAATAGAAAGTAAGTCAGCCATTCCTCAAAACTGTCTTGTATATCTGAACCAAAGGAGTGACCCCATTTCTGCTGTATGGATCAATTCTGATGGTTTAAGTTCCATGTTGTATGTATAATATATTGCATATGTTCAATGGAATGATTGAGCTATCACACAAGCAAGAGTGCTGCTGTACTGAATATCAGCACACACACAACTGACACACACCACATGGACAGTTATTTTGTCTATTTTTTCTCTGCCAACGAAAACACTTTCAACAGGATCAACCTTTGTGTATCTGAAATTAAAGGAACAGAACTAACTGCTGTATAATATCAATTAGTTCTGCTTTCTCTTTCCTATCGTAGACTTTCAATAGTGGAATTCAATAGGATTAATAAAAGAGATAGCAAAAGACTAACTGAATATGAATGACTAAAAGACAAAATGAATAAATAAATAAATAACTGCAATAAATAAATAAATATTTTTCTTGACAATCCTGCTGTCAATATTTAACTGATCAAGCCATAAATGATGTTCCACTTCGGAACTGTTATATGCTAAGTTAAGAATGTAAAGTAAAATTAGCCTTTGAAATGTTATCTTTCAGTAACTAATGAATTGACTGTGCAGGTATATCTTTGAGCATAAAGGCACTCAAAGAATAATGGTTATTAACAACTGTCAGATGAGCGATGACGCTGCTTACTCAGTCACTGCAGGAGACGAGAAGTGCACCACTGAACTGTTTGTGAAAGGTACATCCACCCACCAGCCTATTTCATACTTGAAGTTAACTGTGATGGAATTGATCAATAATGACAATAATGACTGTCTGCCAGTGTTTGATGATGTAATCCTGGTCTCCTTTGGTCCTCCTATAGAACTGCCTGTGAACATAATGAAAGAGCTGGAGCCCGTAAAAACCACAGTGAACGAGAGAATTGAACTGGAGTGTGAAGTGTCTGAGGAAGGAGCAAAAGTTAAATGGTATGTGTGATGGACATTTTAGATGACACACAAAGTAAAACGAGTAAAAAACCTTGATCTATTGTGCTGACTGTCTGGTAAAGGATGAAGAATGGAGTGGAGGTTCCCACAGGAGTGCGATCACGGTACCGTGTGAAAAGCGAGGGGACCAAACACTGGCTGATCATTGATGACGCCTCAAAGGACGACACTGGCACCTACTCCCTAATGGCCACCGGGGGCACCAGTCAGGCTCACGTTCAAGTTGACCGTATGATAATATTGTTTTTTGAGAGCTTCGAAAGCATCTTTGTTTCATCCCTTTCTCTCCTGTTCATTAAATGTTGTTCCCCTCCCCCTTTTGTTTCCCTTCCTGTTACATGCGATTGGATGATTCAGTGAAGCCTCTGAAGATTTTAATGGATCTACAGAGTCAGACAGTGTTGTTGGGTCAGCCTCTTAAACTGAACTGTGAGATTTACCCCGGAAATGTCCCGGGCCGCTGGTACAAGAACGGCCAGCTGATCCAGCCCAATGACCGTATCAACATTTTGCACAAAGCCAAGTATGCCGACTTACACGTTCAATATTAAACCTCAATCATACCAGGTTATCAGCTCATATACTGCACAGAAATATTTTATAGATATGTAAATAAAAAATGCCCACCATTTTAAAACTAGAACTGTATCAACTGGAGGCCCATATGGGAAAAGCTCAAGCTTAAGCGAATAGCTGTGGAACATGTTAGCTGGTTTCTAACTGGTCTAAACTGGTCAGTGGCTGGTAGACCAGCCACCATGGTCTAAACACCATCCTGACCACCTTAAGCTGGTATAGCCAGGTGCTAACTGTTCTTGCAGGTCCAAGATGGTCTATATAAGAGTGCTTCTCAATAGGGGAGTGAAGGATGACTTACATATATCCTCATTTTCATTTGTGCTTTATATTCAATTTACAGGAATCACAACCTCGACATTGAGAGCTCCACCATTCATGATGCCGGCGACTACACCTTTGTTCCTGAGGGATACACACAGACGCTGTCTGCCAAAGTGCACATCATAGGTACCAGCAACAATCCAGAAAGTTCTCAGACTCTTATCATACTTATGCTAATAAGCTCTCTGAAAGAATCCCATTTGGATTAATTCTGCAGATCCCCCCAGGGTGCACTTAGAGGCACTGAATGTCCAGGACAACACGGTGACCATTGTGGCCGGAAACAAACTCCGCCTGGAGATTCCCATCAGTGGAGAACCAGCACCCAGAGTGGTGTGGATGAAGGGAGAAAGGGTGAGCGATGACCAACCTTTTCTGCAGAAAATATAAAGAAATATATATTTCTGAACCAGAAACACCTGGATTAAACTAGGCTAAATGGGTTTTTCAGGTCATCCTTGATACAGGAAATCGAGTTCGTGCAGAAACATTTACAGACCACACCTGCCTAACTATTGATGTCACAGAAAGAGAAGATTCTGGAAACTACAAGATCGTCCTTCAGAACGAAGCTGGAGAAGACACGGCCTGTGTTAAGGTCAAAGTTGTGGGTAAGACACTCTCCCCAGGGAGAACATAATATTTGTTTGGGTGATGACATTAATAAGATGTAAATCTTATCCTATTTTGTTTCATCTAGATATCCCAGATCCCCCTGAGTCTCCTCTGGTTACTGAAGTGGGTGGAGACTGGTGCACTATGACATGGGAACCTCCACGCTATGACGGTGGTTCCCCCATTCTTGGTAAATCAACTTCCTGTGCATAAAAACTGTATCATATTTATATTTTAGAAGCCTATTAATTTTAGACTTTGAGTTATTTCAAATTATACGTCGAAAAACACTTTGGAATTTCTCTGTAGTCTCATTACACTACCTATATTTTTAATGTCTCTTATACTCACCAAGACTGTATTTGTAAAACCAGCAATATTGTGAAATATTAAAAATCATTTAAAATAACTGTTTTCTATTTTAATATAAAATAATGTTTCAATTAAATGTAAATCATTTCCTCCATTACGCTTCCATTTTAAACATTGTTTTACATAATTAGTCATCATGATGAATCAATTGTTCCCTGATGAACAAATAAAACATAATGCTAGTAAAGTTCAGAAAGTTACAGTATAAGTAGACCTCTAGGGAAAAAAACTGAAATGAGTTAAAAAAAATCATGACGTGACCACTTTAAATATGCAGTTGTGCATTTGAAACTCTTATTAGCATAACATAAGTTAAAGAGGCCATATTATGCCCCTTTTCAAAGTCTTGATTTTGTTTTTGGGGTCTACTAGAATAGGTTTTCACGCCTGAATGTTAAAAACACATAATTTTTCACATATTTACATTGTTGCAGCACCTCTATTTCCAGTCTGCCAACAGCTGAATCAGTGTGTTGTGATTGGTCAACCGCTTATCATAACATAACATATCATATAATCGTTTCAACAAACGTGCACCTTTTATTTGCTTATGCCTTAGGTGGGAATTATTTAAAAATATTGGATATTATTGGAACATACATTCCCAGAAGACTACAATTGAGGCGTTTCAGGGAGTCCAGAAACAATAAAGCAACCTTACACACTAAAAAAAAGTTGGAAATGTATGTAATGGAAAAGTCTTTAAAGCATGATTCTTTTTAAAAAAATTTACCACAGGATACTTCATTGAGCGAAAGAAGAAACAGAGCTCTCGATGGATGAGGCTGAACTTTGACCTTTGCAAAGAGACCACTTTCGAGCCCAAAAAAATGATTGAAGGTGTGCCGTACGAGGTGCGCATCTTTGCTGTTAACGCTATCGGTGTCTCCAAACCCAGTGAACCCTCCAAACCTTTCATTCCTCTGGGTGAGTGCACAAGTGGCTCATCTGTACTGTTAATGGGATTTTGTGTCTCTTTGAATCAGTTATGTCATGAGCACCATCTCTATTACACAACACAACACACAGTATGGTCATTTAGGCTTGTGCCATTAAGCAAGACAAAAAGCACTGCAGAGACGCCAGAGCTTGTCTGTTCCTATTTGGGCTCCTATGCGACAGGTGTTGCTGTGCTCACACCAGTATCCAAAACATTCAGTCTGTGACCTCCACAGCAGAAGCCTGAGATTTAGAAGATACTGAGTACGACTTTATAATGGCTGCCAACTCATCTGCGGATTATTATGTTATGAGATCAGATACTGTCTCTTCTTCAGTCACAGCTTAAACACGAAGAGTTGTGCGAGAATAGAAGAGTCCAGACAAATGAGAGCCCTCGTGAAATTCATGACATACCAGGGTGATCCTCTCTTCTCACATGTGTTCGTGTGTGGAGGGACACACGTGCGGCCATTATTTTATGGATTAAAAGAAGAGTTCTTCAAAAAATATTTTTTATGTTCCATGGAAAAGAAATTGGAACAACATCAGGGTGGGTAAATAATGCAGATATGAAAAACAAAAGAAAAAAATGATAATTTAGGTAAATTATTACTTCAACTGGAATTATCTAAAGCTTGATTTCAATTAATTTATGGTCACAGAGGCTAAAGTGTAATTTATTCATATTATACACACTTGAATGTGTGAATCAAGCTCAGTTTTAATGAAAATATAAGTAAAAAATAAAAATGATGCATGTAATGATGAGAACCAAAATTTAACAAAAATACTGCAAAATATAATCAGTAACATTAATTCTTATATGAATCGAATATATATATGAATATATAGGGAAAAGAAATTATGCTTCTAAGGATGAATTTGAAATAAACATGCACAGGTAATGTACAAGAGACTGAACGTGATTCAATGCCCTGATATACACACGGCAAAAAAAAAATGTTGTTCTTTGAATATAAATTATGTTTGAGACTATAGGAAGACTATATAGATCTGACTAAATGAGAGTATAGTTTGAATTATTTCATTTTCTTTGCATGGCACATTGACATGACAGTGCAGAATAGCAATTTCGGCATTATCCTGAACATTGTATAAGCATTCATTTCAGAGAGGCTCTCTTGAGCGCGTGTAACTGTCACATCCTTTGTATTTTCTCGGTGAAACCGACCCGAATCCTTCACATAAAAATCAATCTACAGGCTTTCATAGACAACCTAGGCAGTCGGGGAAGGTCTCGTTTTTAAGTTTCGTTACAAGCTGTTCAAACATTGGCAATACAAAATGCAATGAATACATGACAATTCTTACATATAGCCCCTTTAAAGATGGATGTGATCTATGTCTTGACAATGTATCAAACACTCTTGAATGTGGGAATCAAGATCAATTTTAATGAACAAAATAAATGGTAAAAAGCAGAAAATATGCACGCAATAATGCATTTGAAATCTATTTATTTTTTATGGTTTTAGAACAAATATTAATTTGTATATATACATATATAAATTTAAAATTAATTGGAAAACATTTTTTTATTAATCTAAGGATGAATTTGAGAATGATTTCACAAATCTAAATTATACATAATATAAATCATGTATCTAGGATGTATATTTTTGTGGCTATTATTTTAAAACAAATTATGGAAAAAATACTGACTAAAAAAACTGAGTGAGTACTACTTATGCATCTAAGAATGAAATTGAAAAATATTTTGCTACACTAGTTATTTTAGAACAAATTATACAAAATATTGACTGAAAATTTTCAACACCAATAATTACTACCTTCATGAACTCCTACTAGCTGTGACCAGTGAACCCACAATGCTGGTGGTGGATGACGTCACAGATAACACAGTAACTTTGAAGTGGAGACCTCCAGACACGATCGGTGCCGCAGGACTTGATGGGTACCTAATTGAATATTGCACTGAAGGAAGTAAGTCTACACACATATATGATTTGAGGAAGTGGTTCTCAACTGGTGGCTGTTCATGCCATTTTGTCCTTATGCAATACTTTATTTTACAGCTGACGAATGGATTCCTGCTAATAAAGAGCTGACAGAAAAAACAAGGTACACTATAACTGGTCTGCCAGTGGAGGCCAAGATCTTAGTGCGTGTCAAGGCCATAAATGCTGCTGGGGCCAGTGCACCACGCACCACCCAACACTCCATCCTGGTGAAAGAGGTCATCGGTGAGGGTCAACTACCACTTTCATTTTGCTATTTGAAACACATTAGTTAATGTAAACTAATAACACATATCTCACAGAGCCTCCTAAGATTCGCATACCTCGACACTTGAAGCAGACGTACATTCGAAAGGTTGGTGAAGTCGTCAACCTCGTCGTGCCATTTGTGGTGAGCCAACAGATCATGATAACAAACTCCAAGCTTATCGAATTCCTCCCTCCTGCTCATGACAGAAAATGTCAAAACCTTTTTTTTTTTATCTTTTAGGGTAAACCGAGGCCAAAAGTCACCTGGTCGAAAGAGGGTCAGCCGATTGAACAAACCATCAGCATTCGTAACTCAGATTGTGACAGCATCATGTTCATCCGCAAAGCTGAGCGCAAACATTCTGGGAAATATGAACTGAGCGTACAAGTGGAGAATCATATCGACACGGCCATGTTGGACATCCAGATAGTCGGTTAGTTAAGAAAAATGCAGTTTAAAAAAAAAAAGTTATGCTATTTTAGTATAATTTATTTACTTTTTTAATATTTATTAATATTTTGAATTAGGTTTCATTTTTATATTTAATTTTTCATTTTAATTTCAGTAATTATGTTATGTGCTTTTGTCATTTTTATTAGTTTTTTTATATTTCTAATCATCTAAAATTAATTTTTATTTCAGGTTTAGTAATTTTAGTACTTATTATAAGTATGTCAAAGCAACATTTCCAATTTTTTTTTTTTTTTATATTTATATTTTGTTTCAGCTTTATTTCAATTATGAAATATTTAATAGTTGCAGTTAACAATAATACTGAATATTGATAATGTTAAAATTCAGATTAATAATAATACTGTACAAAATCAAGAAATATATGATATTTAATATGTGATTCAGAGAAATATACTGTGGATGTAAAAAGTCTAGTATGAGCTTGATGATTAGTTAATTCTGAATCTGATAACAGGGTTTATAAAAGGGTGTGCACACTTAGGTTAGGTTATTTTAATTTTGACATTAAAGGTTACATTTTCTTTTGCTGTCTGTCCCAGATCTTCCAGGCCCACCACAGGCTGTGAAGATCGAAGAGGTCTGGGGGAATAATGTAGCACTGGACTGGAGCCCACCCAAGGACAGCGGCAATGCACCCATAACAGGCTACACCATTCAGAAAGCTGATAAAAAGACAATGGTCTGAATAAAACTTGGTTGTCTTTTCACTGTACTTCTATGATACTACACAAATTTCAAACATAAAGCAAAATGTTTTTCTTTATTTATATGGGTTATATACACATATATTGTGCATACACTTGTTTAGTTTTAAAATAATATATGTGTAATATTTTAAGTGTAGAGGGCAAAAAGACTGACCAGCATATGTGTGTGTGTGTGTGGCACAGGAGTGGTACACGTGTGTGGAGCACTACCATCGTACCTGCATCACAATCTCAGATCTGGTGGTGGGTAACGAGTATTTCTTCAGAATCTACTCTGAGAACATGGTGGGCTTAAGTGAAAGTGCTACTGCCACTAAAGACAGTGCTCTCATCGTGAAGGAAGGTAAGGCTCTACACCTACCCATTTGTAAATGAACTGCTTGTGTAAATCCTTTTCAAAGCTGCAGCAAGTGATTTTTTTAACTGAATGCAATTTATATAATGTTCGGATGTCCTAAGAATTAAAGACCTATTATACTTTTTTACATTTTCAACTTTCTTTACATTTTTGAGCATGAAAAAGTTAGAAAGCACAAAGTCCACTACAAATGGAGTTATGCTGCCTTCATGTGCATCGGATTTATCATAAATACAAGTTTCCTACTTAAAAATTGGACATGATCGCCGCTCAAGTTGTATTTTCCACTGGGAAGCTCTTTTGATACCAAAGTTCCTGATTTGGATGGGCCATAAACTTTAAACATGGTGGAGGGGAGAGCGATTGCTGTTGTGACTGACATTAGAAGCCAATTGTATCTTTTAAACACTGCAAAAATAGCCTGTATTTGACTGAAATTCCAGAATTGACTAGATAGATAACGCTGTGAATGTTTATATGGTTGTCAATGAATGGGAAGCTAAATATAATTTTGGTCTAATAAGATTTAATAAGAATCAGCCTGGTGTGATTGCCTCCATGATTCCTGTTAATTCCGACAACAAAGCACTTGAATGTGATGAGGTCATAATCATAACTTGAGAAGTGGGAAGTAGGAAATGAAACGTCTCAGTTGTTGTCTTCAGTTTTCGTCAGGCACAATATTCCTCATTTAAATAATTCACGCCTAAAGCATATAGAGGGTACGAGGCCTGGTTGAGTTACGTTAGTAGTGGGCGTGGGGTAAGAGGTGTGACATTTCAAAAACATGCTCAAAACGGTTGACCAATCACAACACACTGATCCAGCCGACCAATCAGAGCACACTGCGCTTTTCGGAAAGAGGGGATTCATAGAGACAGGAACTAAACAGTGTTACTGACAGACTGGGAAGAGAGGTGCTGCAACAATGTAAATATGTGAAAAATAATGTGTTTTCAACATTCAAGCATGAAAACATTCTAGTAGACCCCAAAAACAAAATCAATATTTTGAAAAGGGGCATAATATGGCATCTTTAAGCTATGATAGACCTGTAAACAGCAAAACAGAATCTGTGCATTTTCGCCAATTTAAAAACTCTCTCTCAGCCAACCTCAAACAATGGCGTTAATTTGGGGTGGGACTACTAGGGGAAGCGTTTAAAAAAATAGTAAATTAAAGTAAACCTTGATTGCAGTTTATGTCGATTTGGATAAAACTGTGGTGCTGAAATCGCTTGCAGCAGTTTTAATTAAAAATTCTTAAGCCTAATAAATTTGCTTTTTAGTGGTAATTTAGGCCTGGCTGATGTGGATTTGTGTGATTTTTTTTTTACAATCTAAGAAATCGCAGGGGAATTTACAATCTTGGTACCCGAGGGCTGTCCTAATTAACACTAATTTACTAATCAACGTCCTGCTTGGTCTGTCTTTATATATTTAGTCAGGATTTTAATTGAAATGCACGTCCCTGAACATGGTGTAAAGGAGGGTTGCTCAATCCTGCTCTTGGAGATGAAGGATGTGTCCCAGTTTGAATACGTATAATATACATTAAAAGTATGTATGTTGCTGGGGATGGAAAGAACATCATTTGAGTATTTACAGTGTGCCAGTATCACAGGCCCTCTTACTACATACTATTTGTATGAAAGCATTAGAATGAGCTAAATTCACAGCCTTAACCGTCACTTTAAACTTCACAATTCTCACATTTTAGTATAACTCAAATGTCAAGCAAAGACTAAACACAAATTCACACTTCAGAATCCAACAGAAATATTAGACCATCCGGGCCCTTCCTCCATAATGTTTTAAACATACTAAGATTTGGGACCAGTGTTGTTATTGTTAACTAAAAAGAAATTGTTAGTTGTTATTATTATTATTATAAGCTATTTAAAAACATTTGGTTATACTTCCTATCCTTGTCACAGTGTAATTATACATTTAAATACTGAGTAATAATAATTAACAACATGTACTTACTATAGGTTTAGGATTAGGGTATGTTTTAGGGTTAGTTGCATGCAGAATTTACTGTTATTACTATAGTAAGTATATGTAACATGTAACAAAAATCTCTAAAAAGTTTTATAACTAATGATAAAAAAAAGTAACTGAAAATACGAAATAATAAATGAAATAAGGATAAAAGCTAATTCTAAATATTAATAAAAAACTATAATAGTAAATAAATAATTCTCAAATAACACTGTTTAGGATGCACTAATCCTAAACTAAGGTTGTGTTATAATGGAAAATATGCAAATTGGGACACTTGCCTGCAGAGTTTAGCACATGAACTACCTGAACCTGTTAATCAAGGTTTGGTTTTTGAGCAGGATTGCACACTCCTGGTGTAAAGTCTGAGTTTTGACTCAAAGGAACTTTTAAGGCTTTCCTGGAATGTTAAAGGTATGTTCTGCACTTTATAGTAGCTTCACAATTTGATGATTCTCCCTGATACGCACCACTATACACTACAAACACAAAGATTTGTTTACTAGCTACAAATTACTGTGGTGACAGTAACCATGTATGTTCCCAAGTGCAGATTTAATCTTTAACAGACTGTGTGTGTCACGCCTTGCTGATGCTGATGATAAATGTTGTCTCTTCCTCATCACATAAGGGAAATTCCCCCATGATACAGCTCTTGGGTTGTATCATGCAAAGTCCCACTCTCCCTTCCCCTCTCACTCCTCCTCCTCCTCCTCCTCTTCCTCTTCCTCTCACTCTCAATCAGGCATGCAACTGAAGAACCCACAGTATAATGACCGCGACTTCACCGAGCCGCCCACTTTCACTCAACCGCTTATCAACACCTTCGCCATAGCTGGGTACAACGCCACCCTGAACTGCAGTGTGCGTGCCAACCCTAGGGTAAGTGACTGGCAGGACACTCTACTAGAAAAGTTTGGGAAATTCAGATCATCTGGGATACTTTTTTTGCCATTGAGATGACTCTGAAAAAATGTCCCTTTAAAAAGTGTGCTTTTGCCATATTATCAACCGTTACTCATGCACACTTTAATTTAGATCAGAAGACATAAAGGCCCCGTTTACACCTGATATCACTTACTATGTCATTATATTACTGAATAAAACCATTAACATCCATGTGACACTGTGACTTTGATAGATTGATACTGCTTTGGTTTCTCTTCACTAGTGCTGTCATCTGTTGTTTCCTGTGTATTCATACTATACTCCGTAACTGCTCTCAGCCTAAGGTGATGTGGATGAAAAACAAGATTCCCATCATAGACGACCCACGTTACCGCATGTTCAGCAACCAGGGTGTGTGTACGCTTGAGATCCGAAAGCCCAGCCCGTTTGATGGAGGTGTTTACACCTGCAAGGCTGTCAATGACCTTGGAGAGGGTCAGGTGGACTGCAAACTAGAGGTCAAAGGTTAGTCTGTGCGTTAATTTGATCATCAATATGGATATAGCTTCTTAAGAACGCTCCTTTAAGGGGATACATGGCTAATATAGTCATGAAGTGATTCAATAGAGAATATTACACCTGATTTTTATTGAAGAGGGATGTTATAGGGATGGCCCTGATATACTTCAAGCGAAATTAAAGAACAAACTGGTCATTTTGAAGACATTTAACTTTGTTTGGAGTTTGTTTCAGGTGTTCAAAACAGCTTGCCAAAGTGAACTTTTGAGAAAAGTTCACTCTGGCTGGTAAACACCTTCAATCATACCATTGGTCCGTGGCGATTACATAATACATTGGTAGGTGTGGCTCTGGGGCTCCGCCTTCTTTGACATGGAAATCTTCTCCGGTTCATTTCTTCTGTTCAGACCGTCGAGGTCAGACGTACGCGAGTAAAACATGAACACACTGAAGGGCTGCTTTTATGTTTAATACTATAAAGCTGCTTACTTTAAGGCAATACACTGTATTAAGTGGTTTATAAATAAGCATGACGTGACGATTGAAATGGCGAATTGCAGAGCTCTAAGATCAGATGCTTTAACTGCTGTTTTCTCACCGCTTTCATTTTTGTTGTACGTTTATTTTGTTATTGAGAGGAAAGTACGCAGCACGTTTTTATAAAGTCATCTAGATGACGTTACTGCGTTCACTAACAGAATATCACTACAAAGATATTTCAAACTTCTTTTTATAGATCCCTAAGTGAAGAACGATACGAAGTATATCGGGGCCTTTACTGTTGGGTAGAACGCTGTTTGATTCTATACTGTAAGTGGTTTCAAAACTCAGTCGTTTTCAATGAGGTAACCAACAGAGCTTAAACAAAAGACTGAATGAAGAACCTGACAAGGGTTCATTTGCCTTCAAGAGCTTATAGCTTCATTTCCAACTTAAACACTGTTTTTACACCTAACCAACCAATTAATGTGCACAAGATTGCAGCACTTTGGTCCACCATTGTTACAAATCCATTTATGAACAATGTCTCAATCTCTTCTGTGGATTTCAAGGGTAAGTACAGTGTTGGAACAATACGATAATATTGCTCTCTTACATGGTCCATTTATGGTCCATATGACCATTTAAGTATTTTGTATTTGCAAAATCCATTGAATATGCAACAGCATGCAGCCAATTCAAAATCAATTTCATCTCACCACTGCCACTGGACCACACATCCCATAATGCAACAGATTGTAGAAAGCAGATTTACATGGTCACACCCATTGCACATTGTTTAGCAGGTCTGTGAAAAATCCTAGACCTGATAAAAACTTGGAAAACACACCAATATTTGTATATTAGGGCCTATATCATGTGCTGCTGACATGTTTTCATACTCTGTCATACATTGCCATATTGCTGTGTTTCCCTCTTGGTAGACTGTGGTATGTCCTTTAACTCCTTCATGTTAAATCTGTAATGACTAAGTCAGCGATGGACCCTGAGGCACATATAACTCCTTCATGTAAACTTTGGGTTTAATCCGTATTTTCTTTTCTCCCCCAGTCATCACTCAGGAATAGTTACTGTGTTGTTCTCATTCAAGGTAAGCTTTCATATGGTTTCGGGCATATGAAGCTTATTTTTTCATTCATTCTGCATCCCTTGCTTGCCAATAATTCTGCGTATGCTCTTTGCTGTTGTGTAATGCTCTAGAATTTGAGAATTATATTCTTGAATCAAGAATGTTTTACAGGATTCTACAAGAACTCCAAGAACCAGTTTAAGGTTATATAGGACAACTGGGTGAATGTGATTTCACCAAGCGTAACATGTTCCTGGATCAACATCTTTGTTGATCCTGGGACAACATTCCAATCAACCAATCAGATTGGAGGAACAAGTTTACTGTTAATGTCAAGTGTAGGCTTACAACCAGGGTTAGGTGCTTCAACATCAGTGTTATTCACCCATTGTTTCCCTCTGATTTAAGGGAAAAGTTATGGGTAGGGTTAGGTTTAGGGGTAGGGACAGGATTAGGACTAAATTTTTGGACAGGAAAGTTGTTCCAGGATCAACAAATTATGTTGATCCTGGAACATGTCTTAGTGGAATCGTGGTGACCAGGAAAACTGCTCTGTTCATACAGAATTTATACCTTGCATGCTTTTGACAGTCAACCAGTGTTGGGGAATGTTACTTTTAAAAGTTAGAATTTGCTGCTAATCATTATAAAAATAATTATGAATTCTTTTATAAGTGACTTTTTTCTCAACAGCATCTAACCGAGACTCTTTCTCCTCCAGAATGGAAGCACTATGCTTGGCTTGCAGGCATTTTTTATACTGGAAATAGGATGTTCTACTTTAAGTGTTCATCCACCCAACATAGTTTGCATGCAATGACACATAGTTTATACCTTTTAAAGTGGCATATTCACCAAAACCAGCACTATATAAGTTTTAAAACCCTTAATGTTGATTTAGGTGGGAAAAAATGTTTGCACTCTTTACGTCAATGAAGCATGACACTCTCCTTAGACCAATATCCATCATGCTCACACAAATTCCACATTACATGTGCACCTTTTATCCCTATTTCTCCCAACAAGCCTAAGAGAAGGGATTTCAAATGTACATTATTAAATAAAAAAGTAATGTGTATTAATTACTTGACAAAATAAATGTAACAAGTAACAGATACTTTACTCATTACATGAAACCATATTGTAAACTTGCTAAAGTAAAATCCAAGTAATTTTAGACACAGGAATTGCCACAAAATGGGATGTTACCCCTTTTTCTCTTGAGGCATTCTTCTGCAGATGCTTTCACTGTGAACCTACATGTATATGCTTTGTATATTTATAACGATGGTCATTTGCATATGCAGCTTAATTTATAGCACATTCAACCAACTGCTCATGCAGCTCAACATGCTACAGCAAGCAAAGATAAGACATGCGATGATGAAATGTGTTATGAGCGCCTGAATAGCTGCAAAAGCTTGCAGAGATTTGATTGTACTCACCGCCTCAACATTTTTGCTTCACCTGCCAAACACTGACAAATTCCTGTCCTGATTTTACTGTCTTACTTTTCTTCTTGTCTGTCTCTACCTCTTCTCTCTGTATACAGTGGCCCCCAAAAGGTTTTTGGACACTTAAGTCACACTTAAAAATGGCTGAAGTATATATTTTTTGTAAAAAGTAAAAGTGTGTCTGCAAACAAATGATGTTCAGGCTTTTAACTTTTTTCTGTATCAATATAATTCCTGATGATTTGAATCAGTTCTCAAGTTCACACAGGTGTCTTGGTAAACAACCGTCTACATTTTGAACAATTGATCTATTGTTTTATCATTTGAAACCTTATCGAACTTCTTTTTTTGAAACGTTCTGCTTAAGAAGTGTGTGTGGGCTGTCTTTCTTTAAAATAAATGGCACTAGGTTTGATATTTTATATAATACAAAGACTTTCAGACATTTTTAAGTATGTCTTATGGCCACTGTATGTTGTGAAGAACACATATGTATTTCGTAGTTTCATAGTTTTCAGTGTCATCTCTCTGACTCTGTCTATCCTTCCCCTCTTTCAGGAGGTTTTACGTTCTTTGAGCTGATGAAGCGAGGCGTTCCCTTACACCTCATTGATAAGTACATGAACGAGTCTAAGACCTCAGAGAAGTCCGAGTCAGAGAAGAAGGGATCCAACTGAAGGCTGATTCACCCAATGATTACCCAGAAATCCCTGTCACTTCTACAAATAATGGCATATGTGTCTTTGGCATGGTATGCTTTATTCAGACATGGATCTATAGTTAGAAAGTCTGCGCCTGTCACTGTGAAATCATGTAAAGCTGTGTTTTAAGAATTGCCACTAAAACTCAGATGCATGCCTTTAATAAACTGGATTGTAGCTTCAAAATATACCACAAATAGACATTTTATTGTGAAAGACATTGAGCAGTCAGTTACAGATACAGTATGATGATGCAGTTCATTTATGTTTTTCTGGGTTTGGTAGACGAGGGTGGTCCAAAGTCTGGGTTTTGCCGTTTCTGTCTTTCTTTTCCTTTCTTTTTTTCTGCCTGTTTGACTTTACCCCTGAGTTTTTCAACCCCTTTCCATCATTCTCTAATGAATCTACTGAAATCCACTTAGATTAGCAATGCCAATACTGTGCAACTGGCAGATCAGACAGATAAGTCAGTGTCAGAGAGACAGGTTTGTCGAAGGTTGCTTGATAGTACATGCCAATGTTCATTTTAGCATGACAGTTGAATAAATGTCTCTATATGAATTTTTTTCTGTTTCTTTCTTATTTCAGAAAGTTTCTTATTTGAAAAATTTTCTGTAATATAGCTTTGCTCAATTCTCCATTATGCATAATTGCAAATTTTATTTTAGCTTATTTTGGGCTTGTTTGTTTGTCTTGCTAGATTTGACAACACTGTTCTTTGGGCACAAAATATGTTTTATTTATCAATCTATATGCATCTCCGTCTCTATCTATATTTGGGTTTAAATAATTTCTAAACATTATTTGAATAAAAATGCATCCCTTTTCTTTTGTAACCATTAGGAAATTCACTGAAAAATATATTGTTGGTTTAACTTAAAAAAAGTAAGTTACCTAGTTGCCTTAAAAGAGGTGAGTTCATTGAAATAAAACATTTGAGTTAATACAATGAAGGAGATTGGTTTAATCAAAAGAAACTCAAAATCATAGGTCCTAAATTGTATTTAGTGCATGAAATGTCCAACATCCCACATTTCCCTTTTGGAATTTTTAGTGTAAAGACAAAAAGGCATACAATAGTGCATATGTACATAAATTGGGGCACACCATACAACCTTTTACCTCTACACTGTAAAAAGTGAACAGTTGGATCAACTTAAAAAAATTACTTCAACACCTTGGTAACACCTAAAGAAATTAAGTTTTCTCAACTTAAATTATCACGTTTTTCATGATAAAACATGATAATAAGTTGAGAAAACTTAATTTCTTTAGGTGTTACCAATTGAAGTAACTTTTTAAGTTGATCCAACTATTCACTTTTTACAGTGTATAACACAGTGATAAGGTATTATATATGGTTTATATATATATATATATATATATTTTTTTTTTTTTAATACACAGGTATAAGGTTTGTTACTGTTCTGTCCGATTACTCCATTGGTTACTCCATTGAAACCCCTATAATTAAATTACAACAAAACAAAACAAAAAACCTCTTCAACTTTTTTTGTTTTAATTTC
Source organism: Squalius cephalus (assembly GCF_949319135.1). Taxonomy (NCBI): domain Eukaryota; kingdom Metazoa; phylum Chordata; class Actinopteri; order Cypriniformes; family Leuciscidae; genus Squalius; species Squalius cephalus. The sequence continues at coordinate 42,137,970 of NC_137125.1, forward strand.
TTTTGGCAGGGCTGAAGCCTTAATTTGGGTCAGATCTATGATTTGCACTCTGCTAGAAATATGATGGCGGGTATGACAGGCGTCAGTCAATACCTGCTTACCCCCAGAAATCAGTGTTATTTCAGTAATATTTATATAACATAGTAGTTATTGATATTTTGCATTAGCTTTTATTTTTATATTGCTATATATGTATATGTGCTTTTGTCATTTCTATTAGTTCTTTTTTATTTGCAGCTAAATAAAACATTTCAACATTTATGTAAGTTTTAGTAATTCGATTTAAGCCAAAATTAGAAATGTTGCTTTTGCCACTTTTGATGAAGTTTTTCATCTAATATTTATATTTGATTTCATCTTATTTCAATAAGAGAAATCGATTTTAATAGATTAAGTTAATAACAACAAGACTGCCTAATGTAAATCCGAACCGAACATCAACATCTGCGCCCCTGTTGGTCAGACGCGATACCGCATCCTTTCAAATTTCCCGGCTGTGTGTGTCCTCTTCCGGACCGCAGTTTCCTGCACCTCTATGTTTATCTGCTCTCAACTATTAGGAACGGAGGAGCCTGTCGGTTCCGCTCATCAAAAATGACTCTCTACACGTAACCACCGCAAGCTAATGTCGTCTTCTATGTGGTCACCTGGGGATTAGGACCAAAACATTGCATTGACCCTGCCAAAAGAGCGATCATAATGTGCGCGTGTCCGGAGCCGCTGTCTGCGGTCCAGCTCAAGCGACTGGAGGAACACAAGTACAGCGCGGCCGGACGCTCTCTCTTCGAGCCGCCCTGCCAGATATACTGGAACTGGCTGGTCCAGCAGATCCCGATATGGGTCGCGCCGAACACGCTGACCATCATTGGACTCCTCATTAACATCTTAACGACGGTCATTCTCGTGTATTACAGCCCCACGGCCACGGAGGAGGTGAGTTCAGTTCAGGCGCGAGCGAAACTTTGAGTGACAGCGTTACGTGTTTCGATCTATTTAAATGCCCTGGCTGGCCACGTCAGTTTTAAAAATAAACACTCACATTTTAGGATTGCATTGCTTTCGGTGGTGCTGAACGAAGACTATAAATACACAAATAACGCTTCGTGGCTTCGTGTTTGTGCATTTTTTCGCCACTATCTCTTGTAGCACATTGGGTTATCGATTCACGTTAACTGATGTATTATGAAACTGGGTTACACTTTATTTTAAGTTGACGTTGTTACAGTGTTTTGTTACACAAATAAGTACTGAGTAATATTAGTTAACTACATGTACTTAGGGTTTGGTTTAAGGTTAGTTACTTGTAACTATCTATAATTCACTGTTATTACTACTATAAGTACATGCAACATGTTACTACCTTAAAATAAAGTGTTGCGTGCTTGTGGAAGGCATTGTAAGCAGCTTTATCAGATTTATTGACTGTGAAGGCCATGCAGATCATTGTTTGTTATTTTAGCTGTTGACCCTCTCTATCTGATTCCTGGCTGCACTGTGACCACATGTCACAGTACCCTGTGCCATATTTCCAGAATCATAGACTATAGTCCTCTGGCAAAGTCCAGATTCCTCTGTTTATTGCTATGCAGTTTTGGAGATTGCTGCTGAATGCACAACTTTAACCCACTTGTTGCCAGGATAGCACATAGATAAAGGGAGTGAACTTTGACCCGGAGACAAACTCATTGGTCAGGTCGCCCAAAGTAGTAATAAAATTAATGTCATAATCACATATTATAATTAAAAATATTGCATGAGCAAGAGCTGCTGTATTGAATATTAGCACAAGGCCAAGCCACAACTGTGATGATATTCACTACTACAGCACAGTTATGAGTGTGATGTTGCTTTTATCACCTAAACTTTTTTAAGTTTGGGGTCTGTAAGATTAATTTAAGAGTAATTGATGCTTTTATCAGCAAAAGATACAGTTAAACCTTTATAAGGTTACACTTTTTTTTTTTAATGCTGTTCTTTTGAGCTTTTTTTTTTTAAATCAAAGAATCCTGAAAAAAAAGGTATCTTGGTTTTTCCACAAAAAATATTAAGCAGCGCAACCATTTTTAACACGGATAATATTAAGAAAACTTTTTGGAGCACTAAATCAGCATATATTAAAATGAATACTGAAAGATCATCAGAAACAGGCCTAAACTACATTTAAAATATACTCAAATTGAAAAGTTCACTATTTTTGATCAAATAATTGTAGACTTGGCCAGCATATGAGACTTCTTTCTAAAACATAAAAAAAAAGAGTGTAAGTGTTGCTTAACACCAAAAGGCATGTCAGATAATACACATATCACTATTTTAATCCACATATTTAGGCCCACATTTAATCTGACAACCACGTACAGTGCATCATCTCCAATTACTATAGTATAATGTAAATTATCAGTATCTTTGTCTAGTATCAGAATTGATATAAATTATACTGTACTGTACCTTATTCATGTAACTGCATAGGCCTGATATTGAGTTGTGTGTCCTGTTCTCTTAACAACAATCACATCCAAAGTCCCAGACTTAACAGGGAGAATTATTTAATACATTAAAGGCCTTCAAGAGATTTTTGAATGAAAAGTAGTGAAGTGATGGATCTGAAACACACAGGGGATTTATTCTGTTTTGTGATTGTGCAGTGAAACCAGATGGCCTGCATGTAGGCTCTCTGGGAAATCGACCCTGTAGGCCACATGGACCTTTGCCCATATCCGACTAGTACACTTACACACACACACGCAACCCTTGATTTAAACGACTTGTACATAGTCTTCTCATTTCGCATTATCCATGTTTGTGGGTCTTTTCAAAGCACTCCACAATGTCATATTGGTTACTCATGGTCTTTATATGGTATTTTCAACCTTTATCTCTGATTATTACGCCTGTTACTCTATTACACCAATGTTAATATGCTAAATCTTATATTTCCAATCTAAACTGAATGTTTTAGAGGTATGAAATGAATAATAGGGAAAATTATTCCTAGATAAGCAAGAAACAGAGCATTAAAGCAAACAATCTAGGGCAGACAATTACGCCCGTCTACTTTAAGGATTTAAATCATTTCACATCTGTACAGATTCTTTCCTTCATATTATTTGATTATTCTCACTCTGCTTATAATATATGTGGCTGAAGTGCTTATTTCCCAATTCGCTTCTTGGCAAATGAAATTATGGCAAAATATTGGAGATAACTGTGTTAAAGGAAAGAAGATTCTCCTTTGTGTCCATGTTTGCTAACCTTGATAAGTTTTATTTTCAGTCTTGCATAAAATAATACAAACCATCCATATCAGTTAGAGGTCAAAGATTAGTTTGAGGGTTTGTTTTCTCTCTTGGCGTAAGAGATCTGCAAGCTTGAGTGGTTGAATGTAAGAAACTGCAGATAAATGAACATTCAATGTCATTTGGAAAAATGATCATGCCTCATTGACGTTAATTGAGTCAAACAAGAAGAACCAGGTCTTCAAAATGCTTATTTGTTCAGTTAATGCTTGGCCTGGCCTTTATTTTGTTCCTTCATATCTACCGTTTTTAGGCTCCAGGTTGGGCCTTTATTCTCAGCGCCTTAGGTCTCTTCATCTACCAATCGCTGGACGCCATTGATGGAAAGCAGGCCAGACGGACCAATAGCAGCTCAGCTCTTGGGGAGCTCTTTGACCATGGCTGTGACGCAGTTTCAACAGGTATAACCAGCCAGACAACCTTTCGTACTTTAGTTATGAGTTATAATTAGTAGTGCTTTCTCAGGCAACCATCAGTATTACTATTGTTTATAATTACAGTTCGTGCTTTGAACGAGGGGAGGGGGGGGTAAATTATTGTTACAATAATAATATTGGATATTGGTTGATACTTTCATTGATTAGCAGTAGATTTATGCTGTTTGTTGTGTATTTACTTCTGTACATATTAACAGCATTCTAATTGGATTGCTCTCTTAGTGTTTGTTGCCGTGGGAACGTGTATATCCTGTGGGATCGGCGCTCACCCTAACTGGATGTTTTTTTGTGGCTTTGTGGGCATGTTCATGTTTTTCTGCGCGCACTGGCAGACGTACGTGTCTGGAACACTCCGCTTCGGATTGTGAGTGCAGCTGTTCATGGCTTATTCGACTGAATTAATTGAACCTGTCTGTGTTTTTTTTTTTTTTTTTTAACTGTGTTTTATTGTTGAACGGTTTCTGCAGGGTTGACGTGACAGAGGTCCAGATTGCTATTGTGATCATGTACATCATGACAGCATTCGGAGGAGTGAGTCTTTGGGAGACTAGGGTACGTCATTCTCCTTTTTTAACAGACAGACCTCTGAGTGTCTTTCTCATAACATTCATAAATTCACTCCCATTATAATCACTGAAACAGTCTACACTAGAAAAGTCCATTGTGGCCAGTCACAACATGATTTCAAATGAAAAACAGATGTCTATGACTTGCAGAGTTACTTATTTTCCCCATAAGTCTGAAATAATATGATTTTAATTACAAGCATCATTTTTTGAGAATTGACTGCTAGTTTATTTGATATATATTTAAGTAACTTCTGACTGTTACATCAAAGTCAGCTTATGTTTCTGGCTTACTAATTTAAAATCAATCAATTAAAAAGTTTAGCAAACCATATGCATACTAGGGCTGTGCCAGTACAATCATCAATATAATAAACAGATCAATATATAAATTATTTTTCCTCGTGCATGAATTCACATTTTTTTATTAATAATTTTTAATTATTCAAAACACTAACAACATAATAATAATAATAATATATAAAATCTAGGTAAATATAATATAAATCTATCAATTATATTATAATTATTGATATTATTATAATGTTAGTATGGTGAATAAACATGTAAATAAATAAAAGCTCATATTTATATTATATTTATATAGATATTTATATTATATCTACCTAAATGTATTTAAATATAATAATATAAATATTTTATTTACTTGTTTATTCACAATAATAAAAAGATAAATATAAAATCACATCTTTTTATTAGTAGTATTGGTTTACAAGTTTATTCTCAATACTAATATTATAATAATAAAAATTAGGTAAATATGATGTAATGTAATTTATCATGTCTATTTATTAATAGTTTTTATTAACATTATGCACAATGGTAATATAATAATACATAAGTAAATATAATTTATTATAATTTAATATAACCTCAGTTGCAGTGTGACATGCAATTGGGTGCTTCCAGTGTTCACGTGGTTTCATATAATTCTTTTAAAAAAAATTTCAGACTATAATATATTACATTTTATAGATCATTTACAAAAAAAACAAAAATTCAAACCCTTCAAAACTGTGAATCATGACAGAGCCCCCTATCTGAGTGTGTTCTTAAAGTAGACCTTCTGTGTTTTGCTCTCTGCCTCCTGTCTGAAGTTAGACTGTGAAAAGGTAAATGTAGGTAAAAACTGCTTCCATGGCTACCAGTCACCCATAGACATTATTTTGCAAAAGAAAAAGCAGAAAACAGCAGATGATTTCAACACGCACATCAGTCTTTTCGAAACCTCCCTATTCTAAAGCATACTCAGAGCTTCAGCTTCACCCTTCCCAGCATCCCTGCTCACATGACTCACAAACTAACAGCTATTCTCATATTATATATATATTCTCATATGTTTCACCCAGTTGCCTGTTCTTGGTGTGAATTTGCAAACCTTTCCAATTCTCGGCATCATCGGCGGGTTCCTGTATTCAACCTATAACTACTTCTACATCATCCTGAATGGTGGCGTGGGCAAGAACGGCTCAACCGTTGCAGTAAGTGCACTCCAGCAGTGCATGGGTCATTGAAGTCTTTGTTGTTTTTGTTCTTTAAAAGCATTGGTTCCTATTGCGGTCCTGTTTTTTATACAGATAATTATTTATAATGATAACTCATTTTCAAGGTTTAACAATGCAAAGTAAAAAAAAGTGGTGTTTGTTAAATAATAGGGTAACTTTAACAGTGCACGTCTTCCTCAGGACACCAGTGTGTTGTCTCCTGGTCTACACATCGGTCTCATCCTCACTCTGGCCTTCATCATCTTTAAAAAGTCCTCCAGTCAGCTTTTCGAGCACCACCCTTGCCTTTATGTCCTTACATTTGGCATGGTGATCGCTAAGATCTCAAATAAGCTGGTGGTGAGTGTTTCTCATGTAGCTGGTGCCTACATGAGCTTCATCCTGTTCTTAAACAGTTATCCAAAACTAGGTGTTTTCAGGTATGATTTGCTCTACAGGTGGCCCACATGACCAAGAGTGAGCTTCATCTTCAGGACACAGCCTTCATTGGTCCTGGACTCCTCTTCCTAAATCAGTATTTCAACAGCTTTATTGATGAACACATCGTACTTTGGATCGCCATGGTGAGCCGGAACCATTAGCGGGTCGAACCTTCAGTGTAGCAATTCAAGTTAACCGTTTCGTTTTCGAACATACTATAAAGCTTTATGGTTTCTGACCTATGTATTTTATGAGCAAATTATGGAAGCTTTTTTCTGCCACAGAATAAAAAAAATAAAAAAAGGATTTTCTGACTTTTTTCTCTGCATTTTCAGATATAAACTCTCAATTGCGAGACAATGTCAGTTTTTAGCGTTTTTTCCAGAATTCAAACGTAACAACACGCAATTGCAAGTTTATGTCTCACAATTCTGAGAAAGTCAGACTTTTTTTTTTTTTCGTAGCAGAAACAAGCTTCCATATCAAATAGCATTCCAGTCAAAACTAAACAAGCCTGTCTTATCTCAATCACCGTTGTTTAGGTGCTGTCCCTGGTGGATTTGGTGCGTTACTGCATGAGCCTATGCCTGCAAATCGCCTCCCACCTACGAATCCGGGTTTTCAGCATCACCCCACAGGGCCACACCCACAGAGACTGACAATTTGCCCGGCGGGAGGAGGAAGCGGGATCTAAGAATGAAGACGTCGTCCCGCTTCTCAAGCTAGAGCAGGAGAACCCCACCAACCAAAACCGCAACGGCCTTGACAGTGTGACCACCAGAAACTAACAGAACTGAACGTTTTGCCAGGTTTGACCAGACCATCTCGAGTAAGAACAGCTCGTGTTGTTTTTCCACACTAATGTACACTAGAATAACTCACTGGATCAAAAGAAAAAGTTTAGACACAACGAAATGTACAAAACATGGCCTCAGGGCCAGAGCGTCACTTAGCCAAGTTCAAGTTTTCTGTTGCCTTGAAATGGTTCATTCTGTGCTGGAACGAACTATAGATTATTATTATTTCAAAGGATACATTGGAAATTGTTGGGAAATCAAATAATCATTCACTAAAGATGAATTGGCCAAAAAGTTTACACGGCCTAAATATTTCTAATCCAAAGCATTTGGTCAAAGATTAAGATGAGAAAAAACAATTATCGAAAATAGCCCAAAAATAATGAATGGGGGGAAACATTTTTGTCTCACTGTAGTATTCATCAGAATAGATTTGCATTTGTTTTTTTGGGTTTGATCATGTTTGTCAATTTTAAACAAAAAAAGGGAAGCTACAACTGCAGTTTGGGCAATCAATTAACAATCTTCTGCGTCTTTTTTAAACTAAGCCCGTTTTCTACATCATATAATATCCATAATTTCATTTAGACATTTTATACCTCTGATCTTGGTAAAGTACAAAAGAAAAAAGTATTACAAATTTCGTTCTTGTATTTAAGACCTCATATAGTCGACAAACTGCCAATGGTTTACATCACAGAACCTTTTTACCGTTTAGGATTTTTACCGTCATTAGAAAAGCAGCTATTTGTAGATCTTGTGAGACTTTGCATAAAAAAAAAAAAAGATCCAGAAATAAACTTTGCCCAAACAGCCATTGTAGCTTTAAGAAGTAAAAGTAAACTTTTTGTGATTGTCCAGTGATTACAGTGTATGTATTTATTTTAATAATGTGACTGAATTTAGTGTGAAATTAAGTCAAGCCTGTTTAAAACAAAAATAATAATTGAAAGAACTTAATTGTCAAGGATTGTGGCTGTGTGTTGAAAACAGGGACAAGGATTTTTTGGAGGGGGATTAGAGGGATTTTGGGGGGGTGTTGATCCTCTGTGCCCGTTTTATGATGCACTATATCTCTGCCTGCTTAGAATCATCTCCTCCCAAAGGGCTAATAAAAACAATAAATTTTGTGTGATTTGAATAGAACACCGTCTAAAGTCATTTCCTCGTTCTGAAAGCAAGAAGCAGTGACACGCAACACCTAAAAATGTGACTTAAGGTGAAGCTGCCTTTCAAATTTCAAAGGCATATCAAAGCAGTCATGATTTTGAAAGACTTTTAATTGACAGATTTGGCTGTTTCATTACATTATGTCATTCAGATTATGTACTTAAGTTCATTAAACTCTTTTTTTCTGCTTGTGCAATTCCACAAAAAAAAAAAAAAAAAAAAAAAGAGGCACAGTTTCTGGTTAAATTTACAATTGACACAAAAGTTGTAATGTGTCAGTATAATTTAGAGACCTAAAATGTATTTAGAAGGAATTTTAATAACCTACATTTCCAAAATAAAACAATGATATGCTTGTATATTACGATTATGTCCTTCATAACTTAATAAATACAAGTAAATAGGGAAATACATCGCAGAACAGCATTATCATTCAACACGTTTTCATAAACTCAAGCCTGTTTTGTCAGGCACGTACGCCCTGCAGAGGTTTGGGGTCAGTAGTTGTAACGGATGAGCAAGCAAAAAACAACAATTCCCTTTTAAAGACAAGTGAAGGTGAAGAGTTAATTAATACACATGAAGGCCACAGGCAGTGGCATCTGAATTTCAGACAGAGTTGGTATTTAATGTCCCACTAAGAGACAAGCACGTGAAGGACTTCAAGCAAAAAACGACATGCATTTAAAAAGAAAGGGAAGGAAATGGCTCCTTTTTGATGATCATTGCTCAAATTACCAAGTATCAGGATTGCTGTTTGGTTTTAAATACGCTCCCGGAGATTTTGTGCAATAAGCGAGAGAGAGCAAGACAGATTAAGACAAATGCAAAAAGCCAAACGCAAGGCAGAGAGTTCCAGCCGTGCATCAGAGTCCACCGCTTTCATTCATGTGGTAAAGAAAGGCACTGTAAGGATGAGGAAGGAAAGACGATACAAAGAGAACAAGAGAAAGAACAACAACTTGCGGGTAGTACTTTACCCTTGATGTTCTCATTTAAATTAAAAAAACCTATTTCAAATCATTACATTTCAAACACTTAAGGTCATATGGCAACTCACACTCAATATTGAGTTCAGTTCACATTCAATACACAACCTGGAGTGTGATCGCGGGACGAGAGAAAGCCGCTTGCCTCGTGGGCCGCAGTGTGTCTCACTAATGCCCCTTTGTGAAGGAGGCCTGTGCCTCGGAGGTTTCTCCATCAACTTCATCCAGTCACCTCCAAATGGGCTAGTTTATGTGACGGCATTAACGGAAGTACGTCTGTGGTACTTCATATTCTCACGACACGCCCTCAGAGAGAGGAATAACCTCACACCCGCTCTGGGTTCACATCCTTGCTGACCCTGCGTCTGGGGAAAAGCCGTCGTTTCAACATGATCAGCTGAGGGATAGAAAGAAGAGGAAGAGGAAGGAGTGTCAACCAAACCTGTTGTGAATGCTGTGGGTCAACTTGTGACCGACACATGATACACGTACAGTATAGAAACAAGATTGACACATGATCAAAAAAAAGGAAGGAAGAGGAAAGAAAGACTAATACTAGACTAAAACAGAATTCAGTTTAGATTCAGAGTCACAATGTGATTGCTATTTATCATTAATATTTCTAATTTGTATGACAAAGAAACATGAATCAGTGTATAGATACCCACCCCTTATGAAGAACTCAAAGTGCCATTTAAAAATAAATCATCTTATTCATTTAAAAGTTCTTTTCAAATTATAAAATTTATATTAATATATCCATATTTAAAATTATGAATGAATGTCTAAAATATATAATAATAATAATGGGAAAAAATATACAAATAAACAAGCATATTTAAAATGATTTAATTAATCTTTAAAATGGTAGTTAAAAGCAACAATAAAATAAATCACAATGTATGCTTTTTTTACCATTTATGTGTATGATACAGCTGCAAATAAGTATTTGAACACCTGAGAAAATCAATGTTAATATTTGGTACAGTAGCCTTTGTTTGCAATTACAGAGGTCAAACGTTTCCTGTAGTTTTTCACCAGGTTTGCACACACTGCAGGAGGGATTTTGGCCCACTCCTCCACACAGATCTTCTCTAGATCAGTCAGGTTTCTGGGCTGTCGCTGAGAAACATGGAGTTTGAGCTCCCTCCAAAGATTCTCTATTGGGTTTAGGTCTGGAGACTGGCTAGGCCACGCCAGAACCTTGATATGCTTCTTACAGAGCCACTCCATGGTTATCCTGGCTGTGTGCTTCGGGTCATTGTCATGTTGGAAGACCCAGCCTCGACCCATCTTCAATGCTCTAACTGAGGGAAGGAGGTTGTTCTTCAAAATCTCGCAATACATGGCCCCGGTCATCCTCTCCTTAATACAGTGCAGTCGCCCTGTCCCATGTGCAGAAAAACACCCCCAAAGCATGATGCTACCACCCCCATGCTTCACAGTAGGGATGGTGTTCTTGGGATGGTACTCATCATTCTTCTTCCTCCAAACACGTTTAGTGGAATTATGACCAGAAAGTTCTATTTTGGTCTCATCTGACCACATGACTTTCTCCCATGACTCCTCTGGATCATCCAAATGGTCATTGGCAAACTTAAGACGGGCCTTGACATGTGCTGGTTTAAGCAGGGGAACCTTTCGTGCCATGCATGATTTCAAACCATGACGTCTTGGTGTATTACCAACAGTAACCTTGGAAACGGTGGTCCCAGCTCTTTTCAGGTCATTGACCAGCTCCTCCCATGTAGTTCTGGGCTGATTTCTCACCTTTCTTAGGATCATTGAGACCCCACGAGGTGAGATCTTGCATGGAGCCCCAGTCCGAGGGAGATTGACAGTCATGTTTAGCTTCTTCCATTTTCTAATGATTGCTCCAACAGTGGACCTTTTTTTCACCAAGCTGCTTGGCAGTTTCCCCGTAGCCCTTTCCAGCCTTGTGGAGGTGTACAATTTTGTCTCTAGTGTCTTTGGACAGCTCTTTGGTCTTGGCCATGTTAGTAGCTGGATTCTTACTGATTGTATGGGGTGGACAGGTGTCTTTATGCAGCTAACGACCTCAAACAGGTGCATCTCATTTAGGATAATAAATGGGTGGACATTTGGGTGGAGGTGGACATTTTAAAGGCAGACTAACAGGTCTTTGAGGGTCAGAATTCTAGCTGATAGACAGGTGTTCAAATACTTATTTGCAGCTGTATCATACAAATAAATAGTTAAAAAATCATATATTGTGATTTCTGGATTTTTTTTTTTAGATTATGTCTCTCACAGTGGACATGCACCTACGATGACAATTTCAGACCCCTCCATGATTTCCAAGTGGGAGAACTTGCAAAATAGCAGGGTGTTCAAATACTTATTTTCCTCACTGTATATATATATATAAATAAATATAAGCGGGAACCACATCAAGAGAAACAGGAAGTTAACGAGAGAGGCTGTTAATCTGTTCTGAAGATTGTAATTAAGCCTGTTAATGTGCCAGTCTGTCACATGATGCAGCTAAACATGACATGCCTCTACATGCATGTGCGGCAGCAGCAGAAGCATCCACTGATAATGCATCATATCCATATTTGTAACTTCTAGTGAGTGTTCACATTACTGTTCTGTCACTAAGGACAGATGAATACATACTGGTCTTTTAAAAGGTCACCGTGTCCATTAACCTCTCCCAAAAACAGAAACACGACCCTGCAATTAATAGTGTGACAATTTGCTGCAAGCTGCCTGGTTGATCAATCATCAGGATGATATTTTTGCCTTTACCATTTCCTTAAAAGAGCACAGATGGTTGCTGGGTAAAATTCGATATATTAGTTGCTAATGTTATTGAGACTAGCCAGACTCAGCTGGACTGGACTCAAGTGTGTGTGTGTGTGTGTGTGTGTGTGTGTGTGTGTGTGTGTGTGAAGTGAAATAAAGAAAGACAGATAGTGCACAATGGACATGTAAGCCAAACCATACTGACCTGCTCAGCAAAGAAAGACATGACAGTGAAGACGACTAATGTCACCAGCACACAGTGGGTCCAGAACTTCAGCTTGTCCCTGTATATTCGCCTGTGAAACAAGGGGTCGAGACAAGGTTAGCATGGTTCATCAAACCCCTGCTAAATGGTAGATGCCATAACTACAATTTGAATGCACCAAGCATCATTAATCATTGGAATTTTTTTTTTTTTTTTTTTCAATAACCTAGTAATATGCATGCAAATAAGCAACTAGTTTATAGTGAGAATTGGACCTTAAACTAAAATGTTACAGATTTTTTAAACCTCTTATGCTCACCAAGGCTGTATTTATGTGATTAAAAAATACAGTAACAGCAATATTGTGAGAAACATTTTAAGTAAAATTTCTAGAAAACACACTAGAATTCTCTGATGAACAGAAAATACAAAAGAGCAGAATTTAATAGAAATCTTTTGTAACATTATAAATGTCTTGCCTGTCACTTTTGATTGATTTAATGCATCCTTGCTGAAGAAAAGTAATAGTATATTAGAAAATGTTATATTAAATAATAAATATGAAATATAAAATATATTTTCTAAAACTCTAAACTCTAAAATTGTCATCCATCAAGTAAAAAGTAATAACATATGTTCCTTATACCTTGAATACAGGTGAGTGTATTCACCTTAAATCAACTTTTTTTTTTTTTTATTACAAATTTTATAAATATTATGAAATGATCTGGTATTTAAAAAAATTATTGACCTTAAAAAACAGGTCTCTCTTCTCTATGATGTTTATTTTATTTATTTATTTTTTCCATTTATTTTTGTAATTGCATCACATGACTAATTTGGTGGACAAAAGTCTTTCAAATATTGAATATACCACTGACCCATAAAACCACAACTGGCCCGTACAGCGATTGCTCATATTCACTGCTGTCAGCACACAGGGGATGGGATCAGCAACGCTGTTTTAACTCTTGGCAGAATCAGAGCGGTATATTTATCAAAACTGTGATTGACAGTTCACAGTGATTCAAGTTCTGATGTCACCCAGCAGGCTGTCGGAGGTGAGAGGGTGACAAGGTGACATCATCCTTATCTGTGAGGAACACCGTTACCCGTTTGTCACCTGCATGTTCACATCTGAGAGAGCCAATCTGCAGATACCGAGCTTTAAAAAGAGCCAATGGGGCTGGTCGAGCCTGGCAGTGCCCAAAAATAACACCCTTCCCCTCGGCCCAGGCTGGTCACACGACTCTGATGGGGCTTTATGGGGCATCTGGGTGTAACAGAGCCGCTCTGGCTGAGTGAGCATGAATGGTGAATGCACTAGTCATAATTTCCATCCTGTAACCCTCCAAAGCAGCGACAGGCACACAAACCCTTCTTCAACCACCACCCCATTCCCAGAATTCCAGACTGCGACGACAGCTATCACCCAACTTCACACAGTGATGACAGGAAGGAACGTTTACCGGTATTCACAGGAGTAAAGCAACAGAAACAGGCTATAAATCACACACTACTAAATGTAAACAGACTTGTGAAACTCATTACAACAAAACCAGATATACCACTGCAACAATACATAACTATTATATTCATTGGCGAACGAAAAGTGGTGTCGACATGCTAATCTCATCGGTTTTAAATGCCGTGGATATTCATATGAGACACCTTTTGAAAACTTAAAGTTCACTCAAAAGGCTTGATGAATCAATCAATGATTCACTAAATCAATTTACTCACCAAACTTGTATTAGTTTCTTTATCCAGTGAAACACTAAAGATGATATTTTGAACAATGTGCCGATTTTTTTTTCTTCACGCTACCATTAAGCATAATAAACCTCTTTATTTAGTTAACTTTATTCCAACAGTTTTTTTTTTTTTCGTTTTTTTTGTCAATTACACCCATTACAGTTTCATGTCAAACTGTTAAAGCTCTCTCTGGTTGAGGGTTTCACTAAACTACTCCGTTCAGATCTGGCCTGTCCTAACTTTATATTCAATAATGAAACCTGTGGTATGTGCACAGACCTGTTCGACTTGGCTTTGGCCCTGTTTACATCTGGTATTAAGGTGAGTTTTGGTCGATCGGATCACAAGACGACGAGTGAGACATACACCCATTTACACCTTGTATTTTAATCTGTCTCTTTTGTCCACTTCTGTCCTGATTTCTTCAGGAGAGGAGAGTGTCTATAGGTGAATGTGTGGGTTTTTTCAGATCTTTTGATCTAATGGACAAAATAAGCTTTCGGTCGAATGCGTTTTCGACTACCTCTGGAAGTGGTCGAAAGTGGACGAGCTCAAAACGTTTTAGACCCCTTTACACCTGTATTTAGCTTCATCCACTTGTGACGTGATCAACCAAAACGCATCTTAATACCAGGTGTAAACAGGGCCTAAGATTCAATAATGAAAACTGTGGTATGTACACAGACCTGTTTGACTTGTCTTTGTTAAATGCCAAGTTACTTTTACACACACACACCTATGCGAATTGCACATCGTCAACAATGCCTGTTTGTCAGTTTGTGACTGAATTCTTACCACTCCTGCAACTCTGTCATGTGAAGGAAACGGTTTCTGTATTCTCTGGGCAGCTCAAACTGAGAGGACACCGGGAACATGGACTCATAGAAGTCCCTCAGAACAGCTTTGACCGTGCCAGCGTCCTTATGGCTGTGGTCAATGTTGTCATTCAGGCAGATAAACTTCCTGTGGTAAAAAAAAAAAAAAGAGGTTAAAGTGGACGAGGCTTCCCATTGTGCAAAACAAAACAGGAACGCCACAAATACCTAGGGTTCTTCCTGATGTCATCAAGCTGCCCCACTACATGAGAGACGTTGGTTCGTATCATCTTAAAGGCTATCTCCTCCTCGCCCATAATTTCAAACCTGAAAAGAACAAGAGCCTGCATAACTATCCCGGTCTCATAGGAAAAGTGTTTTTGAGAAGGTAATGAAAGGCCTACTTGTATTTATTCTGGTCCCTGAAGGCTTTGTGGATCCTCTCTATGATGGGTATGCAGTGGATTACTAAACCTTTTGTGACGGGTGGCTGCAGACACATCAAAACATTAACAGTACTAACAAATACACAGATAGAAGAGCTGATAATACAAGACTTCTGCAAACTACAAGTGTAGAGACAAAAGCTACTCATGAAGCAAGTTGTTGACTTAATATCCAATATGAAGTGTATTGTGAAATTTTATCTCCTTATATTAGAGTTACTTTCTTGTGTTGGCTTTGAACAGTGGGTCTCACCATGCTGGGGTCGTAATAGGCCTCCTGGGTCGGGCTGACTGTATGGAGTTGCGTGAGGTTGGATGGAAGAGTCTTAGAGCAATTTATGAGCATCTGCTCCAGACTGGTCAAATCCTGTTTACAGTCAAATGAACAAATATGCACTTCCTCAACACAGATAATCACATGGTGACAACAAATTAGGTAACACATGTCTTGTGTTCATGTCACAAAATCAAAAACTGACCTACTTGATTGTTAATTGAATGAAGTATTTCAATTTAATTTAATTTTTTTTATAAATTACAAATGTAATTTTATTTGAAATATTTTATATTGATTTGAAATATAAAAATTGTATTAAACAAA
Organism: Squalius cephalus; assembly: GCF_949319135.1. Classification (NCBI taxonomy): domain Eukaryota; kingdom Metazoa; phylum Chordata; class Actinopteri; order Cypriniformes; family Leuciscidae; genus Squalius; species Squalius cephalus. Next base: position 42,153,762 of record NC_137125.1, read on the forward strand.
TTTGAATTAATTTACATAAGATCAACTACATTTTAAATATTTTTGGTAATTATTTGTATTAATTTTATTTTTTTTAATTTAATCAAATGACATTTTAAAATTAAACTTAATTACATTTTAATTAATTACATTTTATTTTAAATTTAAAATACATTTTAACTTATTTTTTTCTTAATTTTATAATTACAATTTAAAATTAATATAAACAATTAAAACAACATATAAATTAAATTTGAACTAAAAATTCTCCCTTCTGAGAGGGTGGGGTTGTGTGTACCTGAAGGCTTAAGGGGAGTTCATGGATACGTGTAGCCAACGTGCGGATCTCACGGTCGGACAGCACACCCGAGTGGTCCGTGTCGATTTCGTCAAACACTTCAGATATATTGAGCTGCTGCAATGCGCTCATCAAGAAATAGAAATAAGAGAAGGCAAACTGCATGTCCTCAGAGTGACGCACACGGTGGGATGAGGTCTTATCAAACTCCTGAGGGAAGCTGAAGGAGCAAGATATCAAGATATCAAGATAAAGTCATGCCTTTTTTTCTATCTGAAATTCGGTGGCCAAACTTTTGGTGCATTACTACTCTATAATCATTTAGTCAATTAAACATTAACTTAATGTTTTAGGTGTGTGTTGTGACTCTTACATGTCCTGTAGTTCTTGCATGATGAGTCTGTCAATCATGTGAGGCATGTGGGCAGGCACTTTGCGGGAAGTGAAGCCGAATTGAGCGTTCAAGAGTCTGTTGACATAGCGGAGTGAATCAGCAAAAGTGTCCTGCAATCTGCGTCCAGTGGCAGTCTTGTCAGCTGCATACTGCAGTTCTCTTTGTAGACGCTCCGCTTCCTGTGATGCACAAAAAAGACATTCAAATGTATTCAATTTATGAATAGGAGACCCTGGAATACTCAATGTAGCAGAAATAATTCCTGCCTTTCAGTTACAAGAGTCAATCGGCTGTTTGTTTATATATACACGTGTGTCTCACCTCCTGCAGATCCTGAAAGAACTTCCTCTTCTCCCATGGAAGGAAACCCCGGTCAAAGTTGGTGTAGTACTGGAGTTTACGACCCACTGGCCCTCTGCGGTCTTGGCCTTCGTTGGCCTCTGAACCCCTCTCCTTAGACATGTTCTCCATCAGGTTGCTGAGAAGCTGAGGTTTCTCCATGCCGAACAATCGTGGTTGAGCTTTAGGTGTAACACCATCAATCTTGACAGGGACGAGAGATGGAGGGACACCTGGTTCCAATTCAGAGTTATCTTCGTTTTCTCTTTTCACCCTGGCTGCTCTCTCGGCCTGATGTTGACTGATCAGAAGAGGTTTCTGCTCTTCGTTCCAGTGTTTTGCTTGTTTGTCCTTGTTAAGTGAAAGCTGAGCTTTGTCTTTGTATGGCTCCAACAGCACTGCTTTGGTCAAATTATAGCCTTTAATAGTGATGTCACCCAATATTAGCTTATCGTTCAGCTTCTGTAACTCAAGTTTCACTTCCTCTGGCAAAAGAGATTCGTTTAACGCAGGTACTTGCACAGCATCTATATCGCCATGGGATTTTTCTCTAACTCTAGGGCCTTGTTTTTCTTTGGGAACATTTTCAAACAGGACCTCCGGTTCTGGGGTCACTACGGTCGGTTTGGGTTCCTCGTCTTTCTCGCGCACTGGATCGGATACGTTCGATTTGGGGAGCTCTCGGGTATCCACGGCGACAGAGAAAATCATGGTGAAGTCGTGGTTGTCGGCACCTTGAAAGGTAAGGTTGTAGTGGATCTGGGTGGCATTGTGTCCAGGCAGCAACAGCAAATGGATGGTCTTCCACTTGTTGGCGACAGAAGTGTGACGGACTGCTGGGTTATCAGCAACCTGTGCCTCGGACACGCGGTTAGCCAGGCCTGAGAAGCTAAAATACGGTCGGAGCGCTCCCTGAGGCAGGGTGTAAAGCGTCTGGTTCCTCCGGAGGACAACACGGTGGAGTTGGTTGAAATTATCTAACAAATTCAAAAACAAACACAAAATAAGTTAATTCTGATCAAATACTACCAGACTTAAAAACTTTTTTTTTTTTAAAGCAGTAAAAGTGGTTCTCAAGCAGGAGGCTGGGGTCCACTAGGGGTAATGTTTTAGTTACAGTATAAGTTATTATATTTTTGCCAATATTGTATATTCATTTTAATGCTAATTAATATTTCATGTCATTTTTGTAATGATCTAAATTAAAATGCTAAAAAAAAGAAGATGTAAATGGAAATCAAATAATGTGTCTATATAACAACAGCACCTGATATATTACACCGTGTCATGGAATGGAAAAGCCATTTGTGACAAGCTAAGTACACCCTTACTGCTTCCATAGGAATTACATTTAAGAGGGTTAGTAGCAGTCAGGCGCTGCTTATCAAATGCCTTTGATTCATCATCATCAGCAAGTGTGACCAACACTATTAAAACAGAAGTTTTGGCAGTTTGCTGGTTAGGACCATTCAGGTGTGTGTTGACACAATGCCAAGGAGTAAAGACATTAGCAATGGTCTTAGAGATGCAATTGTTGCTGCCCATCAATCTGGGAAGGTTAGAAGGCCATTTCCAAAAAATTTGAAGTCCATCATTCTACAGTGAGGAAGATTATTCACAAGAGGAAAACATTCAAGACAGCTGCCAATCTTCCCAGAGAGGACGTCCCAGCAAATTCACCCCAAGTTCAGACCGTGCAACGCTCAGAAAAACTGCAAAACACCCAAGAACTACATCTCAGACTCTAGAGGCCTCAGTTAACATGTTACACTTTAAAGTTCATGACAGTACTGTTAGAAAAAGACTGGACAAGTACGCCATGTTTGGAAGGGTTGTAAGGTTACCTGGCCTCTTCTCTCTAAAAATAAGATGGCAGGACGGCTTAGGTTTGCAAAGTTGCATCTGAACAAACGTCAAGACTTCTGGAACAATGTCCTTTGGACAGACAAGACCAAAATGGAGATGGCCATACTGTGCACAGCTCCACGTTAGGCGAAAACTAAACACAGCATATCAGCACAAACTCCTCATACACACGGTGGTGGAGGGGTGATGATTTGGGCTTGTTTTGCAGAGCTGTGCATAAATAGATGCCCAAAAACATCAATAAACTGAAGTTATGTTGTATAACTTAATAGTGGGCCAAACTTCCTCCACAATGATAAGAGAGACTGATAAAGTCATACAGAAAAATGATGACGTGAAGTTATTGCTGCTAAAGGTGTAATTAAATCATAGGATGTACGTAGTTTGTCACACATGGCTTCTCTATTTTTGCTTGATTTATGGTAATTAAATATTGACACGGTGTAATGTCATGTGTTGTTGTTCATCTGAGGTTGTATTTACTTAATTTTATGACCTGCTAAAGTCATTCAAAAGGGTGTACTCTTTTTTTCTTCTTCACATTTCTTCTTCATATATATATATATATATATATATATATATATATATATATATATATATATATATATATATATATATATATATATATATATATATATATATATGTATATGTATATATATATGTATATATATATATATATATATATATATATATATATATATATATATATATATGCAGTGTTTAGATTCAACCTTAATTAAATGCACCTGATCCAGCTAATCTAAACTACAGGTATGTGTGTTGGAGCAGGGTTGGAATTAAACTGTGTGGGACTGTGGCCCTTCAGGAGCTGAGTTTGACACCCCTGTGACCGAGGGGAGCCCCTTAAAATCAAAAAGCTTGATAAACACTGGTCAAGACTCACCCTGCCCACAGTCACCCACATCGAACCCACAAGCCAGAACGTTGCACGCCTGGTCACAGAATTTATCAGCCAACCAAGAGTTAGCGCAACCCTGGTTACAGAAGGACACGCCCCCCAGTCCTCCGAGACCACCTGCGAACTGCCAAGGCTGCCCGCCTCCAATCACAGAACCGCCCGCTCCTCCGAAACGACTGCTGCCTGCAGTGCCTACCAGGAAAAAATACATAAATAAAATAAGAAATAACAAGAAATGATGAAACAGACATGAGGCTGTGATCAGAAAGTTTGATCATGAAATAAAAAATGAACGCGACTGACTAAAGCCAGAATTTTTGGGTGAAATGATATTGTCAAAGTACCTTGACAGTCTCCTCCATCCCAATCACAGGCAGAGTTGTTGCAGGCCTTGTCGCAGTAACCGTCTTTGATCCAGGAGCCTGGGCAGCCCTCAGCACAGTTTGGAACAGGCCAGGTGAGATACACCTGTGAACATCAGAGGTGATTGAGGTGAAGCACAAATAGGGTTGAGTATCGTTTGAATTCGGACAATTCCGATTCCGCTTATCGATTCACATTTAAGTTTTATTGCAAAAAATGCCATTGTAACTGAATAATATGAACAAAAATCAACAGGCTAAGGAACACTTGCACAAGGAGCTTCTGCCTATGGTTTAAAAATACCATAACAAAAAAAAACTAGCCTAACTAATATACATTTCAAGCATTATTAAAAACAAGTAATCACTCAGTAATTAAAAAAGAACAAATAAAGAAATAGCAATCACACAAATAAATTCTACTGAACAAAGATATGATTGAAATAAACAGTGTTTTAAGATTTTCAGGTACAGAAACTGCAATCAACTGTAAAATAACACTGCACTTTATAAATAAAATATTCATTACAAATATAGTTACAAAAGTTATTAAGTCAAGAACAGCGAGTGAATTTGCTCTGTCTTTTGTTGTTTGATTAACGTTATTATAGAGACGGCAGGAGGAATATTAGGCCGCTGTCACTTTAAGAGCTGCACGGATCCAATATACTGTTACACATGCATTTTCTTTGTCAACTGTTTACGTTCACTTTAGACATATCTGACTCGTTTACGAGGATATTTTGACATTTTTTTGTGTGTATTTGTCCGTTCAAGTGCAAAAAGAAGGGGGAAGAGAACTCAGCTCAGTTTTGCGCACTATACCGTATGAGAGGCGGCTTTCTGTGCGGACGTTTTGGATGTGTGTTCAGAACAAAAAACAGAGCTTGTATCTTCTTGTGCTCGAATGGTTTAAAATCATATTAAAATACACACAAAGGAATCGATAAGAGGAACTGAAATTTTAAGTTTATAACAAGTATCCGAGATTCCTGACCTTAAATCCAATTCCAGAACTGGAATTGATTTTCGATTCCCAACCCTACACAATGAGTTGTAATGGAAAGATGATTTATTTTAGAATAATCTACACTGACAGTCTTTCTGACCTTTTGACCTTTGGAGTGGCTGTAGAAGTCATCAGGCCACACGTCCTTGCCGAACATGACATCATCATTGAGGTAGATGAACTTTTGTGAAAGTCCTGGGATCCGGTGGATGTGGGTCTCTATGGCAGGAGAACTGAACGTAGGAAGGTGAGACTGGTTGTGAAAAATGTCCTGAGAGACAAACACAAACGCCAACAACATAAAAGACTTAGCATTAGAATGCATTACAATACACGCTACAAAGCTGTCCTAGAACTCACCTGGTGAGTAACCACTGAAATACGTGGGTTATCCAGGTTAAGCCAAGACGGTATCTGTCCGTTGGTTACAATAAAGATATGGCGCACCCAGGGCGCATGTTTCTCTATGGAACGTAACGAATAACGCAACTCCTCATTGTCTTCAAAGCGACTGGCAGAAACATCCTCATCCTGCTTAGACTGAAAGAGAAGAAGTTATTTTGTAGTGAATTGATCATTTATCAAGCACGGCTAAGTTTCTACCCTGGGGTCCACGTGTGGAACTGCAGTGATGTGTATACCTGTGAGATGGCGGTCAGGTCCCAGAACAGGTATGCCGGGCTGATTGTGAGCTCTTTTCCGTCCAGCGTCAGGTTCTTCTTGGCCTGCTGGGTGAGGTCGGTGAAATCCTGTGCTGTGTTCAGGTGGAGGAGAGCAATGCTGGCCTCTGAGTAGAGCTGCAACTGAGATATATATACACACATATACAAACCATCACTCAGAAGCACAGACTACTTCCTACAATATCAGACACAATATATAATAGGATAAATCATTTAGCTAATTAAAACTAGAGGGAAAAAACATGAAGCCATACATGCGTACATTATCATTCAAAAGTTTGGGGTCAGCATCATTTTATATTTGCATTTACAAGGGTGAACTAAAACATCTCTACAAAAAGATTAAGTGGCTCAACTATTTTCAACACTGATAATAATAATATGTTTCTCAAGCACCAAATCAGAATGATTTCTGAAGGATCATATGACACTGAAGACTGCTAAAAATTCAGCTTTGACATCACAGAAAAAAAAAATATTTTAAAATATATTAAAACAGAAAACGATTCTTTAAAATTGGAACTGTTTTACTGTATTCATCATTGATCAAATGAATGCAGCCTTGGTGAGCATAAGAGACTTCTTTCAAAAACATTGAATATTTACCAACCCCAAAATTCTGACCATTAATGTAGATCAAATTGCCACATCAGAACTCCCACAGGGCTTCCCGCATGACTGAGGGGAAATAACTTCCATAACCGGCACTGAAGGTGTAAGCGTGTGTGTAGATGCAAAATTATGTACTGGTGCCCTGAAAGCAACTCTGTCTCCCCATTTTATGGGAGTTAATTTGTGCTTATCAAAGCCTCATGATTAATTGTCCCTCAACTTTTCAAATCGTTCCCATACCACTGCTGACACCTAGTACATCGCATAGAACAGACCAACTTTTATTCTTTTGGATGATGTCAATTTCCCCATTATTTCGAACTTCCTCTATCAGAAGGGTCTAGAGATATACCACAGCCATGTGACCGTCAGAGCGCAGCCAAGCTCCTGTGATGTGTTTGCCCGTGTGATCAGGTTTCCCCCAAAACAAGTTTTATCACATGTCACAATGCTGTTTACAAGCACAGGGTGCTCATTGTTTCCGTTCCCGTACCTCCGGTTAATGCCAAATGAAGACTGCAGAGTCAAAATAGTATATCTATAAACAGCATATACACATAAAACGTGTTTTAGGAATACAAGCACCGCGTTAAAATTCTGAAGAAGTCCTTTTCACTAAGGCAGTGGATCTGGCTGCCGCCTTCACATTTAGAAAAACAACCAAATAACTAAGAGGAAAATAGGAGGATTTTTGTGTTTATAGGTGCATATGCAAGTATAATTCAGACAAAAGACTAACATCAACTTTATTAGCTTAATTAGTTAATAATTACTACAACTTATCCTGAACACAAAACATCTGCGTATTTATAACTGAAACATCATTTATCAATAGATTCTCCAATTGAGGACGTTCCCAAAGGGATGGTTCGCCAGATTTAGCTTACTTCTGGAGACAAATCTGTCCCCAAACTATAACTAAGCAGACCTCCCACACACACTCACAGGCTGTATTTCTAGTATAGAAATGTGTGTGCACTGGACAGAGGTCAAGGGAGAGCTTTCATCAACATTGCAAACAGGCTAACACGCACTATAAATACTAGCCATCTCTCAACACTCAACTTCTCTCTCTCTCGCTTTCTTTATCTGTTCCTCAGCTTCTCCCATTGCTATATTACCTTATGTGACCCACATTTGGATTGTAGACACATACAAGAGGAAAAAACCCTAGAGGACTCTTCACACCTCCTTCAGGAATACAATAATGAGCAGAGCATGAAATGGAAGGAAAACAAGATTTGCAGAACAAAAAACACAAAGGAGAAAGACACTGAGAGGGTGCTATTAATGAAAAGAAAAGTCATGGCAAGAACTTTGTTATAAAGGCAGAAACTTTTATCTGATGAGCAATATTGATGACATGGTGGGCTGTGGAGATTTTCTATCGGATGGAGGGAGCAGGACAGAAAAGTTAAAGATAAGAGTTACAGAGGGAATGCAAGTGAGAGCAAGTCAGCAAAAACAAACAAACGTAAACGAACAAATGAAAGCAAGAACAACATTATGCAAGCAAGAATACATGAAAGCAAGCAAGGATCAAATACAAATCAAAGAAGAACAAACAAAACAAGCAACGATGATCAAAAGCAAACAAAAGTTAATGAAATCAAGCACAAGCAAAAATCAGGCAAGAAACAAAGTCAAGCAAAAAACAAACAAAAACAAGACCAGCCTTATGCAATTAAGAATAAATGAAAGCAGGCAAAGATGAAAAAAAACAAACAATAGTACAAACAAACAAATTCAAAAAGAAAAAAAAAAAACTAGCAAATACGAACAAAAGCAATCAAGAAGGTACGAGCGAATGGAATCAAAACAAAAGCAAGCAAGTACAAAGCAACGACGGAAAAAAGAAAGTAACAGGCAAACAAATCAAGTATTGTGATATATATACAGAGCTCTGTGGGGAGACAGAGGAGAGGTAGAGAGAAGGTCACCTAAACCCTGATGCCTTTTCCAAGCGCAGGCTGGCGCCGGGCCATTTCAAACAGTTGCTGTACTGTTAACCCCCCTGTCACTCCGCTCAAGTGTCACTGTAATACCCTGAGCCCTTATCACATGACCGCAGACAGCAGGACGGAGCCCACGCTTTGCCCTAACAAATAAGATAAACACCGAAAACCACAACACACAGAACACTGATTATTATTTTATAGATCAATGGATGCTCAGCGGTTAAGCAGTTTGATAGCCAGAAATAGTTCAATATGACAAATACGGTAACATCACTGGGGGTTGTTGATGGATAAAGGCCTTAAAGTTCTCTGCAGAACTTACACAGATAGCCATGAATTTCTAATGATTTTTACAATCTTGTGCGCCACCTTGTGGTCATTTCGAACATTGCATTGTACTCGATTGAGAGGTTTTACCTGCTTGATTTTACTAGTGACCACAGCTGGTAGTTTGACCCTGAGCTGCTCGGTTTCCTTTAGTGACCCCGGGAAGCCGCTCAAGTAGGCCATAGTGTGCATGCGGACCAGCCCCGGAGCCTCTTTATCAGTCGTCTGCAACAGAAACACATGTTTAGACTCCAGGAGTTTCACAAGGATTTGTTTTCAAATGAAAAACTTTCCATTTCACACAGAGATGATGTAATGCATTGTAATGGACTTTGCATGTCAGATAAAAGCCACAGACAAAATGTGCAGTGATGTCGGTTCCCAGGAGCAGTGTCAGGAGCGTAAAAAGGAATTTTAGATAGTTCCTCTTGTTGGTTAAACCGTAAACATACAACAGACATCACGATAAAAAAACACAGTTCCCTTTTCTGTGAATGACTTTGCCTATTATCCCTAAATGCAGCATGAGTTTTTGGTTTTATACGGTTGCACTCAAATATTCCTGCTTCCCGATGCTCGGAAAATGACGTACAAAGAAACAACAAAATTCCAATGCTAGCATTTGATTTGCAGGTGTACGATAAACAAAATCAGTGTAATTGTATGATATATACAGTATATATTATTATCTTTTAAATTTGTAATCATTTCTCTTTCAGTTCAAGTGTTAAGTGCTTTTGTTTTTGTTTTTTTGCTCTTTTTAAATATTTATATTCAGCTTTTATTTAGTTTTATGTCAGTTTTAGTCATTTTATCATTTTAATTTTATTTCATTTAGTTGCCAATGTAACATTCCTAATTCGTACGTTTTTGTAAGGTTTTTCCATCTAATATTAGTATTTTATTCAATGAACTGAAATAAGTTTTAGTTGTTTTAATTTTAGTTAACAATAACACTGATCCAAAAACGTATTCTACAAACAATATTCAGCAAATGTTTGCAAAACAGGTTTTATCATTATGTAATGTGGGAACCTGCTGATTTTGTTTAAAAGTGATTGTTTATCATGCAGAACATCTCCCTGGTGCTCCATGTTTGGGTTACGTCATATACCCATATCTTGGTGAAAGCTGGAAGTGAAAAATGTCCAAATGTCCAAGTTAAAGTGCCGTTCTGTTACACTTTTTCGAATAGCAGGAAATTCCAATGTTCAGAGAAAGCAGAATCAGTCAATGAGAAGTGTTCTCACCAGGTAACCTCTGCTGATGGAGTGTGTCAGGAGGTCCTTCAAAGCATCTGTATGGGCCTTTTCAGCTGCAACAGGAAACATAAGATGTTAGACTAAAATATATATATATAGGTCTGTGCGAATAATGATTATGAAAAGCTGTTGCATTCCGTCAAGAGCATCTTCCTTTCCTTCACACCAGTCTTTTTGTTCCTCCCTAAAAGCCCAAACTTAACATCCAAATCAGCAAGTGAAATTTTAGTAATTTATAGTGTTAATATTAATTAGCGAGTCCATGAATGAATTGGCTATGCAGAGGATTCGCAGCTTATATGGACTGCATGCCCCTGGTACATACTTTATAAATGTACTGTGTGCTGTGAGAAGTAGGTTATAATTGTACCTTCACTGTGGGAGTGGAAGAGAAGAACAGACACGCTTGTGGAGGGGACGAGGGGTTTGGCCACTTGTAAGAGTTGTTTTGTAGAAGACAATGCTGCTGAAAATGTTGGCAACTCTTTTAATGTTATGTTGGCAGGAAGGGCTGGATCCAGCACCAGCACAGGGCCCATGATGCAGTGGGACAGCAGACATTCTGGCCTATCGGTGCACACAGACTGAATTAAAGTTCTGATCTAGATCTAATCTTTATGAGAGGTACAGCCATCCACACAACCATTCTGTAGGGCAGTATTTGCTTTTGACACAGGAAAGTGCTGGTAGTATAAAAAAAC